>NW_024423786.1:60924333-60977706 GCF_017311325.1 Ursus maritimus | reverse complement strand
CTCCTCAGAGCCAGGTTCTCCAAAAGGAGGGGCTGCACACTGTCCACTTGCACGGCCCTAGCCCCCTGCACCCCGCCCACGTCCTCAAAGTGGTACCTAGAGTAGGGGGAGCGGGGTCAGGGAGGGACCTCTCTCACCCCCCCACCCCACCCCTCATTTCCCCAGCATCTTTGAGTCCCTTAAGCTTCACTCACTTCCGGTGATAAGGTGTTGCCCTTGGAGTTCTCATTGCCCTGATTAACCGTCCAGCCTCAGGCCCCGCCCACCTCCTCGGCTCCGGCCCTCCCATTGGCCAGCCGCGCGGGCGGCCACCTCCTCCCTCACCGCGCAGCCTCCTCGCCCTGCACGTGGGCCTGCAGCTCCAGAAGTTCCACGATCAGGCTCTGGTCCGTCACGCGGTGGCATAAGACTTCCTGATTGTCCGGGACCGGTCGGAGGTCGCTGGAGAGAGGCGAGGCCGACCCCGGCTGAGCCCCGCATCTGCCCGCGTCCCACCCGGCCGGCCCGCGGCGCCCGCGGCTTCTCACCTCAAGTCAAGGGCCCCGGGAGGGAGAGTGGCGGAGAAGGCGCCCCCGAACAGCGGGTAGTCTCGCGTGGGCTCCATGGGCCTGGGACTAGATGCGGGCATTAGAGAGATGTAGAAGAAACCCACGTGTGGCCACGAGGCATCATCACCGCCGCCGCCTCCGGTCCCCCTAGCTCCCGCCCCTTTAATGATGGGCCCCGCCCCGCGGCCGCGCTGGCCAATCGGCGCCCGCGCCGTGGGGGCGGTGCCCAGCGGGGCGGTTCCCGGAAGCCTGGCTCTCCCGGGGGGCGCGGGGCGGGACCTGGGGGTCTGCTGAGAGCTCAGACCTCGGGCCTGGGGTTTGTGACGCCGTCGTGCTCGCTAGGTCGCGCGCACCAGTCTCCTCTCTTTCAAGGGGTCGCATCTTCTAAGACTGTGGCCCGAGACCCTCCTTAGGGGCCCTTGCTCGCGCAAGGGACCGACGTCTAGGTGGGATCTCCTGAATCCGGGGAGAATAGTTGGAGGGTCTCGCTGGCGCCTCCTTGGGGCGTCTTGATGGCAGCGAGCTGCAAACCAGACCGCTAATTCCCGGATGCGGGGAATTAGGGGAAGAGTGGGGTCAGGTGTGCAGCCCGGTTGGGATTCCGGCCTCTCGCCTTCCTGCAAGCGAGACCGAACCCGGGGATTAGGTATTAATCCCTCTCAAATCTTGCTTTGAGAACGCGGTGGGGGGCTGGGGGTGGGGACGGGGGCTGCCCCCACACGCACCTGGAGGAAAACACGGATTAAACCCTCTGTTGTTTCTCTTTCATAGATTTTTAGAATGTTCTTAAAGTTTCTGCTCAGTTACATCCTCCCAGCTAATTTCTCCATTCATGTTTGATCCCCAGCACTGGGCAGTGTTTAGAACATAACAGACCCATTATGTACTGTTGAATGATTGAATAAACCCCACCCACGGGGTTCCAAGTGCTGACTCTACTTACGGACCCTAATAATTTCACGACACTGGGGCCAGGGGACACCGAACTTTCGGCACCTTACCAAAGCTGGAGATACAAAGGCAATTAGGACACTTTGAGTCTTAGAAATTGACCCAAAACTCACCGGGGCATCCTAGGGGTGTGTTAGGTGGGAGAACATCAGGAGAAAGACTTGGAGCTGAAAGGGGGTGTTTTGGGAGAAGCAAAGGTATCAGGTTGGCAAGGGTGCGGTGGGGATCATGTGGTGGGAGCTGTGAACGTGATGCTGGAGAGACGGTCTCGTGCAGGGTTTTTATAGAGCATCCTAAGGAGCTTGGACTGTTCCTTCTGGCTGCCAGCCTCAGACTTCTCTCGTCCTTACGTCCTCATCTCTAAAACGTTGTCAGGGTTAAAGGAGCTATGGATGTAGTTGTGTCTGGATCTGTTTCTGGGCAAAGAGAGCGGACTAGATTTGATCCATGAGGAATTCCAGAGAGGAGGGGAGTGTTGCAGACCCTAGAGGGAGAGAAGGAGCCTGGACAAGGGAAACCAAGGGAGCTAGAACAGAGAGGTCTCCACGCTGCCTCTCTTGGATGTGGGGTGGCAGACTCTGTCCCTCCCCCTCCCGGTTTCTGCTGGCCTGCCATCTGCTCCCACCCCCAACCCAACCCCACAGGGCACTACTGGCTCTAGCCTCTTTGTGAGTAGTCAAGCAGACAGGGAACCCTTGGAAAGGGACCTTCAAGGACAAAGAAGTAAACAGGGCCCTGGCGCTGGTCATGAGGGGCAGGGGCCTACTGAGCCAGGAGAAGGTCACACAGGATTAGGGGGACTGAGGAGAAAGCCCCCCCACTTCCTGATTTGGGGTCTCTGGCATGCCGGGAGCCATGTTCTTGGATGAGCCCCGTGCAGCTGGGGACTCCTGGCCCACCAGAGATCTTCCGCTCTTCCAAGTGGTAAGAAGCAGATCTCCATGAAGTGACACAGGCAGAGGGCCAGACCTCCTCTGCGAGAGGGGGTGGAAGGCCACCCTAACCTGGCAAATTCCCACTTGGACTTTGCTTCCGTCCCTCTCATCCTTCAGATCTGTCTCGGTGTCTGTGACTTCTCCAGGCCCTCCCACTCTTGTACATTCAAATCCAAACTCCCAAGAGACAGAATCTAAGGACCTGTTTGGCAAGCTGTCCTGCCTGCCACTTCCCGGGCCAGATATGAGTGAGGTCCTCGGTCCAGCTGGCTGTGGCTAGGATGATGGGTATCATGGGACAAATCTCAGTAGGCCGCGGTATCCCAAGCCATTTTGTGAGGTTTGTGCCGCTCTCAGCTCACTCGCTGAGACAGACCTGCACCTGATGGATTCCATCCCCCTGCGACATTCCCTTATCCCCCTGCGACATTTCCTGCGTGCAGCTGATGCAGCTGGTTTCTCTGGGGACAGGTGTCCCAGAGCACCTCGAGGGCACCAGGCAGTGGAAGGGATGGACTTGCACCAGGGAGATGGCTCGATACACCCAAACTCAAGCATCATTTTGGGGCGACGCGTATGTCCATTAAGCAGAGGTTTTGAACCTTTTTTTCTACCACGCATCCCCTTGGCTGCTTGGTGAGGCCCACGGACCCCTACTCGGAATGATGTGTTCAAATTCATAAAATAAAATATGTAGGGATACAAAGGAAATGAAAGTATTTTTTTTAACATTTTATTTATTTTTTTGAGAGAGAGCACAAGCAGGGGGAGGGGCAGAGGGAGAGGGAGAAGTAGGCTCCCCACTGAGCAGGGAGCCCAATGCGGGGCTCGATCCCAGGACCCCGCGATCATGACCCGAGCTGAAGGCAGATACTTAATCGACTGAGCCACCCAGGAGCCCCAGGAAATGAAAATATTTAAATACAATAAAATTAAAACCCCAGATTTTTGTTTGACTAAAAATGTGCTCCTTTGCTCCCAGGTTAACGAGATCTAGCAGCAGGTGTGATCAGTAGTGTAACACAGACTCTCGGTACTGCTCATAGTACTGGGCGCTGCTGTCTACAGTTATGATTACAGGTGATGCTAAATTTCAAATAAGAGGTCGTTGGAAATAAGCGTAACTTTTCCCCATCCAACCTGATTGGAGCTTAAGAAACCCAGCTATGAATTACGTGCCCCAGCCCTGCACCAGGCCCTAGCCACAGTGGGTTTCTTTTTTCTTTTTTCTTTTTTTTTTTAAGATTTTATTTATTTATTTGACAGAGAGAGACACAGCGGGAGAGGGAACACAAGCAGGGAGAGTGGGAGAGGGAGAAGCAGGCTTCCTGCTGAGCAGGGAGCCCGTGGGATCATGACCTGAGCCAAAGGCAGACACTAACAACTGAGCCACCCAGGCACCCCCCACAGTAGGTTTCTAAACAAAGGCCTGGCATCATGAATGTGGAGTTTGAGGAAGAACACTGTGTCCTTGTATTGGGGATGATTTTATAGTTGTCACCCAGTGCCCCTCCCCCCGCAGAACTTTCCAGCCCCCTATCTCCCCCTTCTCCCCTCATGCTCTAGATACAAGGTACTCTGAACTTCCCTCAGCCCCTTGACTGGGTCACCCTCTTTCGTGCTTCTCTGCTTTTACACCTGTGCCGTCCAGCTAGAACTTTCTTTCTCCCCCCCTTCCCTGGCTAACTCATTGCCAGGGTTCATTGCTCCATCTGAGGGCACCTGTGGCTCTTGGCCTTCCTGTCCCAACCGCGGGCACCCCACTGTGTTGTAATGCTCTAATCCCCAGTAGAGTCTAAGCACGAGGAGGTAAGAGACCATACCCATCGGTTCACCTTTAGCTTCCCCCTGAGTTGTGCAGGAGGGAGGGTGGGTGCTGACCTATAAATACTTATTGAATGGATATTGCTTAAGAGACAAGAGGTTATTTACCAGTTAAGACCACTCAAGAGATGTTGTACCACAGACCTTGACTGGCCCTCGTTCCTGGTTCCTAAGAGGGAAACTAAATCCTTGGGATTTTCCAAGTGACGGGAGTTCTTTGTTATCCTTCGTGGACCCTGATAGTTTACACGAATGAGATGACTTGTCAGAGGGAAGAATCAGGATGAGGCCACACCATAGAGACCAACCGTGTGATTGAGAGGGTTGGCGCTTTGAGCCATTTGACATCAACCCAGTAAAACTCCAAGCCCCGATAAAAATGCTGGACATTGAGGCTCAGGGCAGCTTCTTGCATGGTAAACACACCAATGTGCCAGGAGGTGATACACCTGTCTCCCGGGGGACTGGGCGTGGAAGCTCTGGTCCTAGGACCCTTCCAGAACTTATGTTTGTCTGCCCTTACAGTGAAACAACAATCATAAGTATAGCACTTTCCTGAGTTCTGCAAGTTGTTCCAGTGACTTATTGAACCTCTGGGCATTGCAGGAGCCCTGGAACTTAGAGCCAGTGGCCAGAAATGTGGGTGACTTGGGGACCCATGAGATTTATGGCTGGCATCTGAAATGAGCGTGGTCTTGTGGAAAACAGCTCATGGCATCCGGTGCTTCCTCCCGTTGGTGTTAGACCAGTGAGGGTGAAAAGGAAGAAGTCTGTAATATCCCAGGTTCAGGAGGCTGAGGGTTTGGGCGAAGCTGGTGGAGACAGGAGAGGAGGAGATGAACCCAGAAAAGCCATAAGCAAGAGAAGCCATAATCTGGGTGATCCGCAAAGTGTAGTGGAAGCAAGAAGCGTCAAAGATGGAGGCCGGGCCAAGATGGCAATGCCAATGACAGAAATGGGGCAGTGAAGGTTTTGGTTGTGGGTGGGGCGGAGAGGAGAGAGGGCCTCTGTTCGTGCCCCTAAGTCACCAGACTGGATGCTTCACTCCCTCCACTTCCCAGCAGGCGAGTCCAGCGCCTCTGCTCCTGCTGTTCCTCCTTCTGGGTGTGGGATTGTCCAAGCCAGTGACCCAGAGACAACCGCGCCATGGGACTGTGCTCGGCAACGTTCCTTCCTGGGGACCCTCTGCCTGGAGCTAGCAAAGGGCACGCAGCCTCAGAACGAGTTCTGTATTCTCCCAGCTCTGTGCTGGCAGAGCCCTCACCTTTGACCTCTCACCGCACCCTTGCCCTCCTGGAACCTGGCATCTGTTCCTCAGCATGGATTCCAGGAGCCAGAGGAGGAGGCCGTTTGGACGCGGTGAATTGGGAGAGGTGGCACGCCCTGGCAGACATCCCCCTGGTGGCCTGGGCTGCATCTGAAGGAGGGGGGGGTGGGGAGGGGTCCCATTGTCGCAGCTCTTCAGAATCTGGATCCTCACGGGAAAGGGGAGGTACATCCCATTCTCCTAGGAGGTACTGTTGGGAGTCCACGGGGCCCCAGCTCCCAAAGTGCCGCATAACTTCGTTGTTTTCGTCTGCTTTATTTGGCTAAGTTCATTTCCTTGTAACCGGCCACAGGGGAAGTGTTTGGGAGTGGGGAGGGCTGAGTGCACTCTGCGGGGGGAAAGGATCTCGGGGCCAGAAGAGTTTGCCTCGGGGTGAAGACGGGGTCAGCGGAGCTAGGACTCAGTGGTGAAGGACTTGGGCTGGCTCCCCGGCCCCGTCCGTTGCCCTGGATTCCCTCCCAGGGGCATCCCAGGATACTCCAGTGACTCAGGCCGTGGGAAGCCAGCCACTCAGCCTCCTGTTTTTCTGCCAACCCCTTAAACACGGTTAGCAGGACCTCCTAGATGACCTTTTCCGCACATACACCCAGGGACTCCCAGATCATCTGCATCCCAGATCTCTCCTGCCTGCCTGCTGGGTACCTCCATTCACACATCCCACTAGCACCCCAGACTCGGCGTGTCCAAAGCAGAGCACATCATCTTCCTGCCAAATGGGCACCAAACCCTAATGAGATCATCGCCTGCCCGCTGGTCCTAGCAGGACGTCTGGGCTTCACCATTGGCTCCGCTCTCTCCTCATCCTCCTGCATCCAGTTCCTGGCGATTCTGGCCCCTAGAGTCTCTGGAATCCTTTCATTTCTCTCCATCTACGTTTCCACCAACCCAGTCTGGGCCAGCATTTCCCTCCTGGAGAGCGCTGTGCCTTCTCACTGGACCCCCCCACATCCTCCTCGGAGGCCCTAGTGGTCGTGTCTCCACCCCTATAGAAACCCCTTCTAGAGATTCCCCATTGCTCTTGGGCTGAAGTGCAGATCCCCTAACATGCTTTGTTAGGTCTCTCACTGTGACTGTCCTCTCTCCCCCTGCAGGTAAGCTTCCAGACTCTCACCTTCGTTCAGGGCCTAAGTCACCACGTTGCTGGCCTGGGAGGCTTTGCAAGGACCGTTCTGCTTTTCCTCAGCTGCCCTCCCCCTTTCCTGTCACAAGCTGCTTCTCCTCCCTCAGGCCTCAGTTACTCCTGGGACCCCCTCCCCCAGTCTGATACCTGGGGCCCCACTCCCCACAGAGGGCTCCCACAGTACCCTAGCCCCCCTGAAAGATCCTTTTGGAGATGGCTCGTTTCGACTCTGTCTCCCTCCCTGTGTGCGTTCTGGAAGGAGGCCCTCGACCGTTCTCTTACCTGAATGAGAGATCCATAGGCCTTTTCACACCCTTTATCCCATTCTGTGGCCACAGGCTGCTCTTCCAGCCTGACTGGGCAAAGCTGCACAAACCCACCCCTTCCCCGGGGGGAAATGACTCATGGTCTCATGGTCGCAGGCTCTCCTAGTGGGCTGCTCACACAGGAAGGTCTTTCCTGAAGCCCAAGACAGGACTCCAACCCAAGCCCCACCCCAGCAGTACACGGGGCTCCACCGGCTGGCTGGGTGCTGCCCCCACATGTCCAAGGACAGGCTGAAATTTCCTCAATTTCCACCCCCAGGGTCTTGAATAGAGCAAGAGGTAGGGAAATAGGCTTGCCCCCCTCTGGGACCCTGCTGCTGCCAGGCACGTGTTAAATTCAGAAAAAGGTGAGACTTACTGTTCTCGTGTCCCTCCACCCCCACCTCAACACACACACACACACACACACACACACACACACGCACAGTGTCCCTCATCTGATGTTATGACAAGAGCTTGTGACTTTGAACCACTAGAGAAAGTAAGTAAAAAGAAGAAACGCTTGAGAGGACGTGCAAAGCTGGGCCACCAGAAACCAGACTAAGTTCACTCTTGTATTAAGAAAAACAACCACCCCGAGTTTAACAATCTTTACTACATTAACATTCATACTTACTCATGTGTTCCTCAGGTGCGTATTGGTGACAGGTGCCATACTAGGTGGGAGGATACAGGGGAGGACGGAGATGGAGTTCCCACTTTCACGGCGCTTATGCTCACCTGAGAAGGCACACACCTCAGTGTACGACTGCAATGTGGAGAATACATCACAGCAGTGACCTGGGCTGGAAAGGGTGTGCGGAGCCCCCAGTATCCAGCTGTTGACTGATGAAACCCCAAAAAAGGACAGGACTTGATCGTTAGCTTTAGATGTTGCCATGGAAGTGTGGTTTGGTTTGGTTTTGTCTTTTGAGAGAGCAAGCGTGAGCGCCAGTTTGGGGGGGTGGGTGCCAAGGGAGAGGGAGAGAGAATCCCAAGCAGGCTCCATGCACTCTCCAACACAAGGCTCCATCTCACGACCCTGAGATCATGACCTGAGCGGAAGTCAAGAGTCAGATGCTCAACCATCCGAGCCACCCAGGCGCCCCTAGAAGAGGACTGTTTTGGTTTGGTTTTTAAAAAAGATTTTTAAAGTAATCCCTGCACCCAAAGTGGGGCTCAAACCCACAACTCCGAGATCAAGAGTTGCGTGCCCCACGGACTGAACCAGCCAGGCGCCTCTAGGTGGCTTTTTTAGGGCTCAGGTGTAGAGAGCTTTTGCGGTACTGCTTCTGTTGATGGCGTATTATCATTGTTGCTCGACTTGAGTGCCCGTTACTGCCTTTGATCTCTAATTCCCATTCCCTGCTTCCCCCATGGGTGGGTCATGATTCATTTATGAGACAGTCGGCCCTGTTGTCTGGCTCTCTCAGAGAAAGCAGATGGGTTGGATTTTGTCGCGTGGGAATGATGAAAAGATACTCGGTCAACTTAAAGGGCATTGGATAAGTTATGCCTGGAAATCAGATGGATGGGGAAGAAAGAAGTGGATTGAGGGGAAAGGTGTGACTGAGCGGGAGGTCCTGATGACTTTGAGATCTCAGAGTACTGAAGATGAAGAAACAAGATGCAAGGAAAGGAGGGTATCGTCACAGGTAGGGTGCTTGGATCAGGGAGCTTGGATGTGCAGCAGATCTGGGTAATGACGAAACCCAAGGGAGGTGGTTGGCCAAGGTGGAATGGAGGAGTCATTGGAGAAAGGTTCAGAGTGTTAAACGGTCATCGATGTGAATTCAGGACAATGGAAGAGATTGAGGTAGACAGCAAGACTTTGAACCAGGAACCAATGCCCTTGAAGAAGGAGGGGGAGTTAGGAAGGGTGGCATAGGGTAAGATTTGGCTACAAGTCATAGAAAACACCAAAGTAAGGCTAAACACGACATAAGTTTGTCTTTCACATGTAAGACCTCCAGAGCTCATGCGTAGTCTTCAGTGTCAAGAGACCCAGTCTCCTCCTATCTTGTTATTCTGCACCACGTGATGCCAATTCCAAAATCTACCTCATGGTCCAATATGGGTGCTGGAGTTCCAGCCATCATGTCTTCAATCCAGACAGCAGGAAGCAAGAAGAGCTGAAAAGAAGCATGCACCCTTCCTCTAAGAACACCTGGAAGTTGTGTACATTGTTTTCTCTCCTGTTGGTCAGAATATAGCCCCACCTGTTAAGGACAGCTGGGAGACGCCGTCTTCATTTTGAGCACACGCAACCCCTGCTAAAATACTTGAGGGTTATATTTGTAGAGGAGGAATCAGATATTGGGGAACAACCAGTCGTCTCTTCCACAGGGAATGATTGGGAAGCTAGCAGAATAGAAAGTAGGGGGTGAAGGTGATTTAGTAGGATGGCGTGAGCCTAAAATGAGGCAAGATTTTCTTCAAAGTGGGTGGAGAATAATCTGGAAGTGGTACAGGGAGGACCCAAACCCCAAATCCCTGGGAGGCATGTGAAGTTTGAGAATGAAAGCCACCCCTTGGAAGGGTTGTGGAGGGGCTTTTGGAGTAGCTGGTTTCCTGTGAAGAAATTGAGGACAGGCAGCCTGTTGGGATTTTGCTAGGGGATCTTTGCAAGGTGGGCAGAGGCAGGAGCTGGGTCAGGGACCCGCAAAGACAGGGCTGGGTGGCGGCATGGCCTCACTCCCGGTCCTGGCTGAGGGTAGGTCTTGCTTGGCCAGGGTGATCCAAACCAGAAACCTCTCCCTCTCCAGATGCATGCATGTACCGATCACAGCCAATCAGCAGGTCCCCTCACACATCATCCTCCTTTTGCATCAAGCTCTAATTAAACTTGACATCTAAGTCTTGGTATCAGTCCCAACGTTCTGCATTTGGGATTTTCTATAAATTTAAAAGATAATGGTTAAAAAAAATTCAACCGAGTCCATATGAAGATCTAATTGGCCTTATTTGATGATTCGTGAATCGGGCAGCAACCCATCTAGCAAGTGTGGGGGGTGCTCTGAGCAGTTGTACAAGTGGAAGGAGGATGGGGGCAAGAGCGTGATTAGTAAAAGGATTGTTTCTGGCAAGGTCACTTTCCCTTAGTGGGAAGGGGGGTCTCACCATGCACAACACAGCTTCCTTTGGAAGACGGAGAAGCCCATGTGGCAGACTCCTTGGTGCCCATCGGAAAACTCGACTGACCAGTTAAGACTATATTTTGGGGGGCGCATGGGTGATGCAGTCAGTTAAGCGTTTGACTCTCGGTTTTGGCTCAGATCATGGTCTCGATCAGGGTCATGGGATCAAGCCCCGCGTTGGGCTCCGAGCTGAGCGCAGTCTGCTTAGATTCATTCTCTGTCCAGCTGGCCGGTGCTCTCTCTCTAAAATAAATAAATAAATAAAGCTTAAAAAAAATCCAGCCTACATTTTGGCGGGAGGTCGATAATACAATGAGATTAGGTATTAAGCCCCCTTTGGGGGATTTGGCCTAAGTGATGTCATTTGGAGCCTATTGTGTTTCTGATTTTTTTTAAAGAGAGGGAGGGAGAGAGGTGGGGGGAGGGGCAGAGGGAAAGGGAAAGCATTTTTTTTAGAGTGAGAGAGAGAGAGTGAGCGAGGGCAGGAGCAGGGAGGGGCAGAGGGAAAGGGAGAAGCAGCCTCCCCACTGAACAGGGAGCCCGACGGGCTTGATCCCCAGACTCCAGGATCATGGCCTGAGCCAAAGGCAGATGCTTCACCAAATGGGCCACCCAGGAGCCCCAAGAATTTTTTTAAGGCATCTCTCAGTGTGGGAGCTATTTTTCCACCCAATCTTTTTTTTTTTTTTAATATTTCGAGAGAGAGAACATGAGCAGAGAAGGGGCAGATGGAGAGAGAGAACCCTAAGCAGATTCCCTGCCTAGCATGGAGCCCAACACAGGGCTTGATCCCATGACCAGTGAGATCATGACCTGAGCCCAACCAAGAGTCAGAGGTTCAACTGAGTGAGCCACTCAGGCGCCCCCATTTTCTTCTTTTATCTGTATGTGTGTGTGTGTGTGTGTGTGTGTTTATGTATGGTTTCCCAGCATCAGGGAGGAATATTCAAATGCCAAAAATGATTCTTACTACTCCCCCCTCCCTCCTGCTGCTCGGGGTAGGTCAGTTTGCAAAGCAAGGAGAAAGAGGTCTGAATGGTTTTCTTCATGGCGTTCCTCTAACATTTTTTTTAAAGATTTTATTTATTTATTTGACAGAGAGAGAGACAGCCAGAGAGAGGGGGAACAGAAGCAGGGGGAGTAGGAGAAGAAGGAGCAGGCTCCCAGCGGAGGAGCCTGATGCGGGGCTCGATCCCATAACGCCAGGATCACGCATTGAGCCGAAGGCAGAGGCTTAACGACTGAGCCACCCAGGCGCCCCAAGGGGAAATGTCTTTAATCAAGATGTTGGAACTATTTAGGGGGCAAACGGACTCTGCATACAAGTTCCACACACACGCCTGTGAGCAAAGGAAGCAATGGACGGCGGTCGGCAGGACTGGACAGTTCGACCTCCAGCACCTGACTGCAGGACGGCAGGAAGCAGCTGTAGGAGCGAGCGGGCCTCCGGCTCTGCCCTTACAATGTGTGTGACCATAGGCCTTTGTGTGACCTTTAACCTTAATTCCTCTTTTGTAAAAAGAAAAATGGAGGAGCACCTATCAAGTACCTTGCTGAATTCTCGTGGAAAATACTTTAGATACACATAAAATGCCAAGCACACACCTGGTTCACAGCAGGTGCCATATACAGCTATGGTTTTCTCTTACTCTTTATTTTTTTTAAGTTTATTTAAGTAATCTCCATGCCCAACATGGGGCTCGAACTCACGACCTTGAAATCAAGAGTCACACACTCTTTGGACTGAGCCAGCCAGGGGCCCCTGTAACTATTATTTAAAATTCTATCAGATCATAAAACCCCTGGGGGGCAGCGACAGTGCTTCGCACTCTAGCTAATCACCAAACATTAATGAATGAATGAGGCAATGGATGAATGGAACGGATAAATGAATGGAGGAAAGGAGGGAGGAAAGAACTGGATGGATGATGGATGGATGGATGGATGGATGGATGGATGGATGACAGANAGAGTGGGATAGAGGGATGGAGGGATGAATGGAGGAAGGCAGGCAGGCTAAAGGCTTATTCTAGGGAAGCAGGTGCCACCCATTTCTTCCAGGAAGGGAGTGGCTACATCGAGAAGCAAATACTGAGCTCCGGTCTGTGCTGGGGTAGCCCTAGGACACAGCCGGAGACTCGCTCAGAGAGACTTCTGCAAACAACTGCTTACACAGCACGGCGCTACATTTTAACAAGCGGAATCCAGAAAGCTTCTGCTGTTTTTCTGATGAGAACACGCAGGTCCTGACTTGCGTGCTTTTATACGTCCCAGCCCCTCCACCCCCGTTACAAGGAAGGGGCACATACGACGTCCCTCTGAGCCCAGAGGAGTGACGGGAGGCACAACGTGGCGATCACTGGGTACAGGGTGTGCATGGGGGGGGAGGAGGGGCAATGGAACATTCTCCCGGCCACGCATCCTCACTTCCCAGGGCGGGCTCTTTCCTCCACACCACCCGCTTCCTCCGGGGGCCCACAGACAACCCTGTCAGAGCAGAAGAACCGAAAACAGACCCAACGGCATAAGGCAAAAGCAGGCAGATTAATAAAATAAGCAGGTTTTTTTTGGCATTTTGGCCCTTGTCTGTCCAAGACATATTTGGAGAGAAGGTGGGGTCCTTCTGAATTTGAGGATGAGAAGGACAGCAGACCCCCGGCACGAACCGTCAGACCCAGGGGAGCCTCCCTGGCCTGCTCAGCAGCCCGTCTCCCGGGTCCAGTTTCGGGCATTGATGAAGAGCTGGAGCCAGGGGGAGGCGGTCAGGGTGTCAAACGGGGGAGGTCGCCAAGCCCACTGCCACGGCCTCACAGCCCGCTCAGGGTGCGGCATGAGAGCCAGGTGGCGGCCATCAAGGGAGCAGACGCCAGCCACGCCCCCCGGGGACCCGTTGGGATTCATGGGGTACTGTTCCGTGGGCTGTCCGGCGTCGTCTGCCCAGTGCAGCGGGGCCAAGCCCCTGGCCTCGATCTGGGCTTGGAGTTCCAGAGAAGAAAATGCCATGTAACCTGCAGGGGGGGAAGGAGGAGGGAAGTGAGGGCAAAGCTCCCTCCTGCCCTCCAGCCAGCCCGGCCCCCAGACCCTCCCGCGGCCTTCCCGAGCCTGACCTTCCCCGTGAGCGCTCCACACGGGCAGCACCGCGCCCTCCATCCCTCGCAGCATCAGGGCCGGCCCGGGCCCCACCCGCACGCTGGCCCAGCGAGACTCGAAGCGCCCGGACACGTTGTGGCGCAGCACGAGGCCGGGCTGGGCCGGCCAGGAGTCGGGGCCTGGCTCCTCGGCCTCCTGGCGGGGGCTGCCTCCCACCCAGCCCAGCAGAGCCAGCAGCTGGCAGCCGTTACACACGCCCAGGCTGAAGGTGTCGGGCCGCTTCCGGAAGCGCCTCAGCTCGGCCCCGGCCAGCGGGTGGAAGGTCACGGCCGCCGCCCACCCTAGGAGGGAACAGGGACATCAGGATGGGGCCTGGGATGGAGGGGGACGGCCGCTTGTCCATGCCATCATGCCTTCCACCCTGCCATGAACCCCTCCAGCCCCCAACACGCGCGACACACACACACACACACACACACACACACACACACACACACCGGCAAATGCAAAAGGGAAGAAACAGGTTTATCTGCTTCAGTGTTGCCATTCCCGGGCTGGAGATGGCCACAAGTTTTTTTGGCCTGGCCAGCAGAGCATTTGTAACAGTTCAACTGCCTAATGTTTCAAGATAAAATTTCATATAAAAATCTGGACTTTGGGGCCGCCTGGGTGGCTCAGTCGGTCCAGCATGTGCCTTCAGCTCAGCTCATGGCCTTAGGGTCACAGAAATGAACCCCACATTGGGCTCCCTGCTCAGTGGGGAGCCTGCTTCTCCCTCTCCCTCTGCCACTCCCCCTGCCTGAGCTCTCTCGCGTTTACTTGCTCTCTCAAATAAGTAATATCTTAAAAAATAAAAATAAAAAAAATAAAAAAAACCCCACATCTGGATTCTTGGCTTCTCTTGGAAACCAGAAAGATCCGGCCACGCTGAGCCCTCTTTCCAAGGGCACAATCTGCTGGTGCTGTGTAGCTGCCGCCCCTCTGGACGGGCCCGTGCCACCCAGTGCCACCCAGGGCCACCCAGCCTCAGGTGTTACCCTTGGGCCCGCTGCTGGCATCCGACCCAGAATGAATGCACTCCCCGGCCCCGGCCCTGCGGAGGTAAGAGGCCAACTCCCGGTCACGAAGAAGGCAGCCGAGAAGGTGCGGGGGAGAGAGTGGGCCGATGCCTGACCCCTACCTTTGGCAGAGCCCAGGACATCCGCATAGCTGAAACCGCCCACAAAGGCCAAGCCACGGAACGTGTCCAGTCCGATTGCCCCAGAGCACAGGTCCTGCATGGTCACGTCCCACACCTGGCAGGATGGGGAGGGGAAGTCTAGGAGGACACACAGACCGAGGCCAGCCCTGACCCTGGCTCTGCCAGCCACCCTGCTCACCTCAAACCCGGCCAGGTGGAAGGCATCTGCCATCTCACGGTCTCCATTACTGCCCTCCTCTCGCAAGATGGCAACTCGGGGCACGGGGCCACCTGGGGGGAGGAGGGGTGTCCTGGACAGAGGGCTCCGTCCCTCCCACCCCCCACCTTTTCCTGGGCAGGCCCCGGCATCCCGGCCAGGGCTGGGGAAGCCCAGATGGCACAGAGTCCCTCACCAGGCTCGTGGGGCACGGACACTCTGGGGAAGGTTGGGGGCAGGCAGTAGCTGGGCCCCGTCCGCTCCCTCAGCCCCTGCTCTTCCTCGGCCACACAGCGTGGCTCGGCCTGCAGCCGCTCCAGCTGGAAACTCGTCTCCTCCCAGACGGCGCGCAGCTGCCCAACAGGCTCCTCCAGGACCACGGCCCCGTTCACGGACACTCGCACCTAGAGGGACGGGCGCGTCTCTCAGGGCCAAGAGTCAGCGTGTCCCGCCTGGGCCCCCGCCCCCCAGGGCTGGCACAGGTGAGCCACGGCCTCCCCGCTGCGCACCGTCCTGCCCCTCCTCACCAAGGCATAGGGCCCAGCGTCGCCCGTGGCGCCCAGCTCCAGGCAGTGGAGGCCGGCAGCCCGGTAGCGCCCCAGCACCTGGGCCACGTCTGGCTCCTGCACCTCTAGCACCAGGCCCGGCTCCTCGGCGAACAGCACAGGCAGCACTGGGAGAAGAAGGAGGACGTGAGGGGGACTAGGGTGCCGCCGTGGATACAGGGGGGGGCCGTCAGGGGCTCAGGGCTGAGTGACGGGAGGCAGGGATCAGAGGTGAGGGGAGGCCTGGGAGAGAGGAACCAAGGACGTGGCCTCAAGGTCTGGGGAGGTCCCAGGCGGGTGAGTCACCAGGCTCAGTGGTCAAAGACAGCCAAGGAGTCGGGGAATGGGGCTGGGGACGCTCCATTTTTTTTCACAGGACATGGGGTCTACAGGGTGGGGCAGGCAGCCCAGGCCTCAGTCTAGACCCCTGGCTCCTCACCATCGACCCCAGGGGCAGGCACGTCCACCTCTATCCCACAATTCCCAGCAAAGGCCATCTCTAGCAGGCAGGTGATGAGACCCCCGTCACTGACATCGTGGCCTGAGCAGAGGAGGCGGTCTGGAGGAAGGAGAAAAGTGCTCAGCAGCCTCGGGGGCCAAATGTGATGGGCCTGCACCCGCTTCTGGAGAGTAGGTCACGTGTGAGAATGTGGGCACACACCGAGAACCAGAGACCAGGGCGACAGACCCCTCTTGCCCACCCTCTTACTTGTTCAGCCGGTGAGTGCCTGCCACACGTCAGTCACATTCGTCACCTGCCCCAGGGCCTCACTCACCTCTCAGCAGCCCCTGGGTGACGCTAAAGGCACGCACCAAGTTCTCGGGGAGATCCAGGTTGGGAGGCTGCTCGCCCAGCTGCGAGAAGCATTGGGCCAGAGCCGTGCCCCCCAGCCGGTGCTGCCCAGGGCACAGAGGCACATACAGCAGACAGCCTGGGGAGACGGGGCAGGGGTGAGGGAGCTGCACGGCTCAGAATGCCCCGTGCTCACGAGTATCAAGGTTCCCGGCATGTGGACAGACCCACAGACCCCCAGTCCCAGAACGAAGACGAGGGGCCCAGACCTCCCAAAGCAGACCCCAAACCGAGGCCCAAGCTCTGGATACACAAAGCAGCGAGGAAGGGGAAGCGGCCGTACCTCCCCCTCCAGGATGCTTGAGGTCTGGGGTCACAGTGGCTGTAATGTCTGGGCAGACTGCATAGGCTGAGATGACCAGCGATCCTGCAGAGCGAGGAGGAAGAGAGTGGGGGTGCCTGGGAGGGGGGTGCCTGGGGGCGCAGTCGGCGGAGGGCCCGACTCTTGGTTTCGGTTCAGGTCATGATCTCAGGGTCCTGAGATCGAGCCCCGTGTGTCCCTCAGGCTCGGCGCTCAGCTGGGAGTCTGCTTCCCCTCTCCCTCTGCCCCTCCCCCAGCTCTCGCACTCAATCTCCAAAATAGTTTAAAAAAAAAAAAGGAGTAAGAGAGTGAGGTGCCAGCCCAGCCCCGCAGGTCTGCCCTCTCCCCGTGACCCCCAGACCATACCAGGAGCCCGCACTGTCTCAGAGCCGACCCGGGCGGCCATGCTGAGTGAGTCCTTGCCACCATCCACCGCCACACCCAGGGCCGCCATCACTGCCACCATAGCCTCACAGGCGTCGGCCAGAGCCGCGCCCTCCCCTGGGAGCTTGGCCGCCCACATCCAGTTCCCGCTGCACTTCACGTCCTGGGAAGCGGCGGACACCGGGCGTCAGAGAGGAAGACAGGTGGAGAGGCTGGGGTGGGGGCGGAGGGGCAGGGAGGGCCCGAGCAGGAAGGGCAAGGCGGGAAGGTGAAGGGTGGATGCAGATGCTCCCGACGGCCCGCGGCTCCAGGGCAGAGGCTGCACGGGACTCACCCGGAGGTCGGTGACCAGCGCGAACACCAGGTTGGTGAGGGCCTCGGCCACAGCCAGTCGGGCGGCCACCTTGGGGTCCAGCAGGCTTTTGACGGGCTGCTCCCCTAGAGCTGTGGCAGCCCCGACGAGCTCCTGGTGACTCAGTGCCACGACGGCCACATCTGCCAGGGGGGTCTGCAAGGCTCCCACACACTGCTGCTGGGCCACCAGGCCGCCCACAGAGCGGTCCACCTGCAGAGCCAGCCGCGGTTGGCAAGGGGCCAGGGCCTGGGGCGCTGGGGTCGGGGGCCTGCCTCATCCCACACACATACAGGCCTCAGGAGGCCGGAGCAGGGGGGCCGGCCATCAGGGCCGCTTCTCCCTTGGGCCTGCTGAATCCCCACCGCCACGGGGAGGGGGAGGCCAGGGGCGGGTGAGCAGAGGGAAGGGACAGAGGGCTGCAGGGCGGAGCAAGGCTGTGGGGAGGACCTTGTTGGTGAGGTAGCGCTTGCTGGCCACGGCGGGCAGCCTGAGAACGCGCTCCAGAGCCGGGCGCACACGCAGACCTGGGGGAAGGGCCAGAGGCTTGAGCATGGGGAGACTCCTCTGGAGGAAGAACTCCTACGATGCAGAAGGTGACAGGGCTGTGAGCAGCTGCGGGAGAGGTGGGGCAGAGAAGGGAGGAATACCCGGCCTTCCCCCCTCCCCCACGTACCTTCCGAGGCACCTTGCCCAGCACCCAGTCCAGCTCCAGGTCCACAGGGGTTGGGGGAGACAAGGGGTGGTCATCCTCCTGGCCATTTCTTCCAACGGGGCACTCCCGATCGTCCACCAGCACTATCTACAGCCACGCAGCCCAGAGGGAAGGCGACTGTGAACCCCAGCAGGGAATACTTCCAGAAAGCAGGGCAGAAGTGCTCTTTCCACCCTCTGTCTGGCTTCCCTACTGACTGCCTGCCCCTGGCCGCCTCCTACACGCTGTCCCCCCGTTTGCGTGCCACCAACTCCCATCATCCTCTCATCTCTTTCCCCCACGGCTCTCTCTCCCTCCAGCCTGGACGCAGGCAGCTCCGAGCCCACCCACCGCGGCCGCCACTGACCCCCTAGGCCAACTCACTCTTTTGTCCCCAGTGATGGTGCCCACAAAGCAAGCCGGGCAGCGTTCCCGGGCGCTGACGCGACTGATGAAGTCCCGGTCAAGGGGCCTCAGCAGAAGTGCGTTCGACTCCTGGTACTCGGCCCCCCAGATTTCCAGGGCGTTCAGGGTCGGATCCCCGAGCTGCATCCAGGAGGGAGGAGGAAAGGGAAGGGTCAGTGGGCACTCCCTAGTCTCATGTCTTTGCTAGGAGTCGGGGGGATGAGGCCCACCTGGAAGCGGCTGGTGTAAATGACGGCCCCGGCGGGGTCACTGAGCTCCTTCAGGACGTTGCCTGGTGACAGTGCGTGCGGGAGAGGTGGTGATCGGCCACGGTCCGCACCCGGCAAACAAAGGGCAGACCCCAGCCTCCAAAGGAGCCCCTAATTCCGTGCGTCCTGCATGAGCTGCTGCTGCACCCCCACTACCAACCGTCCTGCGGCGGCAGGTCCCCCCACCCCCCCAAAGCTGAGCGCATCCAGAAGGCACAGAGGGTGGAGAAGGGGACCCAGGGCCGGCGGCCGCTTGCAGAGCCCCGGTTCCTTGTCCCACTCCCTTTCCTCACCGTTGCCACCAGCACCCTGATCGTGGAGGCTGCAGATGGGGTTCCCCGTGGCGGCCTCCACACAAGCCCGGATCACACGGTTCATCTTCTGTTCCATCTCGGGGTCCCCCCGCTGCACGGCCCCGAAGTCCAGCTCACTGGTGTTGTCTCCCTGCACCTGGGGGAAGAGATGGCAGAGCTCGACGGGAGGGGCCTGGGAGCTCACACCCCACCGATGCCCAGGGCCCGACGACGTCACGGAGTCTGCGCCTGAGCCAGTCCCACGCACCTGCACAGACGACGCAGCTCCACCCCCAACTCCGATCCTGTAGACAGGACCCCCGACCTTCACCACATCCATGCCTGAGAGGAGGGACGGTAGAGTCAGAACGCTGGGGAAGCCAGTAGAAGAAGCATGAGCATGAACAAGCGTAGGCGAAAGGGAAGCGGCTAAGAGGGGAGAGCAATCCGTATTACAAACGTACGTATTCTTTGGGTAAATACGCGTTGCAGAATTCATGCTCCAGCTTTATCCACATAGGCACAAAATCACCTATGCACAAAATTAAACACTGCGGCATTATTCGTGTTACCAAAGCCAGGAAATACAGCTGACCCTCGAACGACACTGGGGTTAGGGGGTGCCGACCTGCACGGTAAAAACTTGGCACGGAACAATCAGCTCCCCCAAAAGTCAACTACTAATAGCCTACTATCGCCCAGAAGCTTTACCAGTAACAGCTGATTCATAAACGATAAAAACTCATACACGAATAAGTAAAACTAATGAACAATTAACACGTGTTCTGTACATTACACGCACACTGTGCCCTTACGGTATCCGTTATACTGTATTCTCACAATAGTGAGCTGCGGAAAAGAGAACATTCCGAAGACAGAAGGAAAATACGTTTGCAGGACTGTACCGTATTTATCGAAAAAAATCCGTGCACAAGTGGACCTGCAGGCCTCAAACCCGTGTTGTTCAAGGGTCAACTGGAGTCTAAATGCTAACAAGGGGGCGCTGGTTCACAAATTACGGTCTGTCCGTACACTGAAACATTATCCGCCCCCCCAAAAAAGAGAATCACATATGAATGATTTAGTATGGTATTTATCAATGACATGATCTCCAAGATACATCGCTACACGAGAAGCGCGAGGTGCAGAATTACGCGCACCCCTTTACAATTGCATCCGGAAAAAAAATAACCGTAATAACAGAAGCGCAAGACTTACGCACTGAAACTACAACATCTGTTAGACCTCAACAAACGGAAACAGATCCCGTGCTGACAGAGTAAAGGGCTTAACGTTGTCATGATGACCGCATAACCTGCAGTTAAAGACCTGCGATCAGCACAATCCCGTCACAAGCTAGCTGTCTTTTTCACAGAAACGGAGCAGCTGATCCTAAAACTTGTGTGGAAATGTAAAGGGCCTAGAACAGCGCGAACAATCTTGAAAAAGAAGAACAAAATTGCAGGGCTCACACTGTCTGCTTTTAAAACTTACTACAAAGCCATAATAATCCAGACAAGGTGGTACGGGCACAAGGACAGACAGATACGCCAATCGATCTAAGGACCATGGGATACAACAGTGAGTCCATAATGAACTCTACGTTTATGGCCAATCGATTTGTGTTTCTTTTCTTCTTTTTTTTAACTAGGCTCTGCACTCAACGTGGGGCTTGAACTCATACCCCCAAGATCAAGAGCCGCATGCTCTACCGACTGAGCCAGCCAGGAACCCCGGGCAACTGATTTTTGAAAAGTCCCAAGACCATTCGGGAAGGTACCAATAGTCTTTTCAAAACACGGCGTTATGGGGGCGCCTGGGTGGCTCAGTCGTTGAGCGTCTGCCTTCGGCTCAGGGTGTGATCCCGGCGTTCTGGGATCGAGCCCCATATCGGGCTCCTCCACTGGGAGTCTGCTTCTCCCTCTCCCACTCCCCCTGCTTGTGTTCCCTCTCTCGCTGGCTGTCTCTCTCTCTGTCATATAAATGAATAAAATCTTAAAAAAAAAAAAAACACCAAAACAAAACAAAACAAACATGGTGTCAGGACAACTGGATATCCACGTGTAAGAGAGAGAAGTTAGACTCCTACCTCACACCATATAAAAAAAATTCATTCAAAATGTATCAGAGGGGCGCCTGGGTGGCTCAGTTGGTGAGGCATCTGCCTTCAGCTCAGGCCATGATCCCAGGGTCCTGGGATTGAGTCCCATTTCAGGCTCCCTGCTCAGTGGGGAGCCTGCTTCTCCCTCTGTCCCTTCCCCTGCTCGTGCTCTCTCTCTCTCTCTGTCCCCCTTTCCCTCTCTCGCAAATAAATAAAAAATCTTAAAAAGAAAATACAGACAAAAAAAATGTATCAGAAACCTAAATGTAAAAGCTCTAATAATATGACAAGAAAACAGAGCTCTAAGTCTCCTATGACCTGGGCTTAGGCAATGGTTTTGTTACGACATCAAAACCAAAAGCAGCAAAAGAAGATATAGATAAACCTGACTGGACCAAAACTAAAGACATCTGTGCTTTTTTCGTAAGACGCCTTGAAGAAAGTAAAAAGATACCGCACAGACCAGGAAAAAATATTGGCAAATCATGTATCTATCTGATAAGCGTTTAGCATCCTGAATACATAAAACTCTTATAACTCCACGAAAAAAAGACAACCCAATTTAAAAATGGACAAAGAATCCAAAAAAAAAAAAAAAAGACAAAGAACCCAGACAGATGTGTCACACAAAGGAAGATCTCTAAACGCAGGTGAAAAGACGCTCAACATCATTAGTCACTAGGGAAATGCAAACCCACCCACAATGAGACGCGGCTTCGAGGGCAGATGGCTAGACTCGAAGAGCCCGAGAACAGGAGTAGGTGAGGATGTGGGTTCAGAGCCCCCTTACGCGCTGCGGGCAGTGTAAAACACTGCAGCCGCTTTGGAAACCAGTCCGGCAGTTTTTCAAAAGGCTGGACACGGTGTGTGACCCCCAATTCCACTCACAGCCTCGAGGACGAGAACATACGGGCCCAGAAAAACATGTCCACGTGTGTTTACAGCGGCATCATCCGCACTTGCTGAAGAACCCAGATGTTTACCAGCTGCTGCACGGGGAGACGCATGAGAGGTGTGGCCCTAAGGGACGAGGGTCTGGTCATACTACCGTACAGATAATTCTTGAAGATACTGTGCTAAGTGAAAGGTGCCAGACACAAAAGGCCACCTCCCGTGCGATTCCATTCACGTGAAATGTCCGGAACAGGCAAATCCACAGAGATACACGTAGACGAGCCGCCGCCGAGGCTGAGGGAGGACGAGACTGCTAACAGGGACGGCGGTGATAATAATGTTCTAGAATGAGTGGTGCCTGAGGCACAGCTTTGGGCCTATCCTAAAAAGCCGCTGACTGGGACACTGTAAAAGGGTGAACTTCATGGTGCACGGGCTACATCTCCATAAAGTGGTTATTAAAAAAAACCCAAGTGTGCACCTGTGCTGTTTGTTTTTAAAAAGGGACAAATACGCCCACAGGTCTGTTCACAGATGCAGGAAAATACCTCTGGTCAGGTACACAAGTCACTGGGTAACACCGGTTATCTCTGGGGAAGGAAGCTGGGAGGTCAAGGGAAGGACAGTTTTCACTGTATGACCTTTTCTGCCTTTCAAGTTCTGAGCCACGTGACTGGGTCACCTCTTCCGTAAACGCGACCTGGTTCTTATCTTGACTCCAGCACACCATCCAGCACGCCATGGGGCCTAACGGATGTTTGCCCCCTGAACTGAGCGGGCAGATAAAAGCCCCCGGCGCACGGCAGGCACCGAACAAACACGGGTTGGCCTGACTTAGCAGGGTGGGTCCCTGCCATGTGGGAGGAAACCGGGGCGCACCCAGAGCCAATGCAGCCCGAGTGCCCCGCTGGCGTAAAGCCCTGTCCTGCCTTGGAAACTTGGACCGGGAGAAGAGACAGGACCTGGGAGATGAAAAACCAACCCAGGAAGCGGCCTCTAAACTCCCCTCCGGCCGTGCTGGGGACAAAGCTGGCGGGACATGGAGAAAAGGGGCAGCAGGCTCTTACCTGGCTCAGGGGGCTCCTTGCTCACATGCTCAGCTTCCATGGACCCGATGCCCCCACTAAACATGATGGGCTTGATCCACTCACGCCGCTGGCCGTCTGGGAGCTGGAGGCCCAAGGAGCGGGCGAAGCCTGGAGCGTGGACATCCCAGGGAGAGGGGGCAGAGTCTGGTCACCCAGTGTCCCCCAGCGCCCACTCGGTCATACACTCCACCCCCCTCTGGTACTTGGTGTCCGTTATCCCCGACACCCCCAGCCTCACCGGCCAGCACTGGCTCCCCAAACTTGTTGCCGTAATCAGATGCCCCATTACTGGCCTCGATGGCGACCTCCAGGGGCCGGGCGAAGTTCCCAGGATACTGGAAGCTTGGATCCTCCCAGGGCAGATTGTAACCTGGAAGGAAAGCAGAAAGCTGGCTGGACCGTTGAGACAGAAGAGAGAGGAGGCAGGGTCCTTCAGAAAGAGTCTAACTAAGCCACCAAGAACCGCCCATGCGGGTAGAATGTTCCACTTTAGGGAGTTCTACTTCAGGAAGGTGTCGGGTCTACACTAAAGCACCGATCTTGCTCCCCAGCTCCCACGCCAGCCTGCCCTCAGTCTTAGGATCGGGGTTAAGGCTCTCTAAGGAATGAGACTTTGGGGGCAGGTGGCGGTCATGAGACCGACCCAGCGTCATGTCTCCTTGCTGAGCAGCTGCTAGATTATGAACAGAATGGCAGTTCTGCAAAGCCTGTCTGGAGACTTGGGTCCTCCCCCCCACCCCCAGAGTCCTCACAGAGACAGCTGGTGACAGGCCAGCTGCTCGAGAGCCCTGCCTCCCAGGAAAAGGCACCCGGGATGACCCAAGACAGGAAAGTGCTCCATGGCCGCCAGGACGAGGAAGAGAGGGCAGGGAGGAAGGCGGCGGGACCTGGGATGTGCAGGTTTCCGAAGCAATAGCCAGCAGTGCCAGCCACCACGTGGGCCCCGCGGCCCGTGCACTGGATGTCTCGGATCCGGCCCCCTGTGCCTGTGGTCGCCCCGCTGAAGGGGGCCACTCCTGTAAAGACATGGGGGAGACGTATGGGTACCAAAGAGACAAACCCCAGCTCTGACCACCCCATTAAAAATCAGGACAGGGCGCCCGGGTGACCCAGTCGGTTAAGCATCTGACTCTTGATCTCCACTCAGGTCTTTATCTCAAGGTGGTGAGTTCAAGCCCCGCGTTGGGCTCCATGTTGGGCATGGAGCCTACTTAAAAAAAAAAATCAGGACAACCAGCCTCCCTGATTGTTTTGCCCAGGCCCAGATTGGAGGACCCTTACTCTACCCCATACTCTGATCTCACCAATCCATCCCCAGGATCCAGCTCACCTGTGGGGAAGTTGTGGGTCTCTGCTGTGAAGACAACGTGTCTCAGGGCCCGCTGTTGCCGGAAGCAGCTTGGCTGTGTGGGGTCCTCAGGCCGCAGGAATCGGACTTCCTTCCCCTGGATCGCGCTGTGGACGCACTGGCTCTTACTTCCTTCCTGGGGCCTGCATTTACCCCACCAGGGCTTGGGGCCTCCCCGCCCCCGTGCCTGCCATCCACCCAGCGGAGAGCACAGCCCACCTGCTGTTGTCACAGAACTTGAGGACGTTGTTGGGGTTCGAAGATGCCTGGGTGCTCATGATGGACTCAAAGAGGGAGTGTGCCAACTCCTGCCCGTCCATGTGGAGCAGGCCCTTGAAGAACCAGTGTCGGCTGTGTTCGCTGCAGGGGTGACGCGGGGAGGGAAGGACAGGCAGAAAGCTGGGTCACTTCTCCCGCCGTGCTGTCTTCTCAGCAATCAGCAACAGTGAACGGCCAACTCTTACAGAGAGAACGGGTCAAAATAGATCCCAAAAAGCCATAGCCTTCAAACGTCCTTTCACTACAGATTGCTCAGATCCAAAGTGAATATGAAATCGAGATCTGGGTGTAGACTACGGGATGGATGAGGAGCCCGGGCCCTCGAAAAGACTTGGGGACACCCCTGAGCCAGAGGAGAGCCACGAAGGCAAGTCCCTGTGCTCTTTCCTTTCAACCTCCACAGGCTCGGACTTCAGAACATCCCCATCCCTCCCCCACCTATTGGACTGAGCCAAGTCGAAGGCCTCCACGGTGCTGGGGTTCCGCTGGAGCTCCTGGAAGCGTTTGGTGTAGAAATCCAGGTCCCAGGAGTCTAAGGCCAGGCCTAGGAGACAACCCGGGAGAGCTGACAGTAGGACTCAGGCGACCTGGTCCCAGGGCTTAGGCTCCCTACTGGCCTCGCCTGGGCCTCCCTCCCAGGCACCCCGGCTCACCCAGCTCCCGGTTGGCCTTCTCCAGGGCACACCGGCCCTCAGCCAGGATGTTGATAGAGCCGTTGAGAGGTGTGGATATGCTCGCAAGGGAGAAGCTCTGGATGGGATGCGGGAAGTGCTGCTCCGTCATCCGGTCATGCAGGGTGGCCAGAGCGATGGCCTTCATCTCGGGTGATGGGGGGTGGGCGAACTAGGGGCAAACACACACAGAAGGCAGGAGGTGGAGGGCTGAAGTCTGGACAGGATGGCGCACCCCGGGTCCTCCCAGTCACTCAGGGCCAGCCCACAGCTGATCTGCGTGGTGCCCGAGCGCCAATTAGAAAGACACGCCCCGTCCGTGCACGAGCCACGTAAGGGTGCACACACTAGCAAGGGGAGCCCAGACTGGACTTCCTACCCATTCAGCCCCCGACCAGGAAGTCTCGGGCAGTGAACAACCTGCACACAGGACAGGCCTAAAGCCAAGAGCCCGTACCCGTTTCTCCTGAGTTCAGGACCTCATCTCTTTACCTCGGGGCCCAGCCCCTCCTCCCCCTCGCCACGGAGAGCCCAATGCCTCACTGAGAGCCGGTAGCGCCGGGTGGTCTCCACGCGATCCACAGCCCCCAGCCCAGCAGCCCGGCACACTGACACAACGTTGGTGGATGCTGGGGTGGAGAAGTTCAGCCTGAGGGGTGCGCCGGATGGTTAGGGCCTGAGAGGCCCTGCTGTGAAGGTGGGTCCCACCCACCGCTGTCCCACCAACCTCTCCCCTCTATCCCCCTCACCACTGGCCTCTAGCCTCAGACCTGGGCACCAAGAAACCTGCTTTGGAAGGTCGCTCAAATCAAACCGGACCCGTCCTTCCAGCATAAAACGCTTTGATTTCTGCTTCTCAGAATGCAAGCTGTTTTACTTCCAGAACATGCCTGGAAGCTGGCTCAGTCTTTCAAACACATCTTTCCAAATAGGGAAGGCATGTGCATGGCCTTCTAAGCAGGGCGTAGGATGGAGGGAAGGAAAAACAAACCTGCCAAGGGTCACAGGAGAAGGAAGAAGAGGAATGGGAGTGGAAGGGGTGGGCAGTGCGTCTGGAAGGGAGCTCTGCCTGAGGACATGGAATGCATTTACCCTGGGCTGAGACACTCGCCTGGGCCCAACCTCCAAAAGCAGGTCGTTGGAGTCAGGATGGAGCCAGGACTTCTGAGCAACATCTCCTAGTAACAGGGGGCAGCCAAAAAGCCACGTCAGCTTCTTCACCTCCTCAGCGCTCGGGAGGGACTTGGCTGCAAGGAGACAGGACGGGGATATCCTGAGACCCTGCCCGGCCTGGCACACCTGCCCCCACAAATCCAACACTGGGCCCAACCTGTCCAGTTCACGTTGTAGCACAGCTCTGTCTTGACACCCTGCAGCTCTGGGAGTTTCCCTTGGAGTTTCCTCCGAGTGTGTCCGGAAGCTGCCCTCTCATGGCCAGAGGGATGGACATAGAAGTGAAGAACGATGGCCATCGCTGGAGTTGTCCGTCGTGGGGAATGACTTAGGTCCCTAAAAGGTAATCAGCTATCACCTGTCAAACTGACTTCAGATTTCCAAGACAGCTGAGGTTCTGGAGGCATTAGGGATGGGGTGGGGGAAACAGGGCCATTCGGAGAGACGAGATACTCTGAAAAACGGAAGCTCGGGGGGCTTCATCCTGCAAAATGGGGGAACAGGGAATACGGGTACATCCTCGGCACACGATCCTTGAGCACCTGCACTTTGCTGGGCCCCAGGCAAGGTCTTAGGAACACCGCTGTGAAGACGACAAAAATCATTTCTGCCCTCACAGACCTTACATTTTATTGAGGGAGACAGGCAAGCGCCCCAACGTTTCCAGTCCAGTGTGGTTAAGGCCGAGAGACTGCGGCTACCTGCCTAGCACTTGAGAAGTCAGGGAAAACTTTCTGGAAAAAATAGCATCTAAGTGTAAACCCACAGGCTGAGCTGGACTGGGCCCAGCTGGTGGAGTCAGATGACACCGTTCTTCCGGTACGCCTCTACCTTCTGGCTGCTCTGTCTCAGGCACCTGTTGGGGGCCTGTCTTTCACTCTCCTCCGTCTACATGCTCTTCTGAAGTGACTTCATCCAGATTCGTGGCCTTAAATACCATCTAGTAGATTGAGCCAACGAAACTGCCAGGATTCAACCATTTTTGACCAAAAACAGCAATGTCATCTCATTCAAGTCGTTATCTGCCAACAGACTCCACAACTTAATTCAATCCTGACTCTCCCCGACACTCCAAACTAGTACATTAAAATGCTCACGTGACATCTCCACACAGATGTCTCATAAACACCCATGGTAGTGTGTTTGGGCCCAAACAGAAATTCTAATTTCTCCTTTCTGCAGACCTCCTGTTCTCCCAGTCTGCAAATCTATTTCCAAACATATCCCAAATCTGTCCACATCCTTTCATCTCTGCTACCATCACTCGTTCAAGTCACCACCGTCACTCACTTGGGGCCTCCTGCATAGCACCCCTGATTCCACTTCTGCCCCAACCACAAACCATTTGCCATATTTTAGCATAAGTGAGATCATGGCTTGTCATTACGCATGGTATAAGCTTCTAACTCAGGACCCTGGCTCACCCAGCCAGGCCCCCTGCCCACTTTTCCAACCCTATCTCATACCATGATCCTTCTCACTTACAACATCCCACCAAAAACTGGCTTCTTTTCTATTCTAACTTGCCAACCTCAGTTTTGGAAGGCTATTTTCTCACCCTAATATTTGCATGGCTAGCACTTTTTTTTTTTTTTTTTTTAAGATTTTATTTATTTGACAGAGAGAGAGGCTGGCAGAGGGAGAGGGAGAAGCAGACTACCCGCTGAGCAGAGCCCCATGATGCGGGGCTCAATCCCAGGACCCTGGATCATGATCTGAGCCTAATGGAGAGTCACCCAGGCGCCCAGTGGCTAGTACTTTCTTATTTAGATTCCTGGTGAAATCACCTTCTTGGAAGGGACTTCCTCAACCCACTCCTCTTATTTTCCTATATAGTATGTAGCAGTACCTGAAATTTTATTTTATTTACTTAGTACCTGACACTTTATTTCTATTTATTTTTTTTAGCACCTGACATTTTAATGTTAACCCTACCTTCCCCACGAGACAAAATCTCCACGTGGGCATGGACTGTAACTGTTTTATCTGCACTGGATCGCCAAGGCTTGGAACAACAGGTTAAAAGGGCTTAAAAGGGGGGGGGGGGAAAGTCTAGTATTTGCAGATTGAAGAAACTCTTGATTTCCTCCCACAGCAGCCTTTCCCGCCCTTTCAGGCCAGGCCTCATTTCAGGGAACGATGCTGCATTCCTGTTTCTCAGTGCTCCCCACCCCATTCTGATCACCCTTTCTAAAGTCAGATCCCTCACAGTGGTCCTTTGTACCGTAACTGCCACAGGATTTATCACACAGAAACCATTTGCCTTAGATCTATCAGTCAGACAATACAAGCTCCAAGAGCGCAGGAGCAGGGCCGGCTACATCGGGGCTGCATCCCCAGCGACCAGCGGGGCATAAGCGAGGCAGTCGGCAGGCAGGCGTTTTGTTGGTGAAGGAACTGGGCAAGTGGGGTTGACTTTACGTGGGGCGGGGTGGGGGGGTCTCCCCTGACACGCGTCTACGGACCGCGCACATGGTCGCAGGAAAAGGGCCCCAGCTGGACGCAGCTCGGCCTGCTGGGGACACAGAAGCGGCCTGGATCAGGACTGGGACGAGTGAAGAAAGGGATGCAACAAGCGAGGTAGCAAAGATGCCCGCGACGCAATACCCACGTGAGAAGATTCCCAAGAAGAACCGTGGACCGATGGCGGCCTTGGAGGAGCCATCCAATGACGTCACCGGAAGAGGTGGAGCCCCGCCCACTTCAGCGCGCCGCTGTGTGGTAGGCTTAGCCACCGGGGGCGGTATTATCTGACTTTCTCCTGAGGGGCGTCTGGGGGCTCAGTGGTTTAAGCGACTGCGTTCTGCTGTGGTCATGATCCCGGGGATCTGGGATCGGCCAGCCTCGGGCTCCCTGCTCAGCGTGGACTCTGCTTCTCCCTCTCCCTCTCCCCCGTTCATGCTCTATTTCTCTCGCTCGCTCTCTGCTCTGCCTCTGATGCAAAGAAAGAAATCTCTCCTGGGTTAACCTTGTTGACTCTCCTTGTCCTCACCTCTCTGGTGCCGGTGTAAACCGTGACGGAAACAAAAGCCTGGAATGCAGGAAAGGGGAGGAGAAGCATCCTCCTTGTACAGGACTCAGTTTCCCTCTCCCTCCCACTTCGGCTTTCTTCCGCTTTTTTTCTTTTCTAAATAAATGGATTATTTTTAACTCGTAGCAGAGTGGGAGGCCTACGTTTTTAATTTTCACCTTCTCGCTAGTTACAATATCAATGACAGAGAACATTTATTGAGCATATATTAAGGCACGGGACGTGATTTCGTTTGATCTTCACAAAAACCCTGTTTTACAGATGTGAGAGCTGAGGCTCCTGGAAACGACTTGTCCCCTAGTTTTGTGACTCAAACACTTAATACTTTCTACCTATGTACACATTTTTTGGCACATATTTTAAACCCTCATAATATATAAATACGTGGTTTGTATCAGTCGGGATCCTATCAGAAAACAGATAACACACTCAAAAAGGTTTAATCAACAAGAATTCAGTAGAATATATTTATAGAGATATGGGCAGGATTAAGGGAACTGGGGCGCCGCGGTGGCTCAGTCCGTTAAGTGTCTGCCTTCAGCTCGGGTCATGATCTCAGGGTCCTGGGATTGGGCCCCACATTGGACTCCCCGCTCAGTGGGGTGTCTGCTTCTCCCTCTCACTCTCCCTCTGTGCTCTCTCTCTCTCAAATGCATAAATAAAATCTTTAAAAATTAAAAAAATAATAATAAAAATTCCTTTGGAAACTTTCTTTATCTCTACCCCCAAGATACATGTTGGCAATCATCCCCAAACATATGACCCACCAATATACATCTGAAGGGCCTCACGACTAAGGTTTTGGGTTTTTTTTTTTAAGATTTTATTTATTTATTTGACAGAGACAGCAAGAGAGGGAACACAAGCAGGGGGAGTGGGAGACGAAGAAGCAGGCTCCCAGCAGAGGAGCCTGATGTGGGGCTCGATCCCAGAATGCAGGGATCACGCCCTGAGCTGAAGGCAGACGCCTAACAACTGAGCCATCCTGGCGCCCCAAGGACTAAGGTTTTATTAGACAGTAATAAATGACCTTTTCCCAACAATAGCTAGCCCCCTTAAGGTCTTAGAAACCTTGCTTCCAAAACGCTGTCCCTAACCTCCTCCCAACTTGAAATATATAATGGGCCTCTCCTCATGACCCCAGTGCTGCTCTTTCTGCCCATGGGATCTGTCCCGTGTTTTAATAAAACCACCTTTTTGCACCAAAGACATCTCAAGAATTCTTTCTTGGCTGTCCGCTTTGAACCCTAACGTGTTTCCCACATCATAGCCATGAGAGAAAGGCATCCGACAGGGCAAAGGAGGCCACAAGTACAGTGTTCAGGGAGAAAGGAAATGAACACCGGGTTCTCTCTCCTGTCCTCAAGTTCCCACGTAAACTGTTTCTGTCTCTCACTAGCCAAACATAATCTGAAGGCTGAGGGCAAGGAAGCTGGAGTGGTGTGCCAGGTCAAACACAGTGTCCGGCGCAGTGGTCTTTTTAATGAGTCAGACAACAAAGAAATATTCAGAGTAAAAGGTGAAAGTCTCCATGCCTCACAATACAGGTTCAAGGCAAGGGTAAGGCAAGTAAGGCACCTAGGGGGCAAAACTTACAGAACTACTTAAAACGTTCCCCTAATTCCAACCCTGCCCCAGACATAAGAGTTACTACTTGTTGGGCGTATTAAGTTCCGGGCTATTGAAATGAGTACTCTCAGGCTCACTTCTGACAGAGGCCACATGTTGATCTTTGACATCTGAGCACTTCTTGGTTTCTTTCCCTATAGGCACTCCTTGACTCCGTCCAGTACCTATCTTCCAGAACCTTCCAGGAGGCTTAGTTTGCTCCGGTCTCTGTCTGGTCCTATTTACTTCACATTTTCTTTCTTTGTGTGTGTGTAAGTAGGCTCCTTGCCCAACGTGGGGCTTGAACTCACAAGTCACCTGCTCTGCCAGTTGAGCCAGCCAGGTGCCCCTCCTCCATATTTTAGTACTCCCAGGGCACCATAAATTTTCAGCTTTCGCCTCCACACGAGTGACTTCCAGATTTATCCTTTGGCCCTAATCCCTCTCCTGACTTTGGTCCCATATACCCGCTGCCCCTTGGACAAGGACAAACTGTTCAAAATCACCAGGTCTAAAGACAACACCACACTTCCTTCTCTGTGTGATGGGCCAACCACTCTTCGTGCTTCCCTAACATCTCCCCCTCTCCCACCACATTCCTTGAAGATGCTTATTAAATCAAGCTTGATCTACCTCAGTGGACTGCTATTCTCTTGTGCCCCTCTCATTTGGTCTCTCATGCTACCACCAGATTAACCTGACATTTAAATCACACCAAGGAGGGGTGCCTGGGTGGCTCAGTTGGTAAGCATCTGCCTTCAGCTCGGGGCCTGATCCCAGGGTCCTGGGATTGAGCCTCACATCGGGCTCCCTGCCCCGCATGCATCTTCCTCTCCCACTCCCCCTGCTTGTGTTCCCTCTCTCGCTGGCTGTCTCTCTCTGTCAAATAAATAAATAAAATCTTTAAAAAAATAATAAAATAAATTACACCAATGAAGGGAGATGGTGAGGGAGTGTAGATTCCGTATAACTTTCTTTGATCACTGCAGCTTAAATTCAACACTCCCTCCTAGGAACTATCAAAAGTAAATCCCAGGATATAAGGGATTTGTGGATTTGGTAAATAGAGGGAGTCTTCCGAGTCGAGAAAATATTGAAAGCTAAAGGAATGATTAGGTTTGGGGCTTTAGGCTTTGACAGGTGTTCTAACAAGGGTGATCTTTTGGAGAATTTGTTATTTTGGTGGAACGGGAAGAAACATCTCTGTTGTAATCACAGGAAACAATTGCGAAGATTCACTTTATAAAGAATTTGGCACTGCAGTGTCCTGCATAATTAGTTTATGCAATAAGGAACAGAAAGCTTGCATCAAATGTGTGGTTGAATAAGGAGATACCATAACTTGTAGAATTAAAGTCTTTATTTCCTGTTAAATGATGACAAGAACATTCTTTTTGTCTACAATGTTTATACTACCTTGTTCCAAAAACAATTTGAAGCTGCTATAAGTTTAAAACAACTTAAAATGCCCCTCTTTCTCTTTACCTTAGTTTTAAACAAATTATAAATTTTCAATTGAAGTATAGCTGGCATGTAATACCGTATTAGTTTCAAGTGAACAGCATTGTGAACCGACAATTATATACATTACGAAAGGCCTACCACGATCAGTGTAGTTGCCATATGTCATCACACACATTTATTGAAATACTATTGACCATCTTCTCTATGCTGTACTTTTTAAAAAAATATTTTATTTACTTATCTGACAGAGAGAGATCACAGGTAGGCAGAGTGGCAGGCGAAGGGAGAAGCAGGCTCCCCACTGAGCAGAGAGCCCTCCATGGGACTCGATCCCAGGACTTGATCCCAGAACTCGAACCCAGAACTCTGGGATCATGACCTGAGCCGAGGGGGCAGACACTTAACTGACTAAGCCACCCAAGCTGCCCCTATGCTGTACTTTTCATCCCTGTGGCTTGTAACTGGAAGCTTGTATCTTTTAAGCCCCTTCGCCTCCTGTATCTCCCCATCCCCCTCACTTTACTTTTTTTAATGTCCTGTCTTCCCCCCCATACACTGACATCCTTGCATTTCTTTTCACCACAGCGCCTTTGTGCTTATGGGGTTCCCCCATCCATTCTTTCTCTTCTATCCCCATCATTTGAATCCTTCATCTCTTCCAATTCTTTACTATGTCACCTTTTCAGTAAGGCCTTCTGCATACAAAAGGGACACACTACGTCTTACATTCAATAGTACCTATTCCTAATTGTCAACACTTTTTTTCTTTTTTTCTTTTTAACCTGTCAGCCTCCGTGTCCTAGGATGCGAGCTCCACGACGGCAGGGATTTTTCTCTTTGTTCACTGCTGTATCTCTAGAGCCTGGAACAGGGCCTGGCACAGAGTTGCGTGAATTCTGTTCACTCGCTGGCTACTAAGCCGTGGAGTGATTGGTTGATTGACTGAATTAGAAAGAGCAAGAGGCTTTCATTATCTGATCCCATTTAGCACCAAGCTCTGTTCTAGGTACCAGACTATAAAGATAAATAGAAAAAAAAAAAAAAAAAAGGATGGCGCTTCTAGGTACTCATGGTGTAGTGGGGAGATAAATAATTACAGCAGGGAGCCAAGGCCAGAACTTAAGTATGAATGACGTGCTCAGGTCGCACCGAGGAGGCACGTCTCTCTGCTCGGCAAGATCAGGGAGATGGAAAGATGCTTGGGAGATACCAACCAGGCCGGCCGTGTACGAGCTCCGGAGCTCCCCCCGCCCCACGCCCGTGCCAGGGACGCCAGACAGGAAGTCAACCGGAAGGAAGCGGGGCTGCGGAAGTCTGGGGGCTGCCGCAGTGGCTGCGCACAGGGGGCCTGAGGACGCCGGTGGGAGGAGCCGGAGCGCAGCCGCGGCCGCGCCCACAGATGACGTCACCGAGCGGCCTTCCCGTGAGCCCTGGCGCGGCGGCTGTTCGCGGGCTCTCCCAGGGCGTAGCCTCGGGCGCATCATGGAGGCCAACCCGGCTCCGGCTCCCGACTCCGTGAGTGCGCTTCTGCGTCCCTCGTCCCCGTTTATCCTTCTTGTCCTGTTCCCTCCCCCTTGCTTCTTGGCCTCCCTGCCTCCCTGGCCGCGCCTGGCGAGGGGGGGGCCTGCGAGGCTGTTGTCCTTGCAGCGTCGCGGGTTCTGCGAACGCATTTGTTGGTGCCTGCGGCGCCAGCTGTGAGGCTTCGACACGTCTCCGCCCCCTCTCCAGGCTCCAGCCGCGTGCGGAGCAGCGGGCGGGCTAATGGCGAGCGGTGGGGCCCCTGACGCAGCTGTAGGGAAAGGGATAACGGTAAACAAGGGAAGCGTCTGACCCGAAGTGCAAGTAGGGGTTAGCCAGGCAGAAAAGCGCTGAAAGAGGTTTCTAGGCGGAAGCAAACACACGTTCAAAGGCAAGAGAGAGAGCAGGTATCTTTGGAAAAGCCTAGTTCAGTTGGGTGGTGGTGGAGGGGTGACGGCTGACAAGTCTCGTGAGTCTTGCTAAACAGCGACTTTAACCTGAGGATAATTGGGAGTTCCTGAGGGGGTTTAAGCAGAAGAGCGATTGGGTGAGATTTGAGATTTCGTTTCCTGAGGTAGCAGTGTTCAGGGTACCAGTTAGAAGGCTGTGGTTGGAAAACAGTGAGAGATGATGGTGACCTCGACCAGGGCAGCAGTGTTTAGGTTGCAGAAGTGAGGACAGTAAAAAAATATATTAAGGAGGGAAAGGAATGCGTTAAAGGAGGACCTCGGGTTTCAGGCTTGAATTATTTGGTTGAAGATGCTGTTTGCTGGTTAGTGAATGTTGGAAGAGGAGTGGGTTTTTGCTTTTGTTTTTGTTTTTGAAGGTCAGTGTTGGGATATGTGGTGGCTGTAGGTTGGCCAGGTGGAGAATCTGGTAGGCAGATGGATATAATGAGAGAGAGAGAGAGAGAGAGAGATCTCAACTAAAGTAGCTTCTATGAATAGCTAGTAAGGACGTCCAGTGGCAGAGGTCACAGGGGGAAAGTGTATAGTGTTCTCAAACTTCAGTTTATATCAGTATGATCTGGGGAGCTTATTTAAAATACAGACTCTTGGGGCGCGTGGTTGGCTCAGTGAGTTAAGCATCTGCCTTGGGCTCAAGTCATGATCCTGGGGTCCTGGCATCAAGCCGCACATCCGGCTCCCTATTCAGTGGGGAGCCTGCTTCTCCCTCTCTCTTGCCCCCTCCCCACTTCTCTCTTTCACTGTCTGTCAAATAAATAAATAGAAAATCTTTTTAAAAAATTAAATAAAATACAGGCTCCTGGAGCGCCTGGGTGGCTCAGTCGTTCAGGTGTCCCACTTTTGGTTTCAGCTCAGGTCATGATCTCAGGGTTCTGGAATCAAGCCCGGAGTCGGGCTCCAGAGTCGGACTCCGAGCTCAGCCGGGAGTGCTTGAGATTCTCTCTCTGTCCCTGTGCCCCTCCCCCTGCTTGTGCACAGGCGCTCGATCGGGCTCTCTCTCTAAGTAAATAAGTAAGTCTTTAAAATACAGAGTCCTGGGTCCCCCACTCCTGCCAGGATTCTGATTCAGTAGATGAGATCCACGAATTCACATTTTTAACAAAACTTCGGGGATTCTGAGGCAGTGGCACCACTTTGAAAAGCCTTAGTATTCCATGTGCCAAGTAGTGGGCAGGCCCTCAGAAGCTAGAGAGGAAGACAGAAAGTATGAGAGCCTGGGTGAGGCTCTCATTATATTGCTGAGGCAATGCTGAGTGATGACCTGGTCCTTTTTTTTTTTTTTTTTTAATTTAAAGATTTTATTTTTAAGCAATCTGTACACTCAACAATGTGGGGCTCGAACTCACAACCCTGAGATCAAGAGTCATGTATTCTACCGACTGAGCCAGCCAGATGCTCTGACCTAGTCCAGTTTTGACAACCATGAGCACGGGTGACAGTGTTTGGCTGAGGTGGAGTGCAGGTGAAGTTTAGTGGTAGAGCTATTCGCAAGGACACCGAAGTCAATAGAACCTGAAGACAGGTCTCTGGAGCTGCTAAAGATTGAGTGAATGTGGAGGATTGACCAGAAGGCTAATAGAAGGGCATTGGAGGAACAGGGATAGAGCTGTAATGGTTTAGCATTATCACTGGGGATCAAGAAGGATAGAGGTCATACCCCTCAGGACTGTTGAACGCTGTCAGAATTTTTTTTTTAAAGATTTATTATTTATTTGTTTATTTGAGAGAGAAAGCACATGTGCTATGATGAAGGTGGGGTAGGGGAAGGGGGTAGCAGAGGGGAAAGGAAAAGAGAGTCTCAAGCCGACACAGGGTGGAGGTGAGAGGGGCTCAATCTCAGGACCCTGAGATCAGGACACAAGCCAAAACCAAGAGTCGGATGCTTAACCAACTAAGCCACCCAGGCGCCCTTGTCAGAATTTTAAAATAAAGCAGCCTAGGGGCGCCTGGGTGGCACAGCGGTTAAGCATCTGCCTTCGGCTCAGGGCGTGATCCTGGCGTTTCGGGATCGAGCCCCACATCAGGCTCCTCTGCAATGAGCCTGCTTCTTCCTCTCCCACTCCCCCTGCTTGTGTTCCCTCTCTCGCTGGCTGTCTCTCTCTCTGTTGAATAAATAAATAAAATCTTAAAAAAAATAAATAAATAAAATAAAGCAGCCTAACACTGGAAGTAGGCCAAACTGGTCCCCTTCTGTAGAGCTGTCTGTATAGTGTGGCAACTCTGTGTCCAGAATGCGTGATAAGTATACAAAGGAGACTCGTGTCCTCCTTGGGAAGTCTACATCTCAGCTGAAAAAACAGAAGAGAAAACAAATCCAATGGGATCGCATCTTACGTTGATTTAGCTCAGGGGAACTCAAATGTATATACTTGAGTAAAAAAAAGAAATAATTAAAAATTGTACTCCACCTATTTTATTTTTATTTATTTATTTATTTTTAAAGATTTCATTTATTTATTTGACAGAGAGAGGGAACACAAGCAGGGGCAGAGGGAGAGAGAGAAGCATGCTTCCCGCTGAGCAGGGAGCCGGATGTGGGGCTCGATCCCAGACCCCTGGGATCATGACCTGAGCCGAAGGCAGATGCTTAACGACTGAGCCACCCAAGCGCCCCGACTTATGTTCTTTTTAAATACTGTTTATAATTAGGCATATTAACACTTAGATGTACATATTGCTGTATAGTATTGTATCCTGTTTCTGAGCAACTTAAAGGATTTTTCAACTTGTTGGCTTTAGAACCACATCCCACATAAGAGGGGACACCACGATACTGTATATGGTAATTATTGCTCTTTATAGAAGTAGGTGCAGGGTGCTGTGGGAGCTCCAGGAAGGGGGCAGCAGAGTCAGAGAAGGGTTCACAGGGCAATATATATTCCAGTTGAGCATGTTAAGGATTGGTATGGGTCTGTTGGAGAAAGAGGTAGGACCACCCGCACAGCTCCGTGGTGTAGCCAGTTATCACGCGGTACTTAGAGTAGAAACAGGTAAGACCAAAGCTGGATGGCCAGCGGTCTGAGGAGTGACCGGACTAAGGCCTCTAAGGTGTCTTCCAAGTTCTAAACTCTAGTACTTGTTTATTTATATGCCCTCCGAATTTCTTCTTCTATTACTTTATTCCCAAGATTTTGTCGGTGGGCAGGATGTTAGGAAGATGTTTTAACTAGATTCCCTTTCCTCAGGAGCAAGCCTGGCTTGAGGCTGCGCAGACCTTCATCCATGAGACCCTGTGTCCAGCTGGCAGCAGTCCTGATGTCCAGTTGACTCAGTCGGTAATTGACTGTGTGAAGACCACCTGGTTGTCCCAGGGAAAGAACCAGGGTTTTCCCCTGCCCCTCAGCTACAGGTAAGGAGAGGAGGGGTTCGGGAGGGGGTTAACTTTGGGACTGAAAAAGAAGGATTTAGAGTTAACCAGGGGAAAAAGAGAAGCATGAGGGGAAATGTGCTAAGGGGAGGAAAACGTGCTCGAACACAACCCCCTCTGCCAGGCTTTTCCGTCCTCCATCAAGCTGCTTCCCTTTTCCGGTGACTCTCCTATTTCAGCTGAAGTCAAGTTAGGGACAAGGAGAAGAGGGAGGAAGGGGGAGAAAGACTGGAGTTTAAAGTCTTCTGAAGCTGTTGCAGTTTTTTGTTTTTGTTTTTTTTTTTAACACTTCCCGTTTCTGAAACTGTTCAAGGCAATGTTAATAAAGTACCACAAGAAAAGGATTCCATGGCCAAATAAGTTTGAAAGACACTGGGTATGATATGATAACCTTCTCTAGGAACCCTTCACAAGGCTCATTATAGTAAAGGCTCTGAAAGTCCTGTGACAAGAAACCCGTTTACCTCCTCATAGAAGTAACCACTGTTTTGAATGTGGGTGTATTTTTTTTTACGTTTTTATTTTTATTTTATTATTATCTTTTTTTAGGGAGGAGGAGAGAGGGCAGGGAGGAGCAGAGGGAGAGGGAGAGAGAATCCTAAGCAGGCTCCACACCCAGTGGGAGCCTGACCCAGGGCTCGATCTCACAACCCTGAGATCATGACCTGAGCCAAAATCAAGAGTCGATGCTTAACCAACTGAGCCACCCAGGAGCCCCTTAAGTTTTTATTTTAATTCCAGTTAGTTAACACATAGTGTTTTGGCTTAACATTTTAATTTAATTAATTTATTTATTTATCTTTTCAAATATTTACTTAAATTCTGGTTAGCACACTGTGCAGTGTTGGTGTCAGGAGTAGAATTCAGTGATTCATCGCTTACATATAACACCCAGTGCTCATACAAGTGCCCTCCTTAATCCCCATCACCCATCTAGCCCATTCCCCACCCTCCTCCCTCCATCACCCCTCAGTTTGTTCTCTATTGTTAAGAGTCTCTAACGGTTTATTTCCCTCTCTCTTCTTTTCCCCCCTTCCCATATATTCATCTGTTTTCTTTCTTAAATTCCACATGTGAGTGAGATCTCATATGGTATTTGTCTTTCTCTGTCTGACTTATTTCACTTAGCATAATACACTCTAGCTCCATCCACGTCTTTGCAAATGGCAAGATTTCATTCTTTTTGATAGCTGAGTAATATTCCTCTGTGTGTGTGTGTGTGTGTGTGTGTGTGTGTGTGTTTACACAACATCTTCTTTATCCATTCATCTGTCGGTGGACATCTGGGCTCTCTGCAGTTTGGCTATTGTTGATAATACTGCTATAAACATTGGGGTGCTGGTGCCCCTTTGAATCTGTATTTTTGTATCCTTTGGGTAAATACCTAGTAGTGCACTTCCTGAGTCACAGGATAGGTATCTCAAATGTGGGGTGTAGTAGTCCCTTCTCTTTCCGTTTTATTGCATGTGGGTCCGTCCCTAAGCCGTGTAGCGCAGAGTTTTGCTTACCTTTTGGCTTTCTGTAAATAGCCCCGTGTCCCATACAGCCTCTGCAGTTTGCTTTTTGTGCTTCACCTGCTCCCGAGATTTGCTCCTGTCAGGAGCTCTAGCTCATTATTCCAGCTGCTGTGTGGTGTTCTGTGAGTGTACGGGTCACCGTTTATCCTCTAAGAATTAGAAGGCGCAAGCCTGTTTAGCTTTGTTTAGTTAGGCATTTCCCAGCCTCACACGCGCACGGGATACTTTTTCCTGGACTTACACTGCGCCTGGCAGGGCGGCGTTCCCTCGGCCCCGCAGTCCCTCTCCGTCAGGAAAGGCAAGGGGTCTTTGCTGAGAGCACAGCTTAATTGTGCTCTGCGTTATCCAAAGCATCATTTTCAAAATCCCGCATACTTTCCTCATCCGTGGATGTTGTTATAAACCAATGGTAACTGAAAATGCCGCTTCAGCAGACTGTAAACCGGCTCCCTGCAGCCTGTGTGGCGAAAGTGAAAGCCCTCCACACTCCGCAGCGCGCTTCCTGACCCCGCGCCTGGTCCGTGCTTGGTGCTCAGCTCGTAAAAAACCTGAACATTTGCATATTTGCTTCAGTTCTTTTCTATAAGAAGTAGAACGTTACAGGTTTAGTGGAGTCTCCTCTGTGCTCCGTCCCGATCCGCTTGGTCGTTCCCTCCCCTTCTCCGGCAGCACCCACTGTCCTGAAGGGAGGTGCGGCTCACGGCGCGCGCACGTGCCGTTCCCACTGTGAACACGTGCCAGAGGACATGCAGGGCAGTGTACAGCATGTCCTGGACGTTCCCACATCTGCCGTTTATCTTGTTACAAAAATGGTTTTTGTGTGTATTTGATGGGTAATAATAATGATATTTTAATCCCAAAGTAATTTCTCGGGACACTTACCTGGGGGCTTTTTTCTTTTCGTCCCTTGTAACTCTTCTCATTCTCCTCCACTGGCTTTAGGTTTTCCTTCGTTTCCTACACTCCTCCTCCACGTCCATTAACTATTACAGTTAAATACATTGTTTATGTAAACACAGAATGAAATCTCGTTAGAAAACTGTCCTGCCACGTGGGACAGCAAGCTGCCTATGGATGAGTCGTGGTCGAGGAAGTTGTGATTGCTGTGAAGCCTCACGCAGTGGGGTTCGAGTCCTGCAGGTGACTGAGTATGTGCCTAGTGGCCCCCGTGATCACAGTCTAATCAAAGAAAGATCCAGATCTCTCAAGATTCTGGCATTACTAGAATAGTGGAAAAGTGGTAAGTCGGAAACTATTAGGAAAGGTTCCTAAAAGGAAACTTCTTAAAGGTTCTTCTTCTTTTTCTTTCTTTTCTTTTTTTTTTTTTTTTTTTAAGATTTTTAGTTATTTGCCAAAGACAGAGAGAGCCCAAGCAGGGGGAGCGGCAGGCAGAGCAGGCAGAACAGCAGAGGGAGAAGCAGGCTCCCCACTGATCAGGGAGCCCGATGCAGGACTCGGAACCCCAGGATCATGACCTGAGCCGAAGGCAGTCGCCTAACTGACTGAGCCACCCAGGCATCCCCCTCAAAAATCAGTCAGTCAGTCAATCAATCAATAAAGTTCCTTGTTCTTCAAGATAAATGTAAACTAGACAGCACGATGTGTTGAGGCGAGGAGTCAAAAGAATGGTGGGTGAGGCTAGAATAGGAATTATTTGACGGGTATAAAGATTTTATTCGTGTTTCCCTTCTTCTTTGTGGAGTGCCTGCTGTGTGCCAGGCAGTGTGCTAGGCATTGAAAGTTGGAGATGAGTGACAAATGCAAGGATTTGAGGTTCTCACCTTCAGTTTCCTGACCTAGATCCTGAAGAATCTGGGACAAGTGACCCCTGTCCTTACTGTTTTATGTCCTGAAGGTGCCTAGGGGAAAGAAACCCTCTCTCCAGCTGCTTTGTCCTGGGCTTTTAGCAAAGTAGAGAAATACAGGGAAAGAACATGGACTTTTGAGTGAGACACTCCTGGCTTTGCCACCCACACCACCGTGTACCTGGCCTCTCGAAGTTTCCTCATTGGTGGTGTTTACAGGGGTTTTTGGTGAAGCTTCATTACTGAGCGTGAACGGGACCAATATCGTGTGTGCATAGCAGGGACTCAACACATGCTAGTCTCCGTCTTTACCTTTTATATTGCCCAAAGCCTTTGGGGAAAGAATGAAACAGTTGTGGAAAGGGAGTGGGCCACCCAGGACAGTGTTCCTAGCTGTTAGGGCTCTCACGGGGGTGATGTCCGTGAGTATAATGAGGAGGGTAAGCTGTGACGGTTTGTACCTTTATCCTTTCTTTTCTGCTCAGAAGACCGTGAAAAGGCAGGTGTGTGGAGTGACGGGATTACAGATGTGACTCCGTCACAACTTTTATAAATTCGCTGTCACTACATTCTCAGTGCCGCACCTTGCCGTTGGTAGTGACAGCAGTGTTGCGACACTTGCCCGGAGAAAGGCTGATCTCAAGCATCTTTTGAGATTTGGGAGCTCGTGATACGGACTCCCACCTCAGCTCCTGCTTCCCTGCCGGTCTCGAGTTCTGTGATATCCCAGACTAGGAAGGAAGCCTGGCTAGGGCCACTGAGGTCGAGTCACTGGCACCTAGCAGCCCCATCGGGGTTCTCTGTGGAGCTGAGAGCTGAGATGCTGTCAGGGGAGCTGAGTGCGGTCGGTGTTCTCCCCACGCTCACCCCCAGGCCACTGGTGCACTCCTCCTTTCTCTGGGTCCTCTTTGTGGCACCATGTTGTTCGAAGTATCACTCAGCACTGACCTTCCTCCCTCCTTAGCTTCTCCCCAGTCCTTGGACCCAGACCTCGTGCTCATTTCCTTAGGCTCTTCGCCCTAAAGTTCTTGCCCTTTAGTCAAACTCCTCTCATAGTTTGTTTTCCATTGATCTTTCCTTGGGATCTTGGGGGACTCTTTGAGGTTGAGGGTAGTTTCCTAGGCTTGGATGGAGCTTTGCAGGACCTCTGCTCCCTTCCCTCTGCAGCTTTGTCTCAGTACAGGACCTCAAGACCCACCAGAACCTCCCATGCTGTAGCCACCTGTCCTGGAGCAGTAGTGCGTATCAGGCTTGGGCCCAAGAGGCTGGACCAAATGGGACCCCCCTACCCCGAGAGCGGCTGTTACTCCTAGGGACGCTCACAGACCTGTCGGGGGACTTGGAACAAGAGTCCAGGAAAGGAGACCTCTATGTGAAAGATAACACTGGTGTCCTGACCTGTGAGGTGAGTAGGAAGGCGGAGGTCAGATGTCTCAGGTCCTCACAAGGATGGTCTCTAGGGAGGGAGGCAATTAAAGTCTCTAAGGGAAGAAGGGTGGAGGAGGGTGGGTGGGACGCTAGGGTCTGGGTTAACCGTTGCTCTTCGTCTTTTCTAGCTCATAGATCTGGACCTGTCTTGGTTAGGCCATCTCTTCCTGTTCCCCAGTTGGAGTTACCTCCCTCCTGCCAGGTGGAATTCTTCAGGGGAAGGACACTTGGAGCTCCTGAGTGCCCCTGTGCCAGTGTGCCCCTCGACCACCAGTCCTGGTCCTCCCAGCCCTCTCCCTGTTCTCTACCCAGAGACTGCTTCCCGCCTGCTCAGACATAGGTAATCCTTCCCTGTCTCGGGGAGGACAGAGTGTGGTGAAACTGGGAGGAGGGTGGTTGGCCAGTGGGAGGAGGGAGGGAAAGGTCCTGAGAACAGTGCAGGGGAAGTGTTCCCACCCGAGTCAAGGATACGACCGGGCTTCTCCCAGATGTTGAGTGCGAGTCTTCAAGAAAAGTTTGCCTTTTTCAAGGTCAGGAAGAGTTCGAAGGATGTCTTAGGAATAACAGCTTTGGGCTAGGGGAATTTTAAATTACTGCAAGATTTAGGGCAGGAGGGAAGGCATTTGTGTGGGAAAGGGAGATAAAAGTGCCTTTTCCCGCTTGTCTTTCTTCCTTAGAGGCAAGCTCAGAGGCGTGCAGCCGAATCTGGCTGGGAAGCTGGTTCGAGTGAGCGCTCTGGTGAGGAGTCAGAAGAAAGCTCACTTTGTCCTGTCTCTCGGCGGCGGCTCTTCCCCAGCTGGCAGCCATGTGTCCATCGTCGTGCAGGTGAGGATTGGGGTCAGATCGGGGGTCGTGGAGGTGTGGAGGAGTTGTCAGGATTCTTAGCAGGAAAGATGAACTTCAGAGCAGGGGCCGCGTGGGAAAGGAGGCCAGCTCGGGGGAGGGGGCGCTGTTTCCTGGGACAGGGCTGTTGCTGGAGGGGTCCGGGTGGCCATCACTCCCGCACACAGGAAGTAGGGAACACACTTTTCTGCTGTTCGCTTCATCTGAATAAACAACTTCCGTATCATGTGTGACTATTTCAAAATCTGTCGGAATCACTTGTTTTTCCCCTGCATTAGCGGGATGACGAAGAAAATTATTCAGCTCAGCACCGTTAAGCCATCGAGTATGTGCACTTTTTAAAAAAGTGGGCACTTTATTATTCACTCTTCTACATCAACTGGTACAATTTTAGAATCATTAATTTTTACGCTATTGTCTCATGACTTACATAATTATCTGAATAATGTTTCAAAAGCATTCAAAACAATTAAAGGATAAAAAGACTCTCAGATGCATATCAGAAAAGGGAACTCTGACATTTATCAGCGCTGTTAGAATTCTTGTGTCTATGCGTCATAAGCTTGAGTGACAGTGATTAGCGGGTGAAGGAACTGAAAATGCTTAAACTAAAAATGCTTAGGAGCTGCCCCAATTTCTGGTCTTGTCTCTCCTCTCAGCCTAGAGAGGAGCGTCTGTATTTTCTTTACATTAGACTATTTCACGTCTCCTCGAGCCCAGTGGAAATGCTCAGGGCGGAGTTGGCTCAGGGGAGAAGTGATCTGCTGTGTTTGTAGGCTGCTGCAGACATACTGGAGACATACTGTCACCCTAGATGAGCCCAGGGAATCTCTTCTGTGATGGAGGAACTGAGATCATCATCTCTTGAAAATGAAGGACTGGACTTGAGAAAAGGTTCAGGGTAACTGCCGTGCTAGGCAGTCGGGGATGAGAGGCTGCTGCTGAGCAGTGGCCGGGGCCCCGCCGGAGAGGGCTTGGCGCTGGGGTGACGTGGCTCTGACCTGCTCAGGTAGGGCTCTTGTCTCCAGAGAGGAGTGGAGGACATGGAGCGGTGGCCATCTGCTGTGGTGGCCTCGGGACGCAGGGGGGCCAGACGGACGGGGCTCAGGGTGTGCATTCAGATCCTGGCGTTCAGACGGAGGAAGGGAAGGGGCGCCTGAGTACAGGAGGAGGGGCCTCGCTGTTGGCCGTCCTGGTGAGACGAACAAGCGCAGGGAACAGGAGCAGGGCGGTGGGGGACAAGCAGGAGCACCGCTGCGCACCGGCTCCTTGAGGCAAACCGCGGGCAGCCACTGGCGCTGCACCAGCGGGAGCCGTCAGGCGGCTCTCAGCAGCACCCGTGACGGGTGGCGGCCGTGGCCTGACTGGCAGCGCTCACCTGGTTCTAGGGTGGAGGTGGAGTCTGTGAGGCTCGAGTGTCCTGAGTCGGCGGGTTTGAAGCCCCTGCGAAAGGCCGCGTGCTGTGTGGGGCCTATGGGAGGAGCGCGCCCCAGAAGCTTGTTAGGTTTCGGAACCGTCTTTCTTCCCCTTGTGCTTAAATTTCTCGACGAGCCCCTTCTGCAGCCGGTGGTGGCTTTATTTCCGTACTTCGACGGTTCTCATTCTCCTGTCAAATCCAGTCTTCAGTAGGTCATTGCTGGGTTTTCCCATCCTCTTGGCTCTCCCATCTTGTGTCCTGCCGCTCCCAGGAATGTTCCCTCGCCTGCCCGGCCGATGTTCTCACTGCCTTGCTCATCCTGAGTTCTGAACGCTTTTATGTTGCTGCCTCCTGCTGGGATCGCCCCTCCCTCCCCCTCCCCTCCACTTTGACAGACCAGAGACACCCTTCAAGACCCTGTGCAGGCTCCGCTTCTTCTGCTAGGTCTTCCCGCTCATTCCCACCCATCCTGACCTCTGTCTGTCCCCGAAACCTTGCCCAGTGCATGGTGCGGGTTCTGGTGCTTGATCGTATTTTCTGCGTCGTCGTGTGAGCTTGCGTCTGTGCTCCCTGGTGGCTTGAGATGTCTTGGGAGAGAGGGACCAGTCCGTCGTGTTCTCCTTCATGTCTGTCCCAGTACTGAGTACATACGTACCCCACATGTATTGGTTAAGTAAACAAAGGTGGTTTGTATGTTGTGGGGTGGGACGGGGAAATGCAAAAGCCACGAGTTTTGGGTGGAATGTTTCTGTATCTTGGAGGAAGCTTTAAGGACGGTTTGCATCTCGAGGGGGGGATTGGGAAATACCTGGCATCTCCCGTGAGAGCGGGGTGATCCAGAACGTTAAGATTGGATTGTCAGGGCGCATGGAGAGGTCAGGCAGAACTCACGAGGAGCGGGTCGTTGAGGTCAGATCATGATGGGAAGAGACCCTGGCAGAGGGGCGGTGTCATGGGAAGCGTCTCATGTGCCGTGTTGCCTGCCCCCGCACAAGCCAGATCCCTGCCCAGCTGGTGTGGCACCGAGCCCTTTGGCCTGGTAGGTCCTATGTGCTGACAGCGCTGCGAGTAGTCAGGATCCGCGGGCACTGCTATCGCGTGTGGACGACCAGTCCCTCCTCTCATCTGCTGCCACTGAAACCAGAATGTGTGCGTGAGCTGGAACTGGAGCTGGATGGGCCCCTCTTGGAGGCTGACCCCGCACCACTCCCCACGCCCAGCAGCTCCCAAGACGGGGACAGGGAACCAGCTCTTATCCGCCACTCCACACTCTTATCCTACACGGTGAGCGAAAAGGAGAGATCCGAGAGTTCGGGGAGGGGGTGGCAGGGAATGCGGGTCTCCAGAGGGGGAGGAAAGAGGGGTGAACTGGACCTTCGGCCTCTCCGCAGGGAAAGGTCACTGGCGTGCTGAGTCAGCCGGCCGGCCTCTATGAGGTGGACGGGCAGCTAGCCCTCTGCCTCGCCTACCAGCAGTTCCACAGCCTCAGGAAGGTGGTGCGGCCGGGAGTCTCCCTGGAGGTATGTGAGGCGTTGGGCCTGGGGGCACAAAGGCCCTCTCAGCGGCTCCTCCTACCTTTATGGGCGGGTACACACCGGCAGCAGCAGGGTAGGAACTGCTACAGCAACAATGAACAGGCGTGGGTTGGACGGTGGGTGTTGCGTACTCAGTGCCAGGAATGATTTGGGTGGGAGCTCAGATCAGGAGGGAGAGGCGGGGGCACCGGGAGCATCTCCTTTATGGAAGGGCTTCCCACTGGAGGAGGAGAGGCTGCAGCCAAATCTCAGGTGTGGGGCCGGGACGGTCTCCGGGGGCCGGTGAGTAGGGGGCGCCACACCCGCCAGGAGCCTCCTGGCCCACAGGAGAGCTGAGGGGAGCTCGTGGGAGATGAAGGCTTCCCACAGCGGGAGTGCGTTGTGCGGAAAGTGGGGTGGGGGTGCTGGAAGGAAATGCCATGTATGGGAGCAGTGGTGTTTCGGTGGGCGCCAGGCAGCGGGAAACCGCAGGTAACTGCCAGCCATCATTGAGTTGAGGGCTTCACCCCTGCTTTTTCATTTTTTCTGCTTTTCTCCAGCTCCAGGATGTTCACCTCCTGCAGTCAGTGGGTGGAGGGACAAGAAGGCCAGTGCTTGCCCCCTGCCTCCACGGCGCCATTCTCCTTCGGGGCTTCTCTTGTCAAAAGCCCGAGAATCAGTCTTTCTACCAGGCCCAGGGGGCCTCCCTGTTTGAGCAGCTGGTATGGGAACGCCAGTTAGGCCTTCCCCTGTACCTGTGGGCTACCAGGGCCCTGGAGGAGCTGGCCTGCAAGTGAGGAGGACAGGGGTCAGGGCCGGGGGCTGGTGGGGCTAGGGGTCAGGGGAGCAGGATCCTGCAAGAGGCACCCCCCTTCGGGGGACGTGAGCGCTTCTCTTCCCGGCCCAGGCTCTGTCCCCACATGCTGAGACACCACCAGCTCCTGCAGCACTCCTCTCCGGGGAACCCCAGCCTGGGACTGCAGCTCCTGGCTCCCGTCCTGGACGTTCTGGCGCCACCAGGCAGCACGCGTCGGAATGCACACAAGGAGATCCTCGAGGAGCCACATCACTGCCCCCTGCAGAAGGTAAGCGTGCGTGGGAAGCATGGGCGGCAGAGCTCGTGTCCTGCAGGACCCACGGCCGCACGCTCTGATTTTTCTTCCGTCCCCCACAGTACACGCGGCTGCAGACCCCCTGTTCTTTCCCTACTCTGACCACCCTGAAAGAGGAGGGGCGGTGCAGGGCCTGGGCTGCCTTTGACCCTAAGACCCTCCTGCCCCTCCCGGAGTCTTCTCATCTGACCAGCTGCCAGCTTAACCAGCGCGTGTCCTGGTCCTGGCTCTCTCTGCTGCCCGCTACCTCCCACCCAGCCCAGGTAGGTGGGGCGCCGGCGGCACGCAGGCTCCTCTGTTGGCCCCCCTCACTGCCGCTACCGTAGTCCTTCCCCGTCCCCTTGGCTGCACCAGCCTCTAACTAGACCGCTCCGTCTCTTCTCGCCCCGCCTGTTCTCCCTGTGGCACACAGGGAAAGTCTGGGCTCACAGAGCTGTCTTGCTGTAAATCCTTGTCTGGTTCCTCCCAGAGCACGTGAGATAAAGCGCAGGGTCCTTACAGTACCCCTGAGGTCCCTGCGGTCTCCTAGATCTAACCTCAATTCGTACACTTTCTCCCCCTCCGAGCGCATGGGTGTTCTTTCCATGTCCGTCCTCCGCACTCCAGCATAAGTCCTTTGAGGTCAGAGACTACGTCTTTTGTCCACTCTGTAGCTAAGGTTTCACATGGTGTCTGGGACATAGTAGCCACTGAGTATTTGTTGAATAAATACTCGATACCTTGTCCTTTGTCTCCCTGCAGATTTTGATTGGGGTTCTGGCAGCTTCGTCTCATAAAGGCTGTCTGCAGCTTCGGGACAAAAGTGGTTCCCTCCCCTGCCTAATCCTGGCCAAGCACTGTCAGCCCATCACTGACTCGCGGTTCATAGGTTTGGAGTTCGGAAGTGGAGAGAAGGGGCGGGTGGGGAGAGTCTCAGAACAGTAGGGTTAGGGACGAGGCACCTGCTGGGATGTTCTTGAGGTGCTGAAGTGGCAAGTTTGGGGACAAGTCTGGGACTTGTATTGGCAGAGAAAAGGAGCAAGGGTTTCTCGAGCCAGGATGCCGACCCCCGGCTAATGTCCAGCACAGTGCAGTCCCCCGCAGTGTTCATTTCTCCCACCAGAGCTTTGGCCGTGCACACCAGCAGGACACGTCTTAGTTTGGGCTTACTGAGCTGTATGGACAGGAGAATTCCTGTAAAGGAAAGTTTCTTAGATCGAGGAACAGGCGTTTTGGGGTTTGTGAGAAAGTGGAACTGAGCCTTTCAGCCTAGGAGGCCAGGGGCAGGATTGGACGCATGGCTGGGACAGTTTTTCCCTTGGAGATGCCATCCCTTTGAGGCAGGGGTCGGGTCTAGGCCTTCATGTCGTGTTAGGGTAGCAGCTCAGGCCTGGGACGGGTGGTGAGACCTGCAGGGTGATCTGCTTCACTGCCCATCCCGCAGCCGTGTCCTCTTGCCGAAGTGGAACACTTCTCTCTCCAGGCTGCTTGGTGCGGACAGAGAAGTTCCAGTTGGTCATAGAGAGGAACGTCAGAAGCAACTTCCCTTCCTATAAGGAGCTGAACATGACAGGCTTCATCCAGAAGCAGCAGGCCAGGTTGGCTTCCTGGGGTCGTGGCCGCCCCCTGAGTCTCTGAGGGGAAGGGAAGGGCCTGGTGCCAGCGGTGGAATGCGGGGGCCCACGACGCCCAGTGCGTGTATCGCTAAGAAACCTCCTTGTCTCTCCCAACAGAGTCTATATCCAGTTCTTCCTGGCCGATGCCCTGATCCTGCCTGTGCCCAGACCCTTGCTTCACTCAGCCACCTCCCTCACACCTCAGGCAGAGCCCACCCTCCCAGACGGCCCCCACATAGAACAGAGCCGACTCTTCTTGCTGTCCCACAAGGAGGCACTGATGAAGAGGAACTTTTGTGTCCCCCCAGGAGCTAATCCAGAGGTGCCCAAGCCCATCCTTAGTTTCTGCGTATCAGGAAGCTGGCTTGGGGGCACCCAGAGGAAGGAGGGGACTGCATGGGGCCCACCCGAGCCCAAAGGAGATGAGAACAAGGATCAGAAGGTAAACTGGGACTGCAGGGACCTGGGGCCTGACGTCTTGTGGCCCTAGCTCCTGTCTGGGACCCCAGCACCTGCCTCTGTCCTTCCCTCCCTCCCTCCCAGGTTCTCTTAGTCTTCCGTGGCTCCTCTGTCCGCTGGTTTGAGTTCCTGCACCCAGGTTACGTGTACCGACTCGTGGCTCCTGGCCCTCCTGTGAGTGCCCCACTTGGTCCTTCACTCACCCTGCCCCACAAAGCTTTTTTGGCTTGGGGTCTAGAGAGGGAGTGCCGGTGCCTGGCTACTGTCCAGGTCTCTAGAGGAAGGGTGGATTTAGGTCAGATGGAAGGCCTGTCTGAATCTAGACCACTTCCTCCACCAGCCTCGGGGAAGAAAATACAATCAGGTCTTAGTATTTTGTGAGCCTGCCTCTGGAGCAGGATGCACGCAGAGAGTTGTGTTCCTGTTCCCCGCAGACCCCGCTGCTGTTCGAGGAGGGCGGGCCATCCTGCATCCCACAGCGTGCTCTGGAGTTGGCTGGGTGTGCGTCCTGCCTCACTGTGCAGGACGAGTGGACTCTGGAGCTCGAGAGTGGCCCAGACTTCCCGGCTGGGCCGGACACCAGCAAGGCCCTGCCCAAGACCTCGCTGGACGACCTGCTCAGTGGCAAGTAAATGTCTGCCGGCTTCTCCAGCTCCCACGGCCGCGCTCTCCCGCCGGGGAGGGGTTTGGCGAACAGTGTGCTGCCCGCCACGGCGCGCGTGTCTTTGGCGAGATTCGGCTTCTAGAGGAGTGATGGCCCCGTGACCTGGAAGCTGTGTTTCATGCCTGAGTTTTCCCCTAGCACCTTAGTGTTCTGAAAAGATCACGAGCAAGCTTTCTCACAATTAAGGAAAAGCTGTAGCAGTGAAAGGAAAACAAAACAAAACAGAACAAAAAAACCATTAAAAAAAAGAACGAAGCTGAAATCTATAGGGAAGGGCCTCTAGCGCAAGCAGCCGCTGGCTCCTGGCTTCAGGAACAACTTTCTGTCCTTTCGGGGCAGCTGCCAGTGCAGACGAAGAAGCCACAGGTTTCTCCCTGTGGGTAAAAAAAAAAAAAAAAAAAAAAAAGCCCTGCTGGATGGTATGTGTAATTTTACAAAACCGGTCTCGAGTAGAAAGGATTGTTTTCAAGGGCCAGCGCGTCAGCCTGCCCGTGGTGGGCCCCCGGAGCCTGGGAGGTGCGCTCGCGAGCGCAGACCTGCCGTCTGCTGGACTCGCTGCAAGGTCTCTGCTTACGCTGCTGTGGAGTTTTGAGGGATCGGCCACAGTTCTGTTTTTCCCATAAGCCCTGTACTTTTTTTTCTTTTTAAGATTTACATATTTATCCGAGAGAGCGCGTGCGTGCTCCCACAAGCAGGGGGAGGTGCAGAGGGAGAGAGGATCTCAGGACAGACTCCCTGCCGAGCCCAGAGCCCACTGCGGGGCTCCGTCTCACAACCCTGAGACATTGACCTGAGCCAAAAATCGAGAGTCAGATGCTTTACGTGACTGCGCCACCCAGGTGCCCACCCTGTTCCTTGTGCATGAAGGAACACAGGGCAAGGCCTTTTTAGGACCTTATAGATGATGTTCTAGCAGATACTTTAGCCTTTTTTTGTCCTCAGAGCCCTTTCCAGTCTCTGCTTTCTTACGCCTCTGTTATTGCTGTATTTCTGTGACCCTACAGCTCCAGCGATTCCCTGGTGTCCTTCTCAGCTGAGATTTTGTCGCGGACCCTGTGCGATCCATTGCCGGCCCCTTTCTGGGCAAAGCCTGGTAATGATGCCCCCTTGCAGGAAGGTGTGAAGTAGAGTGATGGGGCTCTGGGGTCCGGCAGATGCCCCTGACCCCTCCCCTTGGCTCCTGCAGGCGGCACTCGGACCTCGAGAGCGTCCGTGAAGCTGACCGTGGCTGTGGAGGCTGCTGACTGCCAGTCCCGCCCACACTTAGACATCTATATCAAAGAGCCACACTTGCCTCCCCCACTGGGACTCCTGCCGGGAGCCCGCGTCTACTTCAGCCAGTTGGAGAAGAAGATTTCCAGGTGAAGATCTGCGAGGCCCATTGGCCTCCTCTCCCCACCGCTCCCACCCTGACCTCCCACTGCGCTGCAGCGCCTTCTCTTTGACGTGACTTCGTGTGTAGTCTGGCGTGTATGCCCTCAGCCCTCGCGAGATGTTCCACGCGTTCCTTTCCTCGCTCTTCCCTCTGCTTAGGCCAGGGTGCAGCCCGCTGGGGGGGGGCGGGTCTAAGCCTGGGATCCCATGTCAGCTCCTGCCTCCAATTGACTTCTTTCTGCTCCTCTTCACTCTGCCTCCTGCACTTGCAGATGCCACAATATTTACTGTTGTTTCCGGCCATCCACTTACCTGCAGGTCCTGAGTTTCCCCCCCGAGACCACAATCAGGTCAGTGCCCCAGGCCCCACTCCCCACACTTCACAGCTTCGCAGCCACATCCTACACGTGGGCCTGGCTCTGGGATTGTTGCCATAACTAGTGTTCTTCACTCCTGTTAGAACATGTTGAGTGGGAAGGATCTCCTCTGCCCCAAATAAAAATGCCCGAATCTTATTATTTTACCCAGAAAGATGTAGTGTTCTAGGATTTCAGCCTCGTGTTGAAGGCTTTTCAGTCTAAAATGCGGATCTCTTTCTTGGCTACCATCTTGGTTCAAGCCTGAGAAATAGTGGATGGTCAGAGGGTCAGGATTCAGAATGAGCCGTGAGGCTTCCCAGAGAGTATGGAACCGGCTCCTGTCCCCATCCCTGTGCCTGCCCAGTCCTTCCAGACATAGCCTGCTTTGAGAATGCTGTCGGCTGTTGCTTGACTCCTGTCTCTCTCTCTCTAGTGCTCCCCTGCCCCACATCTTCTTGGCTGAACTTCTGCAGGGTGGCCGGGCCCCCTTCCAGGCCAGTGCCTCTTGCCATATCGTTTCTGTCTTCAGCCTTCAGCTCCTGTGGGTGTGTGCTCACTGTACCAGTCTCTGCCCCCAGGTATGGGAGGGGACAGGCTGAGCTGGGTGCAGGGTGCCAGACAGGTGTGAGGGGACCCAGAGCATTTTTCCAACCACTTTCTTCATCCCAGGGAAGGTGTACTCGTCAGGGCTCCACCTGCCCCACACAGACATCCGTAAGCCAGGCCAGCATCAGGTGAGAGCCCAAGGTGGGCACCCGTTGCGCCATCTCTTTCCCTGTCACGTGACTTGGTCTGCCGGCCTGTTGGTGTAATTCCTGGCTTGTGGGAATGGCTTCGTAAGTCTTTGAGGGTGAATGGGTTCAAGTCAAATGAGTTAAGACGGGAAGTGGTGGGGAGGGAGGCACGTTGGGGCCACCCGGCCACCTGGGTCTGCTGTGGAAGTTTGTTTCTCCGTGGCCCCTCCTTCCCCCAGGCTCCTGGTGGAGGATGGGACGGCCGAAGCCGTGGTGACCTGTAGGAATCATCACGTGGCGACAGCACTAGGACTGTGTCCCAGTGAGTGGACCTCCCTCCTAGAGTCTGTCCGAGGGCCAGGGAAAGTGGCCTTGCAATTTACGGGTCCTGGAGCCCAGCCCGAGGTGAGATGTGGCTGGGAGGTGGGGGCTCGAAACCCAGATTCCTGAGGGTTTGGTAGAGGGTTTAAGAATCTGAGTTCTGAAGAAAAAAAAAATGGAGTTCTGATTAATCCTCAGTTTCCCCTTCTAGTCCTCAGCCAAGGTGGATGAGCCCTTGACCCTCTTCCTCCGGACACTGTGTACCAGCTTTTCTGTCCTCCGCCCTGTCGTGCTTTCTTTTGAGCTTGAGAGGAAACCCTCCACGGTCACCCCGTTAGGTACGGGAGAGGGAGGGGCTACGTGGATAGAGAGGGTCCCAGGAGGAAGAGGGACATGGGATCAATCAGTGGGAGGGTTTCCGGAGTGGGAAGGAGAACGGGTTGGGGTGGGGGGCAACCCACATGCCTAGGACATGCGCTTTCCTCTCGTCCC
>NW_024423786.1:60871833-60919333 GCF_017311325.1 Ursus maritimus | reverse complement strand
ATCCCGGGCGCTCAGAGTAGTCCTGGAGGGCTGCGCAGCGTGGGGTGGAGGCCGAGACCACTCCCTCCTACTTCCCCGACGTTATTTCCTGGGAGGAGTCGGAGTTCGCGGGCGGGAGCGGAGATTCCCAGACCCGGCTCAGGAGTCGGCGGCGTCCGGGCGGGTGGTCCCCGCGCGCGCGCCAGGTCGGCTCAGCAGCGAGCCGTGGCCCTAGGACCGCAGCAGGCCTCGTTCGACCTCTAAAGGCGTCCGCGAGCGTGCTCTCACGTCGGCTCGTTGGTCTAGGGGTATGATTCTCGCTTCGGGTGCGAGAGGTCCCGGGTTCAAATCCCGGACGAGCCCGGCTTCGGTTTTGGCGGAGACCTGAGTGGCCCCAGGCGCTGATGGACAGAACGGTGCAGCACCACGCACGCGGCCCTGCAAACCTCCCCGCCGGCCGGGAGCCTGAAGTCGGTGCGCTGGGAGCTCTTTTGTTCCGAGTGCCCAGCCCGGTGGCCGGAGGGAGCTCGCGGCCCGCAGCCGGGCCCAGCGAGCGGGCGGGGAGGACGCAGGCACGTGGGGACTTGCGGCCAGCCCTTCGCGTTCCCGCCCCGCTTCTTCGTGCTCTGCGCCCCTCCCGGCCGGCCGGCTCGGGCTGTGAGGTACTGAGAGTGGAATGGGGCGGGACCTATCACGACCCGGTCTTCGCGGCCTCGCGGGCCGGTGGTGTCTCCGGGTCGCTCAGGGGCGGCCCAGAGTGTGCGCGGGTCTTCAGCTGGCCCTTCCAGCAGTCGGAGGGATGGAAGCCTGGGCGAGCGCGTCCAAGATGCCAGATCACCGAGCCGGAGAACACCGTGTTTAGCTCCGTCCTCGTTAGTATAGTGGTGAGTATCCCCGCCTGTCACGCGGGAGACCGGGGTTCGATTCCCCGACGGGGAGAAGTGCTGTTCTTTTGCTTTTTCTTTTTTATTTTTTTTTTTTTTTGCAGTTTACACTTTTATTTTTATTTATTTATTTTTTTATTTTATTTATTTTATTTTTTATTTTTTTTAATTTTAATGATTTTTTATTATATTATGTTAGTTACCATACAGTACATCCCCGGTTTCCGATGTAAGGCTCGATGATTCATTAGTTGTGTATAACACCCAGTGCACCATGCAATACGTGCCCTCCTTACTACCCATCACCGGTCTATCCCATTCCCCCACACCCCTCCCCTCTGAAGTCCTCAGTTTGTTTCTCATAGTCCATAGTCTCTCATGTTTCATTCCCCCTTCTGATTACCCCCCCTTTCTTTATCCCTTTCTTCCCCTACCGATCATCCTAGTTCTTATGTTCCATAGATGAGAGAAATCATATGATAGTTGTCTTTCTCTGCTTGACTTATTTCACTTAGCATTATCTCCTCCAGTGCCATCCATGTTGTAACAAATGTTGAGAACTTGTTCTTTCTGATAGCTGAGTAATATTCCATTGTATATATGGACCACAACTTCTTAATCCAGTCATCTGTTGAAGGGCATCTCGGCTCCTTCCACAATTTAGCTATTGTGGACATTGCTGCTATGAACATTGGGGTGCATATGGCCCTTCTCTTCACTACGTCTGTATCTTTGGGGTAAATACCCAGTAGTGCAATGGCTGGATCATAGGGTAGCTCAATTTTTAACTTTTTAAGGGACCTCCACACTGTTTTCCAGAGTGGCTGTACCAACTTGCATTCCCACCAACATCCTTTTGCTTTTTCTATCATCCTGTGAAAAATCCTACTCACAGCAAAGTACCTGTCCCCGAGCGTGGGATGAAGATTTTCTTTTAAAAGAGGGAGATGATAAAGGGTAGTTGGTCCTGACTCTCAAGCTCGCATTCCAAACGTTCGAGTTTGTGTTTCGCCTGAAGGAACTTGCATGTTAAATGTGCGGCTGATTGATCCATTTATCCCCTCGGTTCAGTGGGTGTGCTGATGAGACGCGTCCGCTGGCGACGACGGAGGCTCAGCCGGACAGAACGCCGGAAACTGTTGCCCCACTCTCTCCGCCACGGGGCGCGCAGCCTCGTGCTCGCTGTGCATGGGCAACGGGGTCCAGGCCGAGTGGCGAGCCCTGAGCGAGGGAAAAGTTTCATAAAGGAAAGCGACACTGCGTTGGCCGGGAATCGAACCCGGGTCAACTGCTTGGAAGGCAGCTATGCTCACCACTATACCACCAACGCCTGCTTTACAGACGGTGTTCCAACGCTGGGACTTCAATACGTGCACAGGCCCGTGGCCTTAGTGACGAGACTCCCGACCAGTGGCGGGTGGGCGTGAACGAGGCAGCGGGTGAGGGGCGCCCCTGTCACCCCGCGAGAGACTGCGCTTGACCGCGAGCAGCCGACACAAGGAAAGCGAGGTTCAGAGGATCTGAGTGAGGGGCTTTCTGAGCCACTGGCAGAGCGGGGGTTACATCTAAGATTTGTCTGCGGTGGGCATCAGGACTGCAGTGACACCGCGGTGGGCTTTGTCATCCCCAGAAATAAATCCCAAACACACCAGTCGCTTCTCTGTTGAGCGAGCTCCGTGTGTCCCAAGGTTAAAGAGTTGGGCCTTACGCCAAGCGCCCTTAAGCACAATTTGCCCAAAGAGAGAGGTTCCATTCCGACGTGTCCACGCGTGGCTCTGAAAGTAACTCAGGCTGAACCTTGGGGGAGGGGCCCGAGAATATAGCTCCGCCCCTTGCCATTGACGATCGCTCTGTTCACGACATCCGGCGCGCCGCGGATTCGGGAAGGCCTCGTGGCGCAACGGTAGCGCGTCTGACTCCAGATCAGAAGGTTGCGTGTTCAAATCACGTCGGGGTCACGGAAAGTTGTAATTTTCTATATCTAGATGTGCATCGGTATTTTTCGGGCAAAGGGGGAAAATTAATTTCTTTATATTAGAAAAATAGAAATCTCAGTGTCTCTGTGGTTTTTCTCCCCCCAAAGTGTATGAATTTTCTCCTAAGATACAAATTTAGGAAGATTTTGCTTTTTGTTTTTGTTTTTCAAATTTAGGAATTTCTATTACATCTTAACTATTTCTGTCAAATCAACCAATAGTGATACCTTTCATCTCATAGATATTTTAGCTATCTTAGCGCAGATCGTTCAGGATCAGCTCCGAGTTCTTGTTCAGAAAATGTCTTTGGAGCAATAAAGATTCTTTATTGGAAAGGGTGTAGCAAGAATTGATCGTTATTATACGTAGCAATTAATTAAATAAATACAAATGTTTTGCTGCTTCCGGTCTATTGGTGGGGGCGGGGGGAGGTTGGCAAAGTAATACAGGCCAGCCACTCCATAGGCCTCGTCCTTCCCAGCGGGAAATTTCTTCCTGGATATGTCTTTCCTAAGTAACAGTGCGTCTACTTGAAGGTACCAGCCCTGGGCTGCAAAAGAGGAATTCGGGCGGGCTCAGCACCATGCGCATGCGCGGAGGCTGTCGCTGTGCCTCGCCTTCCCCGTCTGCTCCGCTCCCCCGGCCGCTGTCCGGCTTTCTGTTGGACCGGTCACTGTGTCACGTGTGCCAAGACGGAGGCAGACAATCCGCCCTCCCTTGCACAGGCTGTGGCTGCTCGAATTGGGAATTGCTGATGGCTTAGGAAGGCGACAGCAGCCCAGGAGCTCTGGCCACCTGACTCGGAAGGCAAGTGATGGGGGCGGCAGGCAGCCCCGCTCCCCATCACTGCCCACCCTAAACAGAGCACCTTTTAGGAGATACAAAATGCTGATTTTTTTCAAATTCTGTCTTGCATGAGACATTTATTAGCTGACATTAATTCATAAATATGAAGATCCTTCTCTCATCCACGGGGGTCAGGTGATGTGTAGTCATGGTGATAGCTAACATGGGGGGCTTGCTGTGTGCCAGGCCCAGTGCTGAGTGCTTTAACGACCCTATTTCAATTAATCGTGACAGCAGCAGCCCTGCAAGGCTGTAGAACTATGCCCGTTTGAGAGCTGACGTTTAGAAAGATTGAACCGTTTGCCAAGGAATACACATTGCAAAGGGTAGGCTCAGAGGTGCACCTGTAACACTCAAGTGCGTGAGCTTTCTGCTGCCTGGTGCTCCCTAAAAGCCCACCTGAGGAGTGACCAGGTAAGCGTGGTGGCCCCAGGAAGAGAAGCATGCTTGCAAAGTGCGGTTTATGGTCTGGAAGAGCCCTGTATTAGGGATGGAATATTTCCAGTCTATAGACCAAATCCAGTCCCCAGACACGTTGCTGTGACTATTTGCTGACATTAATGGCTCAGTAAATTTCACACGTAAATCTAGATTTCTAGCTTCTCTTTAAAAAAATGGAAAGATCTGTCCATATGTGGGCTACACTTTCACAAGCTGACTCTTGTTTCTGTCTTTCAGACATGCACTCCCTCTTTGCCACGCTCCCCATCACTGAAGCTGAGCTCCTTCATACACCCACTTAGGGTCCATCCAGAAAACCTGGTGTTCAGAAAAAGCCTGGATTTTTTGGGCAGAAACAGCACAGTGAGTTTCCCACCCTGACCCCTTCTGCTTCAAATACATAGCACTGATAGATAAAATATAAAATATAGTGAACTAAATGGCCATAGGTAGGCTTAGAAATGAACAGTTCAGTAGTCTAAATGCAAACCCTTGAAACCGGGCTGATGAGACAGATCTGCAGGGCTGGCCTCCAAGTGTATAGTGACAGCAGGTATATTACAGGCCTGTCAGAGAACAGGGACTGACTGGGGACAGGGAGGGAAGCCAGAGCAGCAGCATTGTCCCTGTATCAGGAAAGGAGGCTGTACGAACAGCCAACTCCTTGCCGGGAGCTGCAGACACGGTAGGGCGGGAGGACTCAGATGTAGTCCCAAGACAAGAAACACACGCAACTTTCCCTCTCCTCAGTGATTGCATTTGAGATACCCTCAGTATCACAGTGGGACAGGAGCCCCCAAATATGAACTGATTGGGGGTGCGACGGTGGCTCAGTCCGTTGAGGCTGCAACTCTTGGTTTCCGCTGAGGTCGTGATCTTACCATAGTGAGACCGTGAGATCGAGTCCCGAGTCCGCACTGACCAGGGCACCTGCTGGAGATTCTCTCCCTTTCCCTCCCCCCAGAGAGTGTTTTTTTTCTCTCTCTCTCTCAAATAAATTTTTTTTTTAAATCTCTTTAAAAAGAACTGATTGAACTAGGAGCAAGGAGGCGAGGCAGCAACCACGGCCAAACTGTAGATCAGGGAGGAGTGACTGTGAAGAAAGAGAGAGAAAACAACAAAACAAAAAGCTCTCCCAGCCAAGATGAAGTTACAAACCCAAATTCCAAAACAGATGAAGGAGCTTCACGGTGAGAGCATACCCGGAACAGAGACAATCATGGGACCATAAAGGAAAAGAAGTCTATAGAGCAGTCTGACAAAGAATTTTAAGTAAGTATGATTATGATACATGAAAAGGTAAATAACAAAGTCAAACCATGAGACAAAAAGACAAAAATTCAATAAAAGCATATAGATATGCAATTGACCAATTAGAAATCTTGCACATGAATGACAGATGTAACCAAATAAGTCTGTCTTACATTCTAAACTGGGCACAATCAGAGAGAGAGTTTGTTATTTTAAAAAGAGAACTCAGGAATTTACCCAAGCCACAGAACAGAGGGACAAGAAATTTTTAAGCACAGAAAAGAGGGAGGCCTGGGGCGCCTGGGTGGCACAGCGGTTAAGCATCTGCCTTCGGCTTAGGGCGTGATCCCAGCGTTACGGGATCGAGCCCCACATCAGGCTCCTCCGCTATAAGCCTGCTTCTTCCTCTCCCACTCCCCCTGCTTGTGTTCCCTCTCTCACTGGCTGTCTCTCTCTGTTGAATAAATAAATAAAATCTTTAAAAAAAAAAAAGAAAAGAAAAGAGGGAGGCCTGGCTCAGTCCGTGGAGCATGCAACTCTTGTCTGGGGTTGTGAGTTCCAGCCCCACACTGGGTATAGAGATTACTTAAAGATAAAATCTTTAAAAAAAATAAACAAGGGGCGCCTGGGTGGCCAGTCAGTTGAGCGTCTGCCTTTGGCTCAGGTCATGATCCCGGGGTCTTGCGATCAAGTCCTGAATCGGGCTCCCTGCTCAGTGCGGAGCCTGCTTCTCGCTCCCCTGCTTGTGTGCTCGCTCGCTCTCAAATAAATAAATAAATAAAATCTTCAAAAAATAATAAAATTAATTGATTAATTAAAGCATGAAAAAGGAAGCTAAATGATGTGGCAGAGAGAATTAGAAGCTCTGACTACCTCAAAGAGGAATTTTTTAAAAAAGGCAATAGAAAATGGTACAGAAACTGGGTACATAGACAGTTCTTAAAATTTTACCCTGGAGCTTCACCTGTATGACTTTTATTTCACTAAAAAAGAAAAAAAAATCAGAAGCAAATACGGCGTTGGTTAAGATTTAAATAATTGAATAGTAGTTCCGTGATTTTAAAAAGTATTATTTTTTCTTTTTTTAAGATTTTATTTATTTGACAGAGAGACAGCCAGCGAGAGAGGGAACACAAGCAGGGGGAGCGGGAGAAGAAGAAGCAGGCTCATAGCGAGCAGGGAGCCCGATGCGGGGCTCCATCCCGGGACCCTGAGATCAGGTCCCGAGCCTGAGCCACCCAGGCGCCCCAAAAAGTATTCTTGATATTTGAAATATTTCATCATTTTTTTGTGGTAAGATAGACTTAACATACAATTTACCCTTTTAACCATTTTAACATATATAATGCAGGGCTCTGCAGTGTATTCACACAGCTGTACATCAATCACCATGATCTGATTCCAGAACGTTTCCATCACTCTGAAAAACCCTGTACCACTGGCAGTCACTCCCCACTCTCCCCAACCCCAATCCTTGGGGCTATTGGCCAGGCTCCCCCGCCCCCAACCAGCGCCTTCCAGACCCTCCTGAGTCTACTCCTCCTTCCTGAAAGAGGCTTACTGGCTGATGATGAGAATTCTTGTCTTGAAACTTCTTTGGGGGATATCCCATTATCAGAAATAAAAGAGACTAACGTCTGTACCTCCCGAACCATCCTGCCCTGACCTTTGGATCACAATCCAATTCTAACCCTTCCTAGTCTTGGGGAAATGCAGCCCTAGCAAGAGCAGTGACAATTCCCCCCTCATGACACCTCAAGAATCACTGGGGTAAACAACAGAGATTTTGTTCACGAGCTTCAATGGGCAGTAGCCGACAAAACAGATAGCTTTTGTTTTGTTTTGTTTTGTTGTTTATGAATAATGCAAATCCCGGTCCTATGCTGGTGCAGCCAATATTCGTGAAAGGCCAAATAGCTTCTGGCATAATGGGCCAGTGGGAATTTAAAGACTGTGGGGGAGAGGGACACTGTATTAGATCTATCAGGGCATATCCCACCCATGCACTGTGTCCCCTGACAGAGTCCAGAGAAATCTCCCTTCCCTAGGTCACAAGGAATAAAGTACACGGCAGGCGATAGAATTTTTACAAAGCTTTTTTTTTTTTTTTTAAGATTTTATTTATTCGACAGAGATAGAGACAGCCAGCGAGAGAGGGAACACAAGCAGGGGGAGTGGGAGAGGAAGAAGCAGGCTCCCAGCGGAGGAGCCTGATGCGGGGCTCGATCCCAGAATGCCGAGATCATGCCCTGAGCCGAAGGCAGATGCCCAACGACTGAGCCACCCAGCCGCCCCTAGAATTTTTCATTAGCTGGTCTCTCCGTGCCAAGTACGTTGATGAAGTCACCACAGTTGTGATGGGCTCCCTCATCTTGGGAAGTGGGGTTGGGCTGACCCTAAGACCCTTTACCAGTCTCCTTTGCAGTAGTCATGGGACACATTTTTGGCCAACAAGAAATCTCTTGGGTACTTCTGGAAAGGCTTCTGCTCATCCTGGTAAAGAGGGCAGAGACCATTGGTGGCCATCTTGCAATCCTAAGGGGCATGTCAAGAGAATTACAGAAAGACCAATCCACATCGCTAACAAAACCACTACCTATCTGCTGACTTCTTGCTAAGAGAAAACAGATCCCTATTGTTCATGCCACTGCTGATTGGGTTTTCTGTAACTTTCAGCCAAGAGTGTTACAGAGTGATGGAAAGACCCATAAGGACTTCTTGGATTTCCATTTGGCTGAATCGTATGAAAATGGTATTTTTGTAGATCAAGTGATTGACTCTCAGCAGTTTTGCATCATTCACTCACACTCAATGGCTAAGAACATAGGTCTGTAGATGTGTGTCAGTATGCTTTCGATAGCAAGTAACTAAACTCTTGAGTCAATGCTTTAGGGAGGAGACCTATTGGTCCCTATAAGGAAAGTGCAAAATAGGCATCGAGAGGCTGAACAACACCATCAAGGTCTTGGGTTCTTCCCAGGCCTTCTACAAAGCTGGCTTCATTCTCAGGCTGCTCCCTTCCAGAACACTAGCAGCGGCAAGGTGGGCTTTGTGGAGAAGAGGAGTTTCTGCCCAGCATTCTGGACAAGAATCCTAAAACTGCCCACTCACTGGGTCCCTTGGATCACATGCTGATGCCTGAACCATGATATCTTTTTGAATCTTGCTTTCCTTTCCTTTCGATAAATACTCAGAAGTGGAATTGCTGGATTCTACGGTAGTTCTGTCTCTAAGTTTTTGATGACCCTCCATACTGTTTTCCCTGATGGCCGCACCAATTTGCATTCCCACCACAGTGCACGAGGGCTCCCTTTTCTCTCCCTCCTGACCAGAACGTGTTACTTCTTGTCTTTTTGATGACAACCATTCTAACAGGTGTGGGGCTATATCTCATTGCGGTTTTTGATTTTCATTTCCCTGATGATTAATGATGGTAAGCATCTTTCCTGTACTTACTGGCCATCTGTAGGTCTTCTTTGGAAAACTGTCTATTCCAATCTTCAGCCCATTTTTAAATCAGATGGTTTTTGCCATTAAGTCGTATGAGTTCACTAGATACTTTGCATATCACCCCTTATCAGGTGTATGATTTACAAATATTTTCTCCCATTCACTAGGTTGCCTTTTCGTTTGTTGATGGTTTTAGAAGTTGTTAGTTTGATGTAGCCCCCCTTGATTTTTGCTCTTGCCTTTGCTTTTGGTGTCAGATTTTTAAAAATATCGTGAAGACCCATGTCAAGGAATCTACAGCCTGTGTTTTCTTCTAGGAGTTTTATGGTTTCAGGTCGTATGTTCAAGTCTTTAATCCATTTGGTGTTAATTTTTGTGTGTAGTGTAAGATAGTGGTCCAGTTTTATTCTTTTGCAGGAATGGCTGTCCAATTTTCCTAGCACCATTTTTTTTTTAAGAGCACAGAAAAGAGGGAGTTGTGTATTCTTGTGTATTCTTGGCTCCTTTCCCACAAATTGATTGACCATATATGTGTGGGCTTGTTTCTGGGCTCTCTATTCAGCTCCATTGGTCTATGTGGCAGTTTTTATGCCAATACCGCGCTGTTTTAATTACTATAGCTTTGTAATGTAGTTTGAAGCCAGGGAGGGTGATGCCTGTGGCTTTGTTCTTTCTCAAGATTGCTTTGGCTATTTGCGTCCTTTTGTGGTTCCATACAAATGTGATATTGTTTTTTTCTATTTCTGTAAAAAAAAAAATAAAAAAAGCACCATTGGAATTTTGATAGAGATTGCGTGGAATCTGTGGCATGCTTTGGGTAAAGATAAGTGTTTAAATCCGCTGGGAACTAGGTAGTTTGCTTTAACGGTGCTGGCGTAATGAACTCTCCCATCTGTCGAGAACAAAACCCTGGTTCATACACACAGAAGGATAAATTCCAGATAGGTGGAAATTTCAAATTAATGAAAGATGTGAGAACATTGGACTCGGGGATGCCCGGAACTTCCCTAAGCCGGAACCCCCGGCGGGCAGCGTCCGGCATTCCGCCTCTTGCATTGGGTCCCACGGCCTACGTCACGGGGTGTCCAGCCAATGAGGACTAGGCGTGGACAGCGTGCTCAGCCAATGGGGCCAGGGCGGGAGATTTGAAAGGGCCTCAGCGGGGGCCGGGCCCGGCAGGTTCAGTTGTTTGCCCGCGGCCTGGAGTGTGGCTGGGCCACGGGCTCCAGGTGAGCTGGCTTCCTTTCGCGGGTCTTGCGCTGGGAGAGGACAGGTGATCAGGCAGGTCGGGGGTCCGTTGGGCGGCCCGCGCGCACCCGCCGGGCTACTGGGAGCTCAAGAGTAGAAGGAGGGTCCTGAAAAGGGGGTGTGCAGGAGCAGGGCGGGGGCGGCGAGACGAGCGCGCGGGTGCGCCCCGATGAGCCCTCGAATTGAGCAGCCCCCTTTCACCAGCCGCAGACCCGCGCTTCCGGCTCGATCGGTCCGACCCCTCCCTCTCTCGCTCCCTCTTTTTTTCCTGCTTCTTACAGCCCTGTTTCCCTTGTCTGCCCAGCTCTCCTCCCCCCTTCCCTCTAAGGATGGCCCAGAAGGAGAACGCCTACCCCTGGCCCTACGGCCGGCAGATGGTAAGGGCTTTCCCGCTCCCCCCCCTCCCGCCCCCCGCTTGGAGAGTTCCTGTCCGGGGATTTGAGGTGGTGCCGAGGGCGATCCTCCCAGTCTTCCCCGCTTTGCTCCAACGAATGGGTCCCAAGAGTTTGCCGGCGGAAACCGGTCTGGGCATTTGGAACTACATCCTGTCGGGTGCCGCCAACTTGAATCTGATCACCCTATGAGAGCCTCTGCAAGGTTGAGCCTATTTGTCACAAATCCAAATGGTATCTGGGCCTGAGCAGGCAGGTTTGCCCTTTGGGCCATGATTCCTAACCCTTGTCCTGAACAAATAGGCTAGACAGGAAGTAGAGAGAGACTCTGAACGGGGTTTTTACGAGTTTAAAAGATTCAGGACATGTTAAATTAATAATTTGGAATTTGTTTTAGTGACTGGAGTGAGATCAGGATCTAAATAGATTTATTTTCCAGTTGTCCTAAGACCTTTTAGTGGACAGTCTGCTCTCTGATTTGAAATGCCAACTTTATTATATAAAATGCCCACCTCTTTGTGGGTCTGTATCTGGACTCTTGTCCAACTTGCTTACTTGTAAATTCTGTACTGATATCGCTGCTGGAGAATGGGTTTTTAGGGCACGAGCCTTTCTTCTTCTCTAGGCTAAGAAGGAAGGGGCTGTCATAGGCTTTGCTCCCTGTTGGTGGGGCTTAGGTATCCTCAAGCGTCCATCTGTCCCCTTGTCCACCAGCTCCCGCCCTAATGGAGCACTTAGTGAGGCTGTCAAGAACAGGGGCTGAATGAGAAACCATTGTCCCTTCTATAGTGGTCACTCCCGAAAGGAAGTCGTGTATACTACTCCGAGCAGCTGCAAGAGAGAAATGGTCCGGGGCCATCAGAGTAGCCTTCAGTGTCTCCAAAGCCTGTTGTTGCAAAAGGGTGGATACTGGAATTTGTCGCAACATTCCAGACCTCCAGGACCTTATCTAAGCCTTAATAGACTGAGTTTCTAATTTTTTCTAATTTTTAAAAAAATTTTTAAAATATTTTAAAGTAATCGCTACACCCAACACAGGGCTCGAACTCACAACCCTGAGATCAAGACCTGCATGCTCTACTGACCGAGCCAGCCAGGCACCCCTAGACTGAGTTTTTAGAGAACTGTGAGAATGTCTTCGCTAAAACCCCTTGAATTGTGGGGTTTTTTGGTTTTTTTTACCTGGCCCTCTACTCCCCACTGGGATGGGGGAGGGCAGGGTGAATGAGTGTGGGGTTGCGGACAGTAGCATAGAGGTTAGACTGTTTTGTGCCTGAAAATGTGGTGTGGGCCAGGGCCAAGGAGGTGAAATGTTCGGTGTTGGGGTGAGTCCTTTGCTCCTTATCTTAGGCCAACCCAGGTCGCTTATGAAGAACCCGTTTTAATATGGAGCAAGGAGTGGATCCTTGGGCTGAGTAGCAGAACTGCGGTCTCAGTGCTCCTCTTCGAACAGGGGGTGGGTGGCCGGCTGGCTGGGTGGGTGGACAGCAAGTATTGAAATGCTGCTTGTAGCACATTCCAACCCGCTCCCTGGGACAAAGGCACCATCAGAGCTCCCGGCTGCTCCTTCTCAGACTCAGCCTAGCCTGAACACCCTGCCCCAGAGAGTCCCCCGGAAGGACCCTGCCACCCCGTCTGCACTTGTCCTCATGAGCCGCTCCAATGCCCAGCCCACAGGTAACTGGGACACGGGAGGGGATTGAGCTGAGGGGACTAGGGTCTATGGGGAGGGTGCCGGGATGAAAATGTCAAAGGGGGGGGTGCTCAACTCCCCTGTTGTTTCCTTAGCTGCCCCCGGCCAGAAGGTGGTGGAGAACAGCAGTGGGACACCCAACTTCTCAACGTGAGTACCCAAGCCTTGGGGTGGCCAGAGAGGAGGGGGGAGAGCGCGGCGCCCTCGGGTGACCCACCAGCCAGCGCTCCCCTGCCTTCCCCCCCACCTCTCCTCAGGCGCTCCTTCACCATCGATGACTTTGAGATCGGGCGTCCTCTGGGCAAAGGCAAGTTTGGAAATGTGTACTTGGCTCGGGAGAAGAAAAGCCATTTCATTGTGGCTCTCAAGGTCCTCTTCAAGTCTCAGATAGAAAAGGAGGGCGTGGAGCACCAGCTGCGAAGGGAGATCGAAATCCAGGCCCATCTACAGTATGAGTCCTGCTCTCCGCCAACCCCAGCCCCTCTTTCACCCCCTGCCCCATCCACACTGCTCTGCAGCGGTCCCTTGACCCACCGAGCTCCCAGCCCCGGCCAGGGCCCTGAATCCAGAGGGCCACCCCGGTTCCCCTTCACCACTGCCAGCCCCACTGTCCCCAACCTGGTCCAAATGTGAGCCCACTTTGCTCCACCTGGCACTGTCGTCTTTCCCATGTCCTTTGGCCAGCCTGCAGCCTGAGCACCCCCCTGTCTCCGGCAGGCATCCCAACATCCTGCGTCTCTACAACTATTTCTATGACCGGCGAAGGATCTACTTAATTCTGGAGTACGCCCCCCGCGGGGAGCTCTATAAGGAGCTGCAGAAGAGCCGTACTTTCGACGAGCAGCGAACAGCCACGGTCTGGGCGGATGGGCGCTTTGGGGCAGTGGCAGGGACCCGAGGCTGGGGGTTGGCTGCTTGGAGCTGGAGGTGCAGGCCTATCTGACCTCCTGTCGTTGGCCCTCCCAGATCATGGAGGAGCTGGCCGACGCTCTGATGTACTGCCACGGGAAGAAGGTCATTCACAGAGACATCAAGCCAGAGAATCTGCTCCTGGGGCTCCAGGGCGAGCTGAAGATCGCGGACTTCGGCTGGTCTGTGCATGCCCCCTCCCTGAGGTACGGTGGGCCAGGGCACCGGGCCTGGGTGTGAAAGGCGGGCACGTTCAGGGTAATACCACGCCAGATCTTGGGCCCTGGACACGTGTGGGTTTGTCCTCATATCCCTACAGACAGCCGATCTCTTTACAAAAACAGGAGACTCCCAATTCTCTTGCCTGAATATACTGGGACCCGCTCATCCGGTGGCTGAGAATACCCCCACCTCATTTGTAATGGTTTCATAGAATTGTAGATAGACATTTAACCCGATCCTTTCTTTTTTTTTTAAGATTTTATTTATTTGAGAGAGAGTGGGTGAGAGAGAGAGCACCAGCAGGCGGGAGGGGCAGAGGCAGAGGGAGAAGCAGGCTCCCCACTGAGCAGGGAGCCCCATAGGGGACTTGATCCCAGGATCCCGGGATCATGACCTGAGCCGAAGACAGGTGCCCAACCAGATCATTCCAGCAGGACCTGTCTGATGGACTTTTGAGACGGCCCCAGTTTTCCCGTTCATTCTAAGATGAGCATTGCCCTGAGGTCTGGTTATTTTAAGATACCTCCCTCCAGGTGGAAATGCCGGGGCATGTGTGATTCCACGCCTGGGGCCTTGGATTCTGTCTTTACCCTACTCCGGCCCCAAAGGGCCCTGTCAGAGCCCGGCTGAAACACTCCCCTGGCGCATCCTCGGGTCGCTCGGCTCCCTGTCGGGCAGCAGGGAAACGACAGGTGGTTTTTTATCCTCCGGGATCCCTGCCCCTCCCCCTACCATCCCACCCAGGAGGAAGACGATGTGCGGCACCTTGGACTACCTCCCTCCGGAAATGATTGAAGGGCGCACGCATAACGAGAAGGTGGATCTGTGGTGCATCGGAGTCCTCTGCTACGAGCTGCTGGTGGGAAACCCGCCCTTCGAGAGCGCCTCCCACAATGAGACGTATCGGCGCATCGTCAAGGTCGGGGGGCACCCCCGGTGCCAGCTGCAGAGGCCAGGGGCTGGGAGGCCCCGGGGCCCCGTGGAATTCTCCAGATGGAATGGGGGTGGTCGAGGATAAAGCAGCCGGGATAAAACTGAGCGGGCCCTCGTCCTTGTTCGACCTCTGCAGGTGGACCTGAAGTTCCCCGCCTCCGTGCCCGCGGGAGCGCAGGACCTCATCTCCAAGCTGCTCAAACACAGCCCCTCAGAACGGCTGCCCCTGGCCCAGGTCTCTGCGCACCCTTGGGTGCGGGCCCACTCCCGGAGGGTGCTGCCGCCCTCCGCCCTTCAGTCTGTCCCCTGACTTGTCCCTGTCATGTATGCGGTTGTGTGGGTTTGTATGCCCGTGTTCGTGGAATTGGAAGGGGGGGTGCCTGGCCCGTTGCTTTGCCTGTCTTCTACCTCCTTTTTTTTTAATAAAGGCTGAAGCTTTTTATACAGAGGAGTTTAGATGCTTCACATACAGGTGGAGATTGCTGCGGGGGGTGGGGGAGGATGGCCCCTGCACCTGCTGCCCCTGCCACGCCCACCCTCCTTCTGTTCCCAGCTCCCCCTACCCGTCTCCGGTGGTTTCTTCCCCCTGCTCTGGCTCCTGGGGCCTCGGCTCCCCTCGGCTGTTCCCGAACTCCAGCTGCACCTCTAATCTTTCCTTCTGGATCAGTCTCTGCTAACCTAGGAGCAACTGGACATGCCCTTCCCCTAGAAGCTGTCTTTGTTGGACTGCTCTGCTCAGGATCTAGCACAGGACACAGAGAGGTTGCAGAGGCCACCAAAAGTCACACAGCAAGTAAGCAGGGAGAACCCAGTGTTAAAGTCCATATTCCTTTTTTTAAGATTTTATTTATTTATTTGACAGAGAGAGAGACAGCCAGCAAGAGAGGGAACACAGGCAGGGGGAGTGGGAGAGGAAGAAGCAGGCTCCTAGCGGAGGAGCCTGATGCGGGGCTCGATTCCAGGACCCTGGGACTATGACCTGAGCCGAAGGCAGACGCTTAACAACTGCGCCACCCAGGCGTCCCATGGTTGACATTCTTTTACGTAAACATATTAAGCTGAGTCCAGCCGACTTGGGACATTGGTTCCCTTTGGGAGCTTGACGATCAGCTTACCTTTCCGCTAAACACAGGATGACAGGAAAGAGAAACAAAAAGCCACCCCTCGGGGCGCCTGGGTGGCACAGTAGTTGGGCGTCTGCCTTCGGCTCAGGGTGTGATCCCGGCGTTGTGGGATCGAGCCCCACGTCGGGCTCCTCCGCTGTGAGCCTGCTTCTTCCTCTCCCACTCCCCCTGCTTGTGTTCCCTCTCTCGCTGGCTGTCTCTATCTCTGTCAAATAAATAAATAAAATCTTTAAAAAAAAAAAAAAAGCCACCCCTCTTCCTCCTGGGGGGTCTGGTTGTGTCCTCCTGGGAGGTTGGCCCATATTTTGCTCTTGAAAGCCTGTCTGCATTTCTGTGGGTGGTGTGGGCACTGGCAAGACACAAAAGGTGGTCTGCTCCCCTCATTGTGGCCTGATGGGAAGCTCTGAGGAGGAAGGAGTTTTAGCTTCTGGCCGGCACCCTGAGTTCTAGTCCTCTCTCCACTGTTCATTAGCCATGTGACCTTGGCCAAGTGGGTTAATCTTTATGAGCCCTTTAAGATGGAAATAACAATCCTATCTTGCCTATAACATAGTCTGTTCTCAAGGGCAGTAATGTGCATGGTATAAATAGCATTTAAAAAATCTAGTCTTGGGCGCCTGAGTGGCTCAGACAGTTAAGCATTTACCTTCGGCTCAGGTCTTGATCCTGGGGTCCTGGGATTGAGCCCCACATCGGGGAGCCTACTTCTCCCTCTCTCTTTGCTCCTCCCCCCAGCTCATGCACTCTCTCTCAAATAAATAAAATCCTTAAAAAAAAAAAAAAATCTAGTCTCCATGAGAAGGAAAGCACAGGAAAACATCCACAAAATGAAAAGGCAACTTCCTGAATGGGAGAAAATGCGTGCAAGTCATATATCTGACATATATATATATATATAAAATTTAAAATGGGCAGAAAATCTGAACAGATATTTTCCAAATAAAACATACAAATGGCCAAGAAGTACATGAAAAGATACTCACCATCACTCATCCTCAGGGAAGTGCAAATCAAAACCACAATGAGATAGCCTCACACCTGTTTGAACGGCTGTTATCAAAAGCGCAAGAAGGAGGGGCGCCCGCCTGGCTCGGTGGGTGCAGCGGGCAACTCTTGATCTCAGGGTGGTACGTTCGAGCCCCATGGTGGGTGTAGAGTTTACTTAAAAATAAAATCTTAAAAAAAAGAAAAGACAAGAAATAAAAAGTGTTGGCGAGGATGTGGAGAAAGAGGAACCCTGGTGCAGCGTTGGTGGGAATGTAAATTGGCGCAGCCTCTGTGGAAAGCAGCAGGGAGAGTCTCCCCCAAAACTGAAAGATAGAATTACCATAGGATCCAGTGAATCCATTTCTGGGTATTTACCCAAAGAAAACAAAAGGCTAACTTGAAAATATATATGCATCTCTATGCTCGTTGCAGCATTATTTACAAGAGCCAAGATGTGGAAGCAAGCAAGTGTCCATGGAGGGATGAAGGGATAAAGATGTGGCCACTGAAAAGAATGAAATCTTGCCTTTTGCAACAACATGGATGGACCTGAAGGGCATTATGCTACATTAAATAAGTCAGGCAGAGAAAGGCAAATACCTATCCAGAACCCAAAACAAGCAAGCAAACAAAAAACCAACAACAGAGCTCGTAGATATAGAGAACAGGGGCGCCTAGGGGGCTCAGTCGGTTAAGCGGCTGCCTTCAGCTCAGGTCAGGACCCCAGAGCTCCTTGCTCAGTGGGGAGCCTGCTTCTCTCTTTCCTTCTGCTCCTCTCCTTGCTTGTATTCGCCCGAACTCTCTCTCTGTCAAACAAATAAATTTTGATACAAAGAACAGACAGGTGGTTGCCAGAGGCAGGGGGTAGGGGGTGGGAGAAATGGGTGAAGGGGGTCAAAAAGTAATATATATATAGTTATTATAAATGAACATTTATAAATAAGTATAAATAGTCTTATTCTAGAAAGGATTTAAAGTAGTTTATAAGATATGTAAAACAGAAAATAATAGAAAAGGGGGGAAACCTTCCCCGAAGAACATATATAGAGATGGCAAATAAGCACATGAAAAGATACTCAACCGTGTTAGTTATTAGGGAACGCGAATTAAAACCATGCGGAGACTTTAGCACCACTCACTAGAAAGGCTGAAAGAAGGAAGACAGATGGGACCTAACGAGCTTGACTGTAGGTTTTCCAAACGAACAGAAAAGGGAATTCCCAACCAGGAGACAAACTCCCACACTCGGGCTACCATCTCAAGGAAGTGGCTTTCTAAATGTGAACTAGGTTGAAAGGAAAGGGGGTGGAGTAGCCCCCTCCAGTAGCCCCCTGGAGAAAGCCACGTTCCCCCGGGACCCCTATACCTATGGAGCTTTGCAGCCTTACGAACCCTCTCTGGTCTGGTCTGTGGCAGGACTCTTTCTTACTAGATTTATATTTTGTGCACACCTCAGCTGATCACGGGAATGAGCGAGTCTAAGAGTGTCAGTTGCACACACGGTCTCCTCATGATGCGACTGGAAACACAGCGGGGCGGTATTGATCTCCCTGGCCGACCTACTGACCGCTAAGAGCACATGAGCCTGGGTCCTGAGATGGCTGGATGTGTGGCAGACATTCTGTGCCCATGGGGACAACTGAGGTCAAGACAGATTGTCAGTCATCTGTTTCAAAGCTCAGAGTGAGAGGTTTTCTCCGGGCTACCTGGGTGGGGAATTGGTCGGTTGGGATTTGGAGGGACCATCAGTGGACACCCGGAAGGACGTTCAACCCCCCCAAAGCAGCTGCCAATGATATATATCTGTGGAGAATGTCACACAGAAAAATGGACTAAAACCCAGGGATCCAATCAGATGCCGAGAATGTGGCTACAGAATGATGTTCACGAGGACGAAAAGATTGGCGGTTTGGGGCGCTTGGGTGGCTCAGTTGGTTAAACACCAGACTCGATTTCGGCTCGGGTCATGATCTCAGGGTCCTGGGATGCAGCCCTTCCTGGGGTGGGCTCCCACTTCCAGCTGCCCAGAGTGCAAAACGTAGCAAACTATCCGGAAAAATCCGGGAGGTACATCAGGAAGTCTCTGCCCGCCATCTGGCTTCTCTTGAAACTACTCAGCTTTGCCATCACGGCGCGAAAGCAACGAGAGACAGTTCATAGATGCGTGCGCATAGCTGTATTTCAATAAAACTTATGGACACTGAAATTTGAATTTCATATAATTATGTGAATTCTCATACCCTTTCTTTTTCAACCATTTAAACATGTAAAAACCATTCTTGGCTCACAAGCCATATAAAAACGGTAGTGAGCTGGCTCTGGCCCATGAGCCATACTTGGCTGACCCCTAATTTAGGACACTTTGTGGTTGCTCCCCCACAGCTCCCGCCTCCCTCCCCCACTGCTTTGCTGCTACTGGGATTCGGAGGGAACTGATCCCCTCCTAGCGCCAGGAGGAGCGTAACCGTTTTAACCTAGTTAACTGATTTTTGTCACCTTACCAGAGTGATTGCTTCTGGATACTCAGTCCTTTTTTTTTTTTTCTTCAAGATTTTATTTATTTATTTGAGAGAGAGAGAGCAAGGGAGCAAGAGCTGGGGGAGGGGCAGAGGAAGAAGCAGACTCGCCACTGAGCAAGGAGCCCGCCACCCGTGCTGGCGATCCCAGGAACCTGAGATCATGACCTGAGCAGAAGGCAGACACTTCACCCACTGAGATCCCTGGATACTCCGTCCTAAGTCAATCAGACATGGTATTACCCTGGCCAACGTGACTAAATTGTACATGTGAACCAGTTTAGGCCAGTAAGATGTAAAGGGAAATTAACTGGGGCTTTGGGAAAGATGCATCTTTGTTCTTCTACGAGGTCTAATGGAAGCTATTCCTTTCTCCCCTTCTGGAAGGTGTGGGAACATATCATTCAGGGTTCTTGCTTGCATGCAACAGAATAATTCGGGCTCATTTAAGCATAAATGGACATTATTACGAGCATCCTAGGTGATTCACGGACTCTGTAGGAGCACCAGGAATCCCCAGAAGGACCAGGCGTGGAGTCTGCCCAGCCAGGGAAAATTCCACTGCAGGAGTGATCCGTGATGGAGCCAGAGCCCTGTGCATGGGAAGCTGGGAGAGGGGCTGCTTGATATTTCAGCTTCCGTAGTGGGAAGTGGGCTCTGCCTGATGAGGTGGGAGTGTCTTTAAACATGGAGTCAGATCTTGGGAGATCAAAAAGGATGACAAGTGGCCCCTCTTATGGACTGAAGGTTTTTGTCCCACTGAAAGTCATATGTCGACGCGTTAGCCCCCAGTGTGATAGTATTTGGAAGTGGGGCCTTTGGAGGTAATTAGGTTTAAACAAGTTCATGAGGGTGGGGTCCTTATGATAGGATTAGTCCCTTCTCAGAAGAGGCTGAGAGCTAGCTTCCTCTCTTTACCATGTGAGGGCACGTGGAGAAGAGAGGAAGAGGGGTCTCACCAGGAACCAAATCAGCTGGCATCTTGGACTTCCCAGACTCTAGAAGTGTGAGACATAAATGTCTGTTTTTTAAGACACCCGGTTTATGGTGCTTTGTTATAACAGCCCAAGGAGACTAATACAACCTCCAAAGAATGACAAACAGCAGCCATTTTGCCACCATGAGGAAGCGCACTTGGGGTAAAGCTGCCCCGCAGACAGAAACCAGGTCCTTTGTGACAGCCCTAGGGCGCCGGATCCAAGCTTCTCTGAGCACACTCTTGTCTTGAGACCATTATTGTGTGACGCAATGAAGTCCTCTTGTTTTAATACTGTTGTTGGTTCAACTTGTGTTTTTTATCACTTGCTGAATAAAGAGCGTCTGCCTGCTGAGGGGTAAAGAGAAGACAAGGGGACAGGGGATTGTCAGTCCCCAAGAGGCGGGAGAAGCTTAGAGTAGCCCATTGGTCTCATGGTTTATTAGTCAGGACTCCAGGTCCAAGTGACAGAAACACATCTTGAATGTGTTCAAATCACAAAGAGGAAATCAATGGTTTGCGGTCATTTACTTAATACATATTTATGGAGTGCCTACTATACGCTAGGCATGCTAAGTACTGGTGATAGGGATCAAACAGAAAAACAAAACAAAAAAACTCTTGCCCTCATGGAGTTTACATGAGCAGGTAAGCAAATATGTAGTATGTTATATGGCAGGAAGTATCATGCACAAAAGGAAGGGAAGCGAAATCGGGAATTGCTGGGGAAGGTGGTTGAAATTTTAAACAGGTTGTCAGGGGAGGCCTCACTGAAAAGGTGATATTTGAATAAGGAACTGAAGTTGAAATTTTCCTTGGTAGACTCAGCCTCAAAAAAAAAAAAAAAAAAAAAAAAAAAAAAAAAAAAAGGCAGGAGCAAGTGTAAATCCCTGAGGCAAAGGCAAAGGAACAGTGAGGGGGCCAGCAGCGTGGCTCCAGCGAGATCAGCGAAGGGAAGGGAAGGAAGAGACGGCATCAGAATGGTACCAGGGCTCCGATCTCCGTGCAGAGCCCTTCATTTATTGAACATTTTACCTCCTGGCAAAATCACACACCATCCTCCAAGCGGAGAGATTCTCCAACGTGGAGGGGGCGGGAGACAGACGACAGAGCTGCGAAAGCACAGGAAAGCCCTTAAGCCTGCTTGGTTATCCATCGTGAGTGGCTCTGGGCAGTTCCTCTGCCAGGTCTGCGAGCGGAGATGGTGGACCCAACCATTCGTGCTCTGCTCGGGATTCCGGTTGCATCCCTCCCGATGGACTAAGTGTGGTTCAATCCCGATGGTCCAAACAGGAGAGACTCTTTTCATCCCCACAAACTCTGTAGGAGCCGCATCTCTGGTGCCCACTGGGTGTGTTTGCTAAGCAACAACTGTGGGCGCGACAACTGTGGGTGGAAAGAGTCCGAGTCTCAGCCGGGAGGACTCGGGTATTTCAGGACCTTGATCCTTAGGACTGTCCCCTCCTCATCTTGAGGGGGCGGAGCGACGAGGGCAGCTGTCACCTCCTTCGCCCCGCCCCGCCGGCTCTCCCGTGGGTTCGGTTACTCAATAACAGCTTTTCTTCCGGGACTTCCTGGTCACTGCGACCAATCAGAGTGTTCTTCCTGTCCTGACCATTGTCAGCCGGCTGCCAATCGCGCGCCTGTACCAACGCCCCTTAAAGGCGCCGCCGACGCCGCCCGAGCCGGGGCGAATCAGTTTCTCGGTTCCTGCCCCCAGCTGCGGCATGGAGTCGTCCCGGGGGCGGCCTGGGCCCGAGGCGGACCTTCTGGCTCTGGGGGAACAGCAAGCCGCGATCTTCGGTGGCGGGCCGGGCCGAGCGCCCTCTGAGCCGCCCTCAGGCCTCCCGGTGCCCGGGCAGGAAGAGGCCGAGAACGTTGGGGGCGCGAGCCGCCACCCCGCGGCGTCCCCGAAGACTTCGAGCCGCGGCGCCGTCCACCGAGCCGAGCGGGAGGCTCGGGACGACGAGCCGGGCCGCGGAGGGACGCCGTCCGCTCCGGAGAGCCGCCGGGGGGCGTCGGGTCCCGAGCCCGACCCGCACGGGTCCTCCGGGCGCCAGGACCCCGAGCCTCCGGAAGACGAGCCTGCATCCGAGAGGAGCTGCCGTCGAGGGAGCCCGGGAGGCAGCGGGATGGAGGCTGAGCCGCGGGAGGAAGACGAGGAGGAGGCGGCGGCCGGCAGGGCTGGCCGCTCGTTCTCCAGCCGCCTTCAGGACAGCCGCAGCCTGGACGGGCTGAGCGGGGCGTGCGGCGGCGCGGGGTCCGCGGGGGGTGCCGAGCCTGGCGCTGGCGGCGGGCGCCGCGCCACCATCTCCAGCCCCCTGGAGCTCGAGGGCACGGTGAGCCGCCATGGCGACCTCACCCACTTCGTGGCCAACAACCTGCAGCTCAAGATTCGTCTGAGCGGCGCCCCTCAACCTCCGCCCCCTGCCCCGGCGCGGCCCTGTGCAGCGCCCGCGCCCACTCCGGCCATCCCCCCCATCGATCCCGACGTGCTGCGGGACCTGGAGCGGCTGAGTCGGGAGCTGGGCGGCAGGGTGGACCGTCTGCTGCGCGGGCTGGGTGGCGCGGTGCAGGAGCTGACCGCGCTGAGCGTGGGCTGCATCCAGACCTACCGCGACGCCGTGGACTCCCTAGGCGAAGCCGTGGACATGAGCATCAAGGGCATGTACACCCTGCTGGCGCGCTGTGAAGAGCTGGAGCGGGCTCTGCAGCCAGTTCAGGGGCTGGCGCGCCAAGTCCGGGATATCCGACGCACGCTGGAGGTGTTGGAGGCTCTGTGCAAGTGACCGGGAGGGCAGGAGAGGCTGCTAAGCTAGGGCCCAGCAGGATCCTAAGGACTCTTCAAGGAGCCCTGGTGGAAGCTGCCCGCTGAGGGGAGGCCTATGTATTGGAGGCTCTTCCAAACGCATTTAGCAGGCCTGCGACCACTTGCTGGGTCTTATTCAGGTGTATATGGGGGAAGTTCTAAAGCTGCTCCTGGTGGGAGGGGATGATGCTCTGCTTCTATTAAGTTGGCCATCTGTAGCAACCTTATTCTCAACTCTCTTCTTCAGCTAGAGCACCGTCTGTGGGAACCCAGGGCTTTAGGTTTTGGCTTGGGAGACATGACTGCCATAGTGGTCAAGAAAGGAGAACAGAAGAGGCCCCAGCCCCCACTGTGGCCACCCTAACTCCAGTGGCCACATCTCAGGTGCCAGGGGCTGTGGGAGCTTGAGTGGTCCTTGGCCACACGCCATGCAGACAAGAATGCACACCTGCAGATGGATAACCCCCTGCTTCTGCCCTCTGGCCCCCTACCATCCCCCTTCCCCAGCCAGAACCGGGGTGGAACTAGAAGGAACGCATTGCATGGTAGAGGGGGTGAGGTGGGAGGGGTCTCACTGCTCTCAGGGTTCAGGCAGAACTGTTGCTGGTTTTGAAGCCCACCTGTTGTGGAGTGTTCTAATCAGTTTTGGCTTTCTGAGTTTTTGTGGAATTAAAGTGCTGCTGCTAAGGCTGAGGTGTGTCTCTGTGGGGTTCCAGGGATTGGTGAGCTGAAGGAGCGGGAATGAGGGCCGGTCTTTTTCATGGAGCTCTCTTAGCAGACGCTGGGTGCAGGGCGGGAGTCCCAGGCTACATGGGCAAGGGTATGCGGTTCCTGCTCTCAGGCAGCACTGCAATGGGGGAAGGGGAGACGCAGGAGATGGGGCACATGAGAGACATAGATATGGGCTCAGGGATCCAGTAAAAGCGGAAACACAAGCAGGGTGTACCCAAAGGGAAGGGGCTGTCTTCTCAGATCCCAAAGGGGACAGGCAGGGGCTGGGTGAACTGGACATCTTGACTCAGGTGGAAGATTGGAAACGCTTGTTACCTCCATTCCTGATCCCATTTTCCACACTCCGCCGATCAGTGTCATATTCGTTCCAACGTCTCCAAGCTTCCTGTACACAGTTCACATAGTAAGTTCCAGGAGCCCCACGTTATGGCCGGGAGCGTTATAAATAGAGATCCCAGAAGGAATTCCAGTTTTATTAAACCTTCCTCCTCCCCCACCCCAAGACAGTACCATCTTGCACTGAATTTCAACATGTTTCCATTTTGGGTGTGAAAAGTTCTGGGATTGGAAATGCTGCTCCACCAAACTTCCCTAGTAACAAGAAATTGTAGCGGTTTGAAGATTTAAAAAGCGGTATCCTGCCTGGCCCGTACGGGGATCGAACCCGCGACCTTGGCGTTATTAGCACCACGCTCTAACCAACTGAGCTAACCGGCCAGATACTTTATTTTTTAGTCTGGACCTATATAGAGTTCATATTACCAATCGGTCCCATCTTCAGAATCCGACCTTCAGAAAAAACTAAAAGAGGGCGGGACCATTCTGAGAGATGCGAAAACGACATGCAGGCGGAATCACTGAGCGTCTCGGGAAGTAACGACAAGGTGAGATCCGGAGGAGCACAGACGCCACTCTGGTGCTCGGCGGCATGGGTCAGGGCGCAAATACGGAGCCCGGGCCTGGCACCAAGCACGCGGCGTCGGCGCACGCAGTCACAAACACCCGAAAGAGAAAACGCGGAGAGAGACGGTGATGGATCCGTGGATGCCCAGAGGCTCTTCCCAAAAGCGAACAGCGCGGAGGCACCGCTGGGATTCGAACCCAGGATCTCCTGTTTACTAGACAGGCGCTTTAACCAACTAAGCCACGGCGCCCACCGCCAAGTTGCCCGCACCTTCTGTCCTTGGCCAGGTCACCTCTCTGGCAGGTGAGTGGATGCCTAGGTGCCACCTAGAACCAAGTTTTGGCCGTCCTGGAAAACGGAGTAGAAGGGACGAAAACCACGGTTGGGGGCGACCGCGGGGTAGCGGGATGATACGGAAACCTAATGAGGGCAAGTAGGAGGTAACGATAAATTTTTGCTTTGAGGTGACAAAACTGAATCCCGGTTGCGACAACCGCACGCCGACGAGGATGGGATTCGAACCCACGCGTGCAGAGCACAATGGATTAGCAGTCCATCGCCTTAACCACTCGGCCACCTCGTCCGCGGAGAAGCGGCTTCCGCTCTTCTCTCTGGGGCCTGAACTCGTCCTCCCGCCCGCCGGACCCGCCCACGTGGCGGACGGCAAGCGCCTCCGGAGATCCGACCGGTCCCGCCGACGCGCCTCGCAGGCGGCGGCCAGCTGAGCGACCTTCTTGCCCGCGCGCTGCACACTCTCCCCTCCGCGCCGAGCGACCCGCGGCGCGCGCCAGCCCTCCGGAGCCCTGTCCCCCGCACCCCGCACGCGCTTGCGGGACCCAAATCCGCGCCCACCAGCCCGCGGCATCTGGGCTCCCCCGACGGGGCGGCTCGGGACGCGGTGCCAGGGGCGCTCCCCTTCCGGCCCCTGCGAGGTGCTGCTTCGACCTGGGCGCCGACGCTTGAGGGTAGGTGGACAAGCCGGGGAGGGGAATAAATTAAAAAAAAAATAAAAACATTAAAAAAAAGAAGCCCTAGCAGGGAAAAAAAAAAAAACGAGCTGACCCCGACGTGATTTGAACACGCAACCTTCTGATCTGGAGTCAGACGCGCTACCGTTGCGCCACGAGGTCGGCCGGCCGGAGGACTGGACAGGTCTCCCCATGGCCACTTGGCGGCCAGCCGGGGTCCCGGCGACCGAGGCTGAGAGCCGAGAGCCTTCCCGAACTCTTATGTTCCGGCGGCGTGGGGGGTGCACCGTCCCTCCGCCTCCTGCGACTCGCGGGGCCCCCGCCCCCGGCGTCCTGCCCGCGAGCGCCTGGCCCGGAGCTGTCCCCAGGCCCTTCAGAGAGCATAGCCCGGAGGGGACGGACGGACGGACGGGCGGAGCGCGTGGGAGCGCTGTGGGAGCCCCGGGCACAAGCCGGGTGTGAGCCCAGCTCCTGCAGCCTTGCGCCTCCGACTGCGCGTTCCCGCCGTCCGCGGGGCCGACCTGCCCCAGCACTCGCCCCCGCCTCGGAGACTGATTTCATAGTCCAGCGTAGAGCCCCGGCTTCGGTAATTTCGTCGCTCGTTACGGTTCTGGGGAATAATTTACATGCAGTGACATACACAGACCTGAAGTGTGTGTTTTGGCAAGTTTTAACAAATGCAACCCACAACCCATTCAAGGTATAGGAAGGTTCCTCCACCCCCCAGAAAGTTCTTCCCGGCCCCTTCCCAGGGGCAACCGCTGTTCTGATTTCGATCACCACAGACGTCAGTCAGTTTTAGAGCTCCCCAGGTGAGAAGGAGCTGGCAATTCCTAGAGAGGAGTATCAGAAGCTAACAGAGACACACACCCCCCCTTTGCCTCTTGAGGCGTTCAACAGGCCAGCATGGCGAAAGAGGTCATGCTGTGTCTCCGTCCTTTCCTTCCAAGTCAGATGTCTGCGCATTCGGTACACTGGCGCTCCCAGAGTCCTCAGAGACCACAGAGATGCCACAGCTCCCCCCGCCCGCCCCGTCTCTCCCCAGTGACTTTCATTGACGCAGGGCAACATCTTTAAGAGCCTTCTTCTCTCTTGGTTGTCAAGACATTGGTCTGCTGGCTTTCCCTTCTTCGTCCCCAACCCGTGCTCCCCAGTCTATTTCTGTCCTTTAGCCATAGAGCTCTGTCACCACTTTCCCTGGAGTCAGCCATCCGTGTGCCCCGGGCTCTTGAAGCCTGCTCCCACGTCTGGATTCATCTGCCCACACTTGCGGGACACCTTCCCTTGACCCTGTCATCCTTCCCACTCCTTCTGCACTCCCAGCCAGGGGCTAAGCTAGGGCTGGGAGTCTCCTCTTGACTCCCCTCTCCCTCCCTCCCCATTCCCAGTCCCCAAGTCCTATCAATTCCATTTTCCTTCATGATTCTCCTGCTAGCCCTCATTCCCCACTCTCTCTTGCTGGATTATAGTAATAGACCCCTCTCTGATGTCTCTACCTCCAGAATAGCCACAGAGGATCATGTTTTTAAAATGCGAGCTCGATCCCATCCCACTGTGGCTTAAAATCAGTGCCCCATCCGCTTCGAGATTAAGTCCTAAATTATTGGCTGGGTGCGCAAGGCCATGCACTTCTTAAGTGGGCCCTGGAAGCCGGTTGCCAGCCACAGTAGTCGTGTGGTTTGGGCTCGCTATTGAACCTCCTTGCCTCTCCATGTCCCCGCACGGAAAATTGTCAGGAGTGTAATGTAATGGATCACTGGCAGTTTATTTACTAAGATAAAGTGCTCAGAACCTGACTGGTCATGATCGGTTATTATGGTTGTTATTAATATCTGGTCCTCGCCTGCTTCTTCAGTCACTGCCTCCTCACCTCCCCCGTGACAGCCACGGTGACTCATTTATAGTTCCTTAAACTCACTTTGGTCCCCACTGTCTCGGTGCCACTATCTCTGACTATCCTTCTTTGTCTGGATGACCCTTAACATATGCCCTCAAGACTCAATTCAAAAGCTCCCACCTCCCTACTTCCCCCCCCCCATCTGGGGAGGAGGCTTGTGATGTGTCTCCTGCAGGATAACACTTGAAACACTACTTTTAATTGTTTCCCTCACCACACTCTAAGTTACTCAGGGGAAGGAAATATGTATTCCGAGCACCCCATACAATTCCTGGAGAACAGTGGGTATTCAATAAACATTTGTGAAATTAAGGAGGGATAGCTTTAGCAAAAGCACTAGCGTGAGCAAGAGGCTGCTTTATAGAGGAACAAGACGTGTCTGAGTAGCTGAAGAGCATGGGGTGAGGTGGAAGTTTTTGTTAGAAAGGGAAGTTGGGTCAGTGAATACGGTACTGGGGAATGTGGACTTGATCTCTAGGCTGGGAAAGGTTCTGTAGCCGGTGTGAAGTATTATCAGTCGAGGGTCACCATCCAGAGTATTCTCGGATGTTTTAATCTCCATTTATCCCACCTGTTTCCAAGTTTTAGGAACCAATAGATTATTCCGTCCAGAGCTACATTGCTCAATATGGTAGACACTCAGGTGGCCATTCGATATGGGGTTTTCAAATCAAGTTCAAATTTAAAAATTCAGTCCCTCAGTCCTGCTAGCCCCATTCCAAGTGTTCGGTAGCCACAGGGAGCTAGCTGGCTACCACATGGGACAGAGACAATATGAAATATTTCCGTCATCATAGAGAGCTCTGTTGGATAGTGCTGATCCAGAGGCTGAAAGCTGGTGGCTTGAGGCTGTTGTATGCTGTATGTTGTTGTCATCAGGGTTATTTTTCTCCCTTTTCTTTCTTTCTTTCTTTTTTTCTTTTTTCTTTTTTTTGCCAGTAAGTTCGATACTAACATAACTGGAGTAAGAATCTGGATTTCTGTCCTCTCTCTAAAAAGAACCTAAAACAACAACAACAACAAAACAAAACAGAAAACCCCAAAAAACAACAACCACAAGAAAACTCCCAGAAACCTGGCAACACTGAATTTCTATCTCCTTCTTCAAAACAATTTCCTGAGGCCAAGTAGCTGCTGCCCCACAGAACCACAAAGGATGTTAAATCTACCCGTTCACAGTGATCCTGAAAACAACTACTCGGTCCCTTTTGGAAGATGGTCGGGAATTGACTTATTATTCCGAAAACCGGTAAATAAATGGGGAAAAAGAAATCACACGTGTATCCAGCTTTTCCTGCGTGACCTGTATCTCAGGGGAAACAACCAGTGAATGAAGGCACATTCTTATTTATGGAAGATAACAGGTGACCAACGCAGAACGGAACGATGTAATTAACACAACCCTGCTTTGCATCTCCTCCCGAAATAATGAAGCTAGGCAGCGGGGATCAGTTCAACCAGTCGGTGAAAAACTGACGGGAACTTTATGATGCCTGCCTCAGTGTGACTACGCCTGAATCCATTGCTCAGATTCAACACTGGAAAAAAAAGAGAGAGAGAGAGAAAGAGAGAGAGAGACAAGCAGCCAGGGTGCACCTCCTGATGTGATAGGATAAGAAATACAGGCCAACTCCCTCGCTGTCTATTTACCAGAAAATCGAACGCGAGAGTCATCAACCACCAGATCTAGCAACCAGTTTACAGGAAACACAGGACCTAGAGGAACGTGTGAAATGAGAGGACCAGAGCCCTGCCCACACACGGCCCAGTGTCTCCATCAGAGAAATTGCAAGGAAGGAGAACAAGGCGGAAGAACCCAAGATTAAAAAATAATAATAATAAAATAAAAATAAAAATTTAAGAGACACATCAAACAAGTGCAATGTGTGGACTTCATCGTATGTCTCTAGGATGGATATTGGGCAATCTGAGCTATTTGGTGATGTCTGGGATTTGCTTGACAATAACCTAGCGGGGCTGGGAGGGAGCTGGGAGTCTAGCTGAAACAAGGTTGGCGACGTGTTGGTAATTGTTGGAGCAGAATGGCAGGCTTCGAAGGGGTTCATCCTTACATTTTCTTTATTTGTGCATATGTTCGGATTTTTCCATGATAAAAACACTTTTTTCCCTGAGCTCTTTTCTGACCAGATCAAATGTTAGGACTTGTGGATTCCAGCCCTGGAGCAAGTGGACCCCGCTTAGGGAAGGACGTGCCAGGTCACCAGCAGTACCTCCTCTGGCCACAGGGTGGCTCTAACACTCGCTTTTGTGTGACCTCTGTGGGGCAGGCTTCTGGGAACCAAGGTCATGGAGAGTGACAGGACAGACCTAAATGCCTGCTCCCTGTTTATTAATTCATAATGTGAAATGTGACTACCCAGTTCTTAGCCTATTATAAACAGAATGGCCCACACTTCCAGCTGCGGGAGCCCCAAAATCTAGCAGTCATCCTTGACCCCTTCTTTTTTCTCACCCACTCATAGCCCCATGTTTAGCCCTTCTTATCTTTTAATGATCTCTTGATTCCTTACACTTTGTTCCGCTTTCTTTATTCCATCCTGGTCCAATCTCATTCTGGCCGTCCTGGGATCACTATATACCTTCTTTACAAGCCTGCTACTTAACATCTCAAAATCGATTTCTCCACATTGCAACCAAAGTCACCTTCTAGAATACAGACCTGACCAGGTCCCTCCCCCTGGCTGCAAGGCCCTGCAAGGCCCTGTGTCTGCCCATTCCACCCCACCCCACCCCACCCTGATTTCTTCTTCACCTTCCGTTACTAGCCTTCAGACATACTAGCTTCCCTTCTGTTCAACGAGCATACTGGCCTCGTGCCCACCTAAGGACCTTTGCCCTTGCTGTGCCTCTATCTGGAAAGTTCTTTCCCCACCTCTTCATACGGCTGGTGGACTCCTCCTCTTCATTCTATTTGTTCCGGGACTTTGGAAAATCTTGCAAAAACAGGTCCTGGGTTTTGCTCACTTTCGATGGATGACAGTGTTTCCTTCGTCTGTGAATAGTCAAACTTGATCAACTGTCACTGGGGGAGGTTGGTTCTGAAGGCCTGGGCTTCGCATTCCCAGGAGAAAAGTCTAGTGAGTTATAGGCAGAGGGAGGAGCCCCTCAGTCCTTGTATCTTATGTGTGCTCAGAACGTTTTTGCGCTCGCTCTGCTGTGCTTTCCATGGCAGACAGCACGTGGAGCCCAGCTCTCATTGTACTCAGGATGTCACCACTGTCACTTGTTTTGAGGGTCTCCTGCTGATGAGGGTCACCTCCAGGGAGAGAAGCAGTTGTACTTTGCCTGTCCCTCTTGAGATGAAGACAGTTTGCCTGTCTCTCCTGAGGTGGGGGAGGTTTGAAAATATTTTCAGAACTTGATAACAGTTCAACAGTTGAAGTGAGAACCTCCCCTACACACCTGAGAGCTCAGAAACCTGTGTGGGTAATATTTGGTTACCATCCAATATTTCTGGAGTAAACAGATACGGAGACTTGGCTGAATCTCACTCTTTATGCAAATAATTCCTCTGAAAAGTCTAAATGACTGCATTTTTTATTTTATGGGTTTCGGTGACCACATCGTCTCCTTTATGAGATTAAGGCTGTACTGCCCTTTAAAGAGGTGGTTTTAATGTCACAGCATAGTTTCAATATAGAGGAGTTTAACATGTAGGGACCATCAATCCCAGAAATCATTCCTTCTTTTTATAAAGCAATTTAATGTCTCAATGATATTATAGAAGAGCCAGAAGGAAACCTTAGAAAGGGTTATCATATAAAACTTTTTATTTATTTTTATTATATTATGTTAGTCACCATACAGTACATCCCTAGTTTTTGATAAAACTTTTTACTTTAAATAATCTGGTTTACTGAAAAGTTGCAAAAGTAATAAAGAGAGGGGCACCTGGCTGGCTCAGTCCATAGAGCACGTGACTGTTGATCTGTGGTCGTGAGTTCAAGCCCCAAGTTGGATGTAGAGCTTACTTAAAAAATATACATATATATATAAGGTGCGCCTGGGTGGCTCAGTTGGTTAAGTGTCTGACTCTTGGTTTCAGCTCTGGTCATGATCTCATGGCTCACGGTCTCTGGATTGTGAAATCTGGCCCCTGTTGGCTCCGTGATCAGTGGAGAGTCTGCTTGAGATTCTCTCTCTCCCTCTCCTTTTGAGATTATATATATATATAATCTCAGAGAATTCCCATGTGCCTTCGAGACCATGTTTGCTCTATCATTGCTGCTCCATCTCTACAGAAACACACATATTTTTCTAAACCATTCGGCAGTAAATTGCAGACCTAATGCTCCTTTACCCCTAAAATAGTGTTTATTTTCTAGCAAGGACATTCTCTTCCACAAAGGCAGTAGAATTATCAAAAATCAGGAAATTAACACGGATAATAGTGATATCTAAACTAGAGACCCTATTCCAATTTGCCAGTTGTTCCACTGATGTCCTTCGAAATAAAAGAAAGTGTTTGGGTTTTGTTTTTTTTTCTGGTCCAAGATCCATGATATTTCTCAAGTCCAATTTGTCACATCTTTTAAATCTCCCTATATCTGGATGAGCTCTTCAGTCTTTGTCTTTCATGACCTTGAACAAACACCTCCTGCCTATCTCTTTGAGTTCTGAATTTTTTTACCCTCTAGTTTAGAAAAGGGAAATCTATTACATTGGGGTCCTCAAATAGAGATATGTGTTTCCTCCCAATTTTGACATTTCCTACAACAAAGTTGAAGAATAAATGACTCATTTTTCAAAGGGCCTTTCCTTGATCTCTTATTCTAGCATTTCACTTTTAAAAATGTATTTATAGCACCTCTTACCCTGCGGATTTAGGATTTGTTTGCATGTTTGTAGTCCATCTCGATCTCCCTGAGAAGAATATAAACTCCAGGAAGGTAGAGCCTTCTGTCTGTTTCAAGAACAAGAGCTCAGCACTTGCTAGCTGGTCAATGAATATTTGTGGAATGAATTTAGAAATCAGAAATGCCCCCCCCGGGGGGGGGTGTTTAGCTTAGACCGGCTTAAAAGCACTGGGGTGGAGAGGAGGAAGAGAGATGATCTGCTAAATGCGATGGGGAGGTCCTGGGGACGCTGCGACCTGAGCAGGAGCAGTGAGGTCCGGGCACGAACTGTCTATTCTGCAAGGATCCCAGCTGAGAGCCCAAGGTCAGTGAGGACGCTGATAGTAAGAGGTTCTTGGACTGCAGCTGGGCAAAGTCGGGTGCCCACACCTTGGAGAGATAAGGAATCTGAGCACAGTCTGCATCGCCGCCCGCTCCTTGACTCGCAGGGCAGCAGGGCTCCGTGCCCTTCCGCCAGGTCACCCACTCCTTTTCCCCAAAAGCACCTCTCATCCACGTAGAGAGCTGGCCATTTTCTGCTCTCTGCGATTCCCTTGCCAAGCCGAGCAAAAGCGTCTGGGGACTCGGGTGGGGGGGTGGGGGTGGGGTCGGGTCAGAGAACCAAAGAGGGTTCCGGTCCGGGGTCCTCGGATAATCAGGGACTCCGTGACCATCTAGTAAGTGACGTCCGGACAATACAGGGACATCCACGTCTCGGCGTTTCGTTCCCGCGTCTGCTCGGGCCCAGGGCAGTGGGGAACCACAGGGAGGCAAAGGAGCGAGAGAGAGTGCCTTAGGCCCGGCAGCGCCCTAAGACCGGCGTGGCGGGGACAGCGGTCTCCGGCGAGGACCTCGGGCGGAGGGCCCTCCCAGGCTACGCGGCGGGGACCGAGAGCCAGACCGCACCCCTCGCGGCCGACCCCCAACTTGCGCCAGCGCGGAAGGGTGCCGCCGCTCGAGAATTGAGTGCCCTCGCGAGATTTCCCGAGATCCGGCCGCTGCGCCAGCTGACGCCGTTGCCAAGGCAACTGGGCGGTGCCAGCACGAGCGGGAAGGAGGCGTCCGTCGAATTTTTGCGTGCCAGCCTGGAAGACTTGAGGAGTGGCCCTTCCTGAGCTTCCAGCCCCGCAGAGCGCAGCCTCCGCTCCAATCGGTACCCCTGCCCCACGGGGGCCATGGGCCGGATCTCGGGGCTCGTGCCCTCTCGGTTCCTGACGCTCCTGGCGCATCTAGTGGTCGTCATCACCTTGTTCTGGTCCCGGGTAAGACCACGGCCACCCCCCCTCCCGCCCGCAACCCCATTCCCACCTTGGGGTGCTCCCAGCCCCTCCGTGCCCATTCCCCAGGACCTTACGTGGGCGGGTCCTCCCATCCCCCTCTGACCCCAGTGCTGCCCCGCAGCCCGCCCCTCTTTCACTTTCTTCCTTTCTGCCCTGCTCCCCAGGACAGCAACATCCAGGCCTGCCTGCCTCTCACGTTCACCCCGGAGGAGTATGAGAAGCAGGACATTCAGTGAGCATTCGGGGGGCAGGGTGGTTAGAAGTCAGCAATACCGGGAGTGGAGGAGGGTTTGAAGAAGTCCAGGAGGTCTGAGCCAGTCCCCTTCCTCTCTGCAGACTGGTGGTAGCGCTCTCTGTCACCCTCGGCCTCTTTGCAGTGGAGCTGGCGGGTTTCTTCTCGGGAGTTTCCATGTTCAACAGCACCCAGAGCCTCATCTGTATCCTTTTACGCACGGCCCATTTCCATCCCGACTCCCTCCAGCCACCTAACTCAGCCTTTCTGGCACAATGGTGTGTGCTCTGGCGGGGGCAAACAGTCTCTCCAGTTGATAGATCTTCTTAGACAATGTGGAAGATTTAATAGGATTTTCAATCGTTTGTTAAGCTCCCGCCATGCACCACGCACTGGAGATCCCAAATGGGAGTAAAACACAGTTTTCCACCTTGAGCTAGCAGTGTATCAAGTCACTGTGCGCATTCTTGTGTGCCTGGGGTAGATGGGGAGCCTACTCTGGGACCTGAAGGGTCCAGGCTAGCCCCTAGATACCGGGTTGGGGTAGCCTGGGATCCCAGCTGTGCAGGCCCAGCTCTGGTCTCTGTTCACATGGCTGTCCTAAAACTCAGAAGTCAGGGCTGTAGGCTCTGGCCTTTGCAGTGTGGTGAGGGAGCAAGGGGTGACCCTGAGTGCGGACGCCAGTCCCAGCAACGGCTTTTTCTGGCTCATAACTACCTATTGAACCAAAGGCTTTCCTTGACTCTGGTGCATTCCCAAGCCATTGGGGCTCATTGTAGTGCATCCGTGGCCCTGTCCTTTTTCATATTCGAGCGTTGGGAGTGCACCACGTACTGGTACATTTTTGTCTTCTGCAGGTATGGTAGCACCCAATGTTTGGGGATGGGGGAGGAAGGTTTACTCAATCTGAAGGTTTCCCCCACCCAGGCCTTTACTCCCTGTAGGAGATAGAAGATCCACTCAACATCCTGTAGTCTCTTGAAGTTCCCCCTCCTGCACTTTTGGGGTGGAGTCTCTGGTTTGGGGGCTTAGGGATTTTTTTTGGAAGGAGCCTTGAACCCACCGCCTACTGTCCGCAGTGCCCTCCCAGCTATCACCGAAATGGCATTATTCGTCAGCGTCTTTGGGCTGAAAAAGAAACCTTTCTGATACCTTCATGACGGGAGCATAGGATTGAAGATTGGACGAGCAAGGGACTATTCACCATTCCCGACACGAGAAAGGCTGTCTTCAGCCCTCCCCCTAACTGCATTTGGTGGAGGATGTCGGAGTTTGTGTTAGGGTAATTATCACTTGAATCTGGGATGATCAACGTTTTATTTAGTGCTTTGTAATTAAAATATATTTTAGAGTAAGATCAAGACTTACAAAACTTTTAGGGGAGAATTGGGGTGGCCAAACTACTAAAGAAACGGAAGGCTGATTTCCAGCCTTGCAGTCTGTAAGATCATATGTTTCGCTTTTATTTTGGTTATTACGGTAGAGTCTGGCGGAAGGGAGTGGGCGGGGATATGTAAATAACAAGTGCTGTCTGCTGTTAGGGTGCCAAGCTCGTGAGTGGAGCATTCTGGGAGGGCTTAGTTTATCTTTTTTTTGGCAGCCAAATGGGGAAAAATGCTTTTTAATACTGCAAATACATGTAGCAATAGAAATGGAAGACCCTAGATAACTCCAGGTTGCTGGGGCTACCGCGTTATACACTTCACCCTACACGTAAGCGGCATCCTTTGCTTTGAGTAAGGAATGCGCCGAGTTACGGCTTTATCGTCAGGTAGGATAATCCTTACCTGTTCCTCCTTTCGGAGGGCAGATCGGAACATGATGATTGGAGCTCGCATGATTCGTGATTAGCGTCTCTGCGTGGCCAGGGCTTGCAACACCCTGGTCGCTCCTGTCTGAGTCTTCCTGACGATCATCCCTATTTATGTGCGTGGAAACGGGCAGTTCTCAGAACTCGGTTATCGTGTTTGGTTCTTTTTAGTGATAAGGGTTGTTTGTTGGTTGTGTGCTTTGGGGTTTTAAGTGTGGGGTGTTGCCGATGGTGTTGAATGTCTGTGGAGGGCAGCTCTATCATTTGTTAGGGATTTTCATTTTTCCAGGAACATCGATCAGAAATAGGTGTCTGGTTTGCTGCGTGTTTCTGAGCTCCAGTCTCTCGGTTAATTGTAAAAAAGCAATATGTGAGAAGACCTCTTGCTCAGAAAGCTGGGCTTAGCTTTAGCGGTGGTGGGGTTAGGGGTCTGGTGAGCAGGGACATGCTCAGAAGGAAGTTACTGAAATACACTGGTGGGCATTGTGCAGAGGCGCTAGCGGAGTCTGATGGGCTGCCCCGTCCTTACAAGAGGGTTCTCATGGTCTTATTTCCTGGCAAAGGTTCAGTGTATGTTCAGGAAGGTTCTGTCTGTACTTTCCAGTCCTGAATGCCGGAACCCAGGCCATCCTAAATAAGAAGAAGGCATCCCGAGTGGTGCCTCACAGACCTAGAACCTTTCCCTACACGCCTGTCCCTTCTGGCAGTCCTTCCTCCTGAGCGTGAATTCAATAAATACTTACCGCAACGCACTGTGGTAGGTACCGAGGAAATAGTGGTGAATATGATCCGTGCTCAGCCTCAACCATCACGGATACTGTGGCTCTTGCAGAGGAACACCTTCCCCCTACTCCCAGAGAAACTGAATAGCACATGTGGTGAGTGCTACAAGGGTTGCAGGTGCTCTGGAGTAGGGATTGCTTTGCCCAAGGTGACAGGCTGCTGCTCCTGGAGGAGCAGTGTGAGTGAGGACCTGGAGTGTGGCCTGAGCAGAGAGGTCGGCGGCAGGTTGTGCTGGAGGCAAGGAAGGTGGACATTGCGGGCTGTGCTTACAGGCTGATCAGGAAGGTCACATCCCGCGGCAGTCTAGCTGTCACCCGCACCCACTGGTGGGCTCCGATTTGCAGAAGCCGACTTTGTGTTATTCAGAAACATTGTGGGCTAGTTGCACCGCAGCTATTATCAGAAATTCTGTAAACTCACAAATAAATTATATTTAAAAACAGAGGTAGTACTCATTTAAATAAAATAAAAACCTAGAGGTAATACTCAGAACTCATTACTTCCTGATTATTTTTTTCCTGTTTATTTAGTTTGTAGGAATTTTATTTATTTTTATTGAGTATAGTTGACACACAGTGTCCCATTAGTTTCAAGTTCCTGATTATTTTCGACATTTTACTATTATGTGCTCTCAAGCTTATTTACATTTACTGTATCTGTATAGTGGAAGTTCTATCTAAAGATGGGCTACTACTTGTGTTTCTCTTCCAAACTCACAGAGACAGCAAGCTGGTATTTTGAATTTGGTCCTGGTAGGAGTATTTACACCACAGAAATTGGCAAATGCTACTTATCGGGCTTTGTTGATTGTCTGGCTTTAAGAAGATGATGGGGAAAATGTTAATAATGCAGGTTAAATTTTAAAATGTCGTGTCTGTTACATTGTGAATAGCACACAAAATGGAGGAAATATTCCCCCCAGATGTTGAAAACTATTGTCAGATTCAGCAAAGAAGTTCGTCAAGTCATTGAGGGACGAGGGAAGTCTCAACATATCCCCAATGTTTCATTTTTTTCTTAACTCAAAAAATGTAAATAAAAATATGAACCAACATTTGTACTGGAGATACCCCTGGACTTGGGACACAGCTCCATCTATGAAGTCATGAAGACAGGAGTGGAATTTACAATAAAGACTATTGTATGTTTTCTTAATATCTGTAAATTCTGTGTTGCACATCCTTTGAATCAGTAAGATTTATAATAAACTTACGTCCATACATAAACGCATACTATTTTTGGAGAACTGGTGGTGGGTTTTGTTTTTTTCCCCAATATTTTATTTATTTGAGAGAGCGAGAGTGCGTGCAAGAGTACAAGCCGGGGAGCAGCAGAGGCAGAGGGAGAAGCAGGCTCCCCACTGAGCAGGGAGCCTGATGCGGGGCTCCATCCCAGGATCCCGAGATCGTGACCTGAGCCGAAGGCTGACACCTTACCAACTGAGCCCCTGGGTAGCTGGTTGAACATCTATCAGCAGCTGCTGCCCCTGCCATCCCAAGAAACTGTTCATCACTAATCCTTGTTTCTAAATCCAGAGGGCACTTCTCAGACTTTGGCTTGAACTCTTTTCAATAAATAATATGTCGACCACTCCTGTCTTTTGAATTTTTTTCTCCTTTGGCCTCTGAAAACCAGTTCCCCTGGTTCACCTCCCACTATTCTGGATGCTTCTTCTTAGGCTCATTTAATACTGACTGCGTACCTACAGTCGGTCAGTCGCTGGGGACCTGCTACTGGGTTGCTTCCCTTCCTTACCCCTTACCTGTTGCCAATCACTGCACCCGCCTCTTGTCCTCAGACACCATCAAGCCGCTGCTTGTTTCCAAGCATACGCTCTGTTCTGTGAGCCCTAGTCCAGGGCAAAGACCATGGGCGCAAGCTGTGGAGCACATCCGGGGTTCAAAGTGTCCCTCCCCTTCTTGGCTGTGTGACTGGCAACAGGCCACTTAACCTCTCTGTGCTTAACCTCCTTCACCCACACTCCAGAAGTAGGTACTACAAGCACTTCAACTGTCCGTCTCTTAGTCCACACCAGAGGCTTTGCCGATTAGCGTCAGAAATAGGTTTTCAGGGGCGCCTGGGTGGCACTGTGGTTAAGCGTCTGCCTTCGGCTCAGGGCATGATCCCGGCGTTGCGGGATCGAGCCCCACATCAGGCTCTTCCGCTATGAGCCTGCTTCTTCCTCTCCCACTCCCCCTGCTTGTGTTCCCTCTGTCGCTGGCTGTCTCTATCTCTGTCAAATAAATAAGTAAAATCTTAAAAAAAAAAAAAAATAGGTTCTCATTTTACTGCGAAGTTAGTGGCTCATGAGCCAGGATAAGCCAGTCACGGAAGACAAATACTCCTTGGTTCTACTTATGTGAGGTACCAAGCATAGTCAGAGTCATACAGACGGAAAGTAGGATGGTGGATGCCAGGGGCTGAGGGGACGGGGGTGAGGAGTTGTTGACGGGGTGGAGTGTTGCGGTTTTGCAAGACGAAAAGAGTTCTGGGATTGCTTGTAAAACAGCATGAATGTACTTAACACTACTGAATTGTACACTTAAAAGTGGTTAGGATGGTAAATTTTGTTACGTATTTCTGACAGTTTAAAAGTTAAATAGATGATTTGGGCGCCTGGGTGACTCAGTCAGTGAAGCATCTGCCTTCGGCTCAGGTCGTGATCCCAGGGACCTGGAATCGAGTCCTGCATCAGCGGCGGGGGGGGGGGGTCCCTGCTCAGCGGGGAGTCTGCTTCTCCCTCTGCTGCTCCCCCTGCTTGTGCTCTCTCTCTCTCTGACAAATAAATAAAGTCTTTGGGAAAAAATAGAAATTAAATAAATTTAAAAATAGAAAACAGTGGGGGAAAGAATTAGTCAGTAAAGGTTATTAGAAAATTGAGTAGCCATCTGGGGAAAAATATGGATCAATACCTTACACCAGTATTACGAATAGATCAAAGGTGACAGTGTAAAAAACTACAAGCATAAAAGGACTGAAAGAAAACTTGACATTTTTAACCTTTTATGTTGACTAATTTCAGACCTACAGCTTGCGTGGCCGAGTCATGATTATGGAAACCAGGATGTTAGCATTGATGCCATACTATGACCTCATCGACAGCTCTGATTTGAATTTTGCCAGCTTTCCCACTAATTCCCCTTTTCTGCCGCAGCCTGTAATTCAGGATTTCACATCGCAGTTACTTGTCACTCTTAGGCTTTTCAACCTGAGACCAGCCCTCGGTTCCTTTTTTTCTGCCGTTCACCATCGTGACACATTTGGAGAGTCCTGGTGAGTGGTTTTGCAGAATGTCTCTCCATTTGGATTTGTGCAGGGTTTTCTCATAGTCAGATTGAGGGTATGCATTTTTGGCAAGAATACCACAGCAGTAAATAGTTTGGCATCAAGCGGACATTTCTGAGTATGAAAACAAAACACAGGGGCGCCTGGGTGGCACAGCGGTTAAGCGTCTGCCTTCAGCTCAGGGCGTGATCCCGGCGTCATGGGATCGAGCCCCACATCAGGCTCCTCCGCTATGAGCCTGCTTCTTCCTCTCCCACTCCCCCTGCTTGTGTTCCCTCTCTCGCTTGCTGTCTCTATCTCTGTCAAATAAATAAAATCTTTAAAAAAAAAAAAAAGAAGGTATTCCTTCAAAAAAAAAAAAAAAGAGAAAACAAAACACAGAAGTCCTAAAAGAAAATCCTGATGCATTTAAATGTGTATTAAAAAGGCAAAGAGTATGCATGGTAAAAAAAAATCATAAGCAAAAGCTAACATAAATGACAATCTAGAGAACAATATAGTTATAATTCAATTGCAGGGAAAGGGGCTAATTTTGAAACATGAAAATCTACAAATCTATAAGAAATATACCAATGGTCCAATAATAAAGGTACAGAAAAATTGCATGGATATTTCACAGGAAAGGAAATGTAAAGAACTCTCAAATACATGAAAAGATGCCTAACCTCTAAAAGAAATGCAAATCATGTTTAACTTAATTTGTAACCCCCAAAAAGTTTCATTAAGAGTTGAAGAGGGTACGGGTTTAAGGAAACAGGCCTCACCTCTTTATTGGTGGGAGTAAAAATGGGTAACACACCCACAAAGCGCAGTTTGGCAATAGCCACAAAAATCATAAAGCAATCAAAATCACAAATACTCATACCCTTTTGGCCTAGGATTTTCACTACTAGGAACTAGGCCTGCATATTTGCACATAGGTGAAATGGGAACATGCAGATTATTCTTTGCAGCTTTGCTTGAGTTGGCAAAAGTATGTCTGTCAACAGGAGATTGGTGGAATTACATTGTAGCCTTAACACGAGGCAGCCAGGAAAGAAACAATCTCCGAGAGGGGTCCTGTCCCACCCCGGCTCAGTGGGAGGGTCATGGGACTCTTGACCTCAGGGTCATGACTTTGAGACCCACATGGGGTGCAGAATTTACTTAAATAAATAAAAAACTTAAAAAAACCCAACTCTATATGTTAAGTGACAAAAGGACCTTGTGGCACGGTTCCTATGATTCACTTCCATTTGGGTAAAAAGCGGAGACCATGAGCCCTGCCCATGTCTGGAAGAAGGTCACAGTAACTGGGAAGATTGGGGTTGAGGACAGAAGCTGGAGGGCAGGGAGACAGGGCAGGAGGGGAGATGTTCTCCAGGTGCTCTTTTGAACTTGCGGAATCTTGAAGCACACACATTATCTAAAAAGACGAAACTGTCACCTTTTTAAAGAATGTGAGCCCGCAGCTGCTGATGTTCCCTGTCTGGAGATGAAGCTAAGTCAGAGTCCCGCAACGCTCAGCAAGGGAGAAGCAGACCCCCGACGACAGCACGTGAATGCCTGTTTCCTGCTATTTCCAGTGAAGTTGTAGCACGAGACCCCCGGATTCTCCTTCTTGGTTGAAATCTGTTTGAGCTTGTTGGCAAGTGTCTTCATTGTTACTTCCGTCAAAGAGCGCGATGTTTTCGGTAGTTTTTATTTTTTTCAGGTTACGGAGGTCTAACTGACAAAAACCCTGTGTTTTGATGATCTTTCTTGTGTATTATTACAGCTCCTGGTGCCAGCAGAGTGGAAAGGAAGCCTCATCTCACTGGAGAGGAACAGAAGGCCCAACGAGAAAGCCATTAACTTCACAAAGAAACAGAGACCTGGGGCTAGAACCCAAGTCTCCTGACGGTCAGGCCGAATCAGCTGGCTCGGTGGGTACAGCCTGCAACAATTGATCTGGGGGTTGTGAGTTCGAGCCCCATGGTGGGTGTGAGATTACTTAAAAAAAAAAAAAAAAAGCCAATAAGGCCTCATTGAGCATCTTCTACCTGCCAGGCTCTGGACATGGTGTGTGTGAGGTTCCTCACAGTCTGGAGCCCCCCCTGCTGCCCCCAACACATGCAGAGCTAATGACTAGAGGGTTGCAGTCAGGATTTGGGACCAGGAGGCCTCCCAGGTCCAGAAGACTGTGATCTGCCTTCATCTTGTCTTACCCGCACCGGGCTTGGGCACCCGGCTTTCCCACCACGCATGCCCACACTACTCTGTCCTCCGGTTGGGACAGGAGCTGGCTCCCCAGCCACACTGGTCCCAATGCCCAGGGCTTCACCAGCCCAAACAGGGCTGTCCTTCCAGGAACAGTGGACACACAGGTGCCTAGGCACTCGCCATTCGCAATCCATCTGCCCGCTCTGCTGGGTTGGCATCTACAACACTCGTCACCGAAACCGTAGTCCCCTGTCATTCATTATTCATTCGCCGGCCTTGTTTGCCTTGGATCTGGCACTATGCTTGGCCCTTGGGCGGGGAGAACAGATTAAAAAGGTACCACATTATGTATGTTTCATGCAAAAAAAAACTTTTTTAAAAAGGTATTCTATATGTGGAAGGAAGTTGATTAACCAACTTACAAAGACTCTGTCAAGGCATTTCTCTGCACCTAGCTTTCCCCCAAATGTAAAATCAAGACAGTACCCACCTCATAGGATTGTCCCGAGAGATGGTTGATCATGGGGACTGTCTACAACCGCATTCCTAAGAGCACTGTTATAGGAGCAAAAGAATTGGAAACAACCTAAAAGTCAGTCTTTGAAGGACTAAACTGTGGTGAGCTTTCTGGCTAAATATGGAAGATTGGCCACGAGCATTTCTCTTCCCTCCCTTCCAAAAGTGAAGTATATAACAGGAGAGGAGTCAAAGATAGATACATCAACAAGGACCAAGAGACCAGAGAGACAGCAGTGGACAGGAGATTTCAACAGTGGCTAAAGGGGGGGGAGTGGCAGGGCAAGCAAGGGCAGGGGGAGTCAGGACGTGACATCCGAAGATCCTGGAGGTCACCAGATCCCCAGTCAAGGCCTGGCTGAAGCCAGGCGATGGCTGAGAGCCCAGATTTCAAAGTGTTGAGATCCTTGGTGCTCCCTCACCTCTCACATCAGAGTCGCACACACCATCCCCCACATCCCGATTTTCAGGGAGGCTTTGGACTTGGGGACAGCAAGAGCAGTAGACATGAGGCTTGAGGCTACAAACAGGAGCTCCCAGCCTGCTCCAGATTCTGCTCCCTCCACAAACAATGAGGGTGGGGATGGAGAATGGAGGATGCTTCTCTCAAAAAACTGAACAGTCCCAGAGAAAGCCTGCCACCTATCAATTGACATTTCGGAGTCCCCATGAAAAGGCTTCCACTGTCCTGCAGGAAGGCCAAAGGTCAATGAATGCTCCCCCATCACACACACACATCTTCCAATCAGCCTCTTGGTGGCTCCCAATTAAAGCCAAGGACCAGCAGACATTTGAGGAAGGCCTGCAAAATGAGAAAGAGAATCCTCCCACGTGTTAAAAAAGCAATTTAAAAAAACCCCCAAAACTGAAAGGGGGCCACCTGGGTGGCTCAGTCAGTTAAGGGTCCAACTCTTGATTTCAACTCAGGTCATCTCTGGGTCTTGAGAAAGAGCCTCGAGCAGGGACAAGGAGGTCTCCCTCAGACTCTGACCCTCCCCCCACCCCCGCTGGTACTCTCTCTTTCTCAAAAACAATAAAAATAAAAACAAACTGGAAGAGACAGAGATAGATACGGCGTGGGGATGGGGGCACAAGAAAAAGAAAATAGCCTATAATTGGAAAGCTAAAAAAAAAAAAGGGAAGGGGTTTTGATGCATATAGTCTGTGAGCATTTGTGTTTTTAAAAAGAAAAAGGAAGCATCTATGTCTTTTTGTCTCTGCATGAACTAGTCTGGAAGGTTTACAAGACTGGAGACAGCAGCTGTGTCGAATAGGGGTCTGCAGCAGCTCAGAAAGAGGGTTTGGCTGTGCATTCTTGTGTACCTTTGAATTCTGATTTTTGATTGTGTTACCTATTACCGAGTTTAAAATCTAATGCTGAATAATAAAAATATAATTATTATTGTCAGAGAGCTAAGAAAGAAATTGCATTTTGGGGAATGAAAAAAATAAATATCACAAAAACCTCCCCCCCACACCCAAAAAGGAGAGTACACAAAACCTTCCAGGGCATAGAACAAAAAGACAGATGAGTTGGGGGGGTGGCCAAGGGAACCTCAGCTTTATGTCTAATGTTTTAATTTTTTTTTTTAAGATTTTATTTATTTGACAGAGATAGAGACAGCCAGCGACAGAGGGAACACAAGCAGGGGGAGTGGGAGAGGAAGAAGCAGGCTCATAGCGGAGGAGCCTGATGTGGGGCTCTATCCCAGAACACCGGGATCACGCCCTGATCCAAAGGCAGACGCTTAACCGCTTAACCGCTGTGCCACCCAGGCGCCCCCTAATGTTTTAATTTTTTACAAGGAGAATATAGTCATATTAGTGTGTAATTAAAAAATGCAGCACATGTGGAAATCCCCGTGAAGCCCAGACCTTGAGGTAGGCTCCTGGGAGTTTCCTTTCCTTCCAGGAGCCCAGGGCTGGGCAGGCAGCCCCCAAGCCTTCCAGGACTAGAGGGCTCAGGCAGAGGTCACAGGGATCACAGGCCTTGATAGCTGATTGGGATAGAGGTGGGGTGAGCCCCTGGGTCGCTGTTCCAGGCGGCATTCCCAAGGGCTCGCTCCTTTTGCTCCTAATTATAAGGCCTTGTACTTATAAGCATTGAGGGAAACACAAGGTTTCTGAAATTAATCACTATGTGGTCTTGTTTGACTCATGGATGGAAGGAGTTTGTGAGTCAGTGTGGGAATGACCCAGCCCCGTTCCATTCCAATGTCTAAATCTGCTGTTGTTAGAAGAGGACAACATAAGAGAAAATGTTTATTAAAGTTTTTATCCTGGGCCGCCTATGTCAGAGTCACCAGAGGAACCTGTTAGAAATGACCTTGGGCCCCCTCCCACATCTTTTGAATGAGTCTTGGCAGTGGGGCCCAGAGATTCGGCTGCCAAACCCTGAAGCAGGCAAATATAGAAGCCACTGTCTCCGTAAAGATATTACTCTACCTTTCTTTAGTTCAACTTCTATTTTGGGTCTTCATTCTACTGCTTGCAGAAAACATTCCCTTATCCGTTTCCAGGTGAACTCCGTCATCCCACACCATTCCCTTCTCTTGCCTCCACCATTGATCTAAATTTGGGGAGTCCCTTAGCACTGAGGCATAGGGGGTTGGTAGGGAGAGTCCTCCCTCTAAGATAAATCCTCCTGGGTTCCCACCTCCATGGATCAGACATGTCCTTATTTCTACCCTCCTGCGGCTGCCCCCTAGGACCTAAAAGCGATGTGCCAGCTTTCCAAGCCACACACCGTGGCCTTGACTCCCCAGATGTATTCTGGGTTCTGTCCCTCCCATGTCTTCTGGACTTGGCCATGGGGAAAAATGAAAATCACTCCAAAAACAATGTCTAACATCTTGTCTGGTCCTCCACTAGCTTCTCTCTAGCTAGCTCAGGGTAGCAGGGCTGGTGGGGGTGGGGCCTCCTCCTGTTTCTACCTCCTTCCCCAACTTAGACCCAGACACTACAGCTTTTGAACTTAAAAGCCTGGAATTTGGCATCTTTGTTCTCTGGCTAGAAAATAGAGTAGTCTCAGTGCCAAAAAGCAAAAGCTAGCACCCCACAGTGCCATCTGGGCCCCCAGACAAGCCGTTCTTTTCTCCCTTTTCACAGAGGCTGACCCACTCAGACTTTCTGGGCCGGGGCACAAGGACCGGGGAAGTGGCTGCTCCTTGGAGGGGGAGGGAGCTGAGAGTATCTTATCTTAGATCTGCTGAGTCCCCACACCCAACACCCTATTCACTCACCTCCCCCAGACAGCTGGGAAATGACACCTCTGGTGACAGAGCCAGTCCCTAGGCTTCTGCTGGGAGGGGGTGGGGCGCTGCATGGGGGAAGGCTCTCACACTGGAGGCCCTGGGAAGCCTGCGTGGGGGAGGGAAGAAGCTGGCATCAAGGCCACCAGCCTCCCTCTGCTCCCCTTCCAGGGATGCAGTGAGCACCCCTGCCCCAGGACCATGATGCCTCCCCTAACACACCTCCTCCTTCACTTTTGAGGCTTGCTTTGACCCGCCGCACAGGATCGGCAGCTCATCTGGTCCCATTCTCTCTTGGAAGGGCCAGGCCTGCTGGGGATGAGCCGACTAGAGTGTATGCAGCTGCTGTTTAGAGGATCTAAGGAGAGACCAGTCAGGGATGGAGGGGGGCGTGGATAATCTCCTCTACCGTGTTCAGATCAAGCCATTTAACATACATGTAGCGTCTGCAAATGTAAGGTATGTGGGGTCCAGAGATAGGACAGGAACCAGACAATGTCACACCTATGAGACTAATCCCCACGTAAAGTAGTACCTTGTACCCGGGTACTGCAGGGGCAGCCCTTGCCTACTGTCTTCCCCCTAAAGAGAAAGAGAACACCAAGCAGAAAACCCTCAAAGGCCCTCTCTGTCGCAGCCTGGGGTCAGAGGCTGAGCCCTCCTTCTGTTGCCTGGGAGCTGACCCAACTCTGGGGCAGAGCTGGGTTTTGGCCGGTCTGCGGCCACCATGTGAAGCAGCCCCACGGGATAGCCTCGTGCCCTCCACTCTCGGCCTTAACCTTGCCCAACCTCAGTCAAGCACCCCTTGTCCGAGCCCCAGTTGTGAGGAGCGGCAGCTTGCACACTTGGCAGTGACTGGCTTGGGGTGGGGGCAAGAGCCTGCCTCTTCCTTCACACCTCGCGACTCAGTGGGCGGGGGCCTCAGGCCTCCCCTGAGCGGTCCACTGGCTGGACGGGCCCAGGGCACCTGCTCCCGCTCGCTCAGTCCACCTCACCAGCAGGGTCCCAGCTACCCGCATTGCCCCGGAGACCTGCACTTGCCCCAGACCACTGCAAACCCTTATGGTCGCCGGCGCTGGGGCCCGCGCGCAGGCCGAGGCCTTGGTGGTGGTGGGGAATTGGGGTGCGGACTGGTTTACGGGTTTCGCGGGTGCGGGAGGACGTGGCCCGGGGCTTAGGGGCGCAGTCAGGGCCAGGGGGCAGAGGCGTGGGGCGGCTGTGAGGGTACGGGGCGGGTCGGCGGAGGGTACGCGGAGCCGCAGCGGCAGGGCTCCGCGCTCACGGAGCTGCGGCAGGGGCGGGGCCCTCGCGGTCCACCGCCCGGCCGGCCGCGCCCCGCCCCCACCGCCCCGCTCCCGACGCACCGCCCGCCGCGCCCCGCCCCCGTCCGCAGTGCCCGGATGTGGGTGACGTGCGGCCGCCATCTTCCCGTCCCGGGCAGCCAGCTCTAGTCGGAGCCAGCGCGAGCTGTCGCCGCCGCCGCCGCAGCTGCCGAGTCGTCCGCCCGCCCGCCGCCCCCGCCATGTGAGTCGGCCGCCCGCGCCTGCCCCGGGCCTGCCTGCACCGGCCGCCGCCCTTGGGAGCCGGTCCGGGGAGCGCCCGGGGTTCGGCCAGCGCCCCCAGCCCAGGCCGGCGCCCGTGACTGCGCGCGGGCAGCTGGAGAGCGCCGCGTCCCCGGGCTGGCAGCGCGGGCGGTGGCCGCGGGAGGGAGCGGACCCCGCGTCCGCCCGCCCGTGGCCTCGCCGCTGCCTGTCATTTCGGGTCGACCCCGGACCTTGTCTTTGAGGTCGCCCTTATTTGACGGGCGGGGAAACTGAGGCCCGGAGGGGGGAGGGGGCCTGACTCAAGGTCACGCAGCTAAGCGGTAGCGGGGCCGGAGTCCAGGGCTCCCATCGGGTGGCCTTCCTCCGGGGAAGGAGAAAGGGAGGGACGGATGGATGGACCGGAGGATGGGCGGAGCCCTGGCCGCGGGGCCGGTGGCTCCAGGCTTCGGGTCTTAATACGTCCCTGCCCCTCAGGTCGGCTACCGCTGCCACCGCCCCCCCTGCCGCCCCGGCTGGGGAGGGAGGCCCCCCTGCGCCCCCTCCAAACCTCACCAGTAACAGGAGACTGCAGCAGACTCAGGCCCAGGTGGATGAGGTGAGCCGGGGGGGGGGGGGGGGGGGGGGG
>NW_024423786.1:60817556-60871823 GCF_017311325.1 Ursus maritimus | reverse complement strand
GGGGGGGGGAGGTGTCCGGTGTCCGAGGCAGTGGGAAGGACCCTGAGGGTTGGCAAACCGGTGGGGGGCCCATTCTGGGTGGGAGGTGATGAGTTTTTGAGTTTGGGGACAAAGACATACCCTGCCCTTTCCCTGTTCGGCTTGCATTTGTACCGACCCTGGGGTGTTAGTCAGCCTTGGTAGCCTGGGGCGGGTTCAGTCGGGGCAGGTGTGGTCTGGTGATGGACAGGCTGCTTGAGGCTCAGTACATAAGAGGGTGCTGCTCTGACATCCGACATGTCTGGCTGTCAGCATGCCCCTGATGTGTGCTCCTTGCATGTTCCCAGGTGTGCTAGGCATGTTCTCTGTGTGTCCTTGGCATGTTAGCCTGGCAACATCGGGGTGCATGTTCCCTCTGTGGGTGCATGGTTGAGGAATGCCCTCATTGAGGCGGCCTTGGCACACCCCCTGCCTCGTGGGCCCCTCCCCCAGGTGGTGGACATCATGAGGGTGAACGTGGACAAGGTCCTGGAGCGGGACCAGAAGCTGTCAGAGCTGGACGACCGTGCAGATGCACTCCAGGCAGGGGCCTCCCAGTTTGAAACAAGTGCAGCCAAGCTCAAGCGCAAATACTGGTGGAAAAACCTCAAGGTAGGGGCGGAGGCATGCCAGAGGGCTAGGGTGAGAACTGACAGAGGAGTGGCTGGGAGTGTCATGGTCTGTTACTGACCCCCCCTCTCACCCCCAGATGATGATCATCTTGGGAGTGATTTGCGCCATCATCCTCATCATCATCATCGGTGAGTAGGGCAGCAGTGGCTAGGGCCCTTTCTCCGGAGAGGTTTCCCCTTCTGGGTTTTGAAGGTCATTAACCTAGTTTTTACTATTCAGCAAAAAGCATATATAGCTACCAATGCAGCTGTGATTCATCTAGAGCCCCAAACCTTGCTGTTGTTTAGCCTGCACTTTGCCTGGTTCTAGGCAACTTTTGTTAAGATTTTTGAAAACAGGAAAGCTGGTGGATCCCCACTACTCCTAGAGGATCCTTTTGGGGCCTAAACCTAGTCTGGGAACCCTGGAATTGGGAAGTGGGAGAGCAGGCAAGGCCCAGGGGCTTGAGACATGGCTAGGAAGCCAAACACCGTACTGTTTGAGAATTTGTGGGCCCAGATTGCCCAGAGGATTAAGAGTCTGTGGCCCTAAGGCCATACCTTGGAGTTGTAGAGACCTTGAAACCTACCAGTCCAGCCCCTTGCTTTACAGATGAAGAACCTAAGGCTGAGAGGGCTGGGGAGTGGGGAGGATGGGAGCAGGGCCAGGCCTGACACACTGCTTTCTCTCTCTCTCTTTCTCCCCTCTCTCTCTTCTTCTTTCTCTTTCCCTCTCTACAGTTTACTTCAGCTCTTAAACCCCTGAGGAGCCTGCCCTGCCCAGAGAAGGGCCTCTCCCCCTACCCCATCCCCAGCCGCTCCTCCACCTCTCAGCCATATCTTCTAGCCCCCCTCCCCTGGATCCGTGTGTATGTGTCCCTGTGTGTGTGCCCCCCTGTAAATAGCCAGCTGTTATTTATACATATATAATATTATATATATTTGGTCTGTTTGTAGTTTTATTACTAGAAGATTTTTCCGGTTGTCCTTAACACCCCTTCCTGAGGTTCCCATCTCTCTTCTCTTTTCCTTCTTCCCCTTCCCTCTCTTCCTGACCAGCCCTGAATCCCTTCATTTGCATCTGCTATGCAATAGTCCCTCTTCCTCTCTTCCTTCCCTTGGATTTAGCTGATCCTTCCTCCCACCCTAGCCTTCCCTGTACCTCCACTCCCTACAAAAAACAAAAACAAAAAAACAAAAAGCAACTGTCCAGGCTTCCCATGGTGCATCTTCTCTGCATCTTTGGGAGGCCCTGAGACTGGCCCCACTTGGTCCTAAGAATCCCAAGGTCTTCTGGGAGCTTCCAGCATGTTAATTAGCATTCATTTACATATTGACATCCGTTTTGGTTTCCTCCTTTTTTGTTCATCCCTCTTCATTCTTCCAACCCATGTTTCTTTTTTACTGAGGAGTTAGTCCCCATGGTCCTTGTAATCAGTCTTTCATTTGCATGACATTACTTGCAGGTGGTGGGAGCCTGGGCTTTTGGGGAGCCAGGCTCTTCTGGCCCCCAAAATCACCCCCTCCTAGCCCCTCTAGTCTGGTTTGCCTCCCTATCCCCATTTCCAAACCTCTTGTCCCCACCCCTCCCTCCCCCCAGCTGGTGTGTAAGTGTCTTGGAGTTCAGTGTCACGATGGACCAATAGTTTTGCCACTTGGAGTCTCTCCCCACATTCCTGCTCCCCAGTTTTCATGTGGGGCACTCAACCGACATTCCCATGGGGTCTCCCTCCCTCCCATCCGCCTGATCTGCCTCCTCCTCCTCCCACCAGGAGAGTTTGGGGGTTGGCCACAATCTGACTCTTTTGGGAGAGATGGCTGACAGTGTGTGGGGGGTCATCACTGCCTTGGGGAGGAGTGGGGCAGGGCAGAGAATCCCCCCAATTCCTGCCTGAAATCTGGCCCCACCCTTGCTGGGGTTTGGACTGAAAACTCCCCTCCCCATTTTGGGGGGGTGTTGCTCCCATCACTGCCCAGCTCCTCTGACTGCCCCCCTGAATTCAGGGTGGGGGTACTAGTCACTGCCAATGTGTGTATGGGACTTGCTGGAAGATGGGGATTCTCGCCCCTCTCCAGGGCAGTTGAGCCCAGAGAGTTGTCTTCTCCTTAGGTGAAGTGATAAGAGGAAGGGTCTAATGTCTTTTTAAATGGCACAATTTTAGGGGTCTGAGGGTGCAGTCCCTTAACGTGCTGGAGGGGACCCCCCCCAAACTCTTTCTTCCCCCCACACTCAAGGTTTCTGTGTGGAGGGGGAGCAGGGAGATCTAAGCTGTGGTGTGAAAGGGTAGGGAGAGATGCTGGGGGTGGGGGAGCTGTGTTCTAGACCCCCCCATATTATCCCAGTGTCCCCTGCCCCCCTTTCCCTCGCCCCATGCCCCCAATTCTGTGACGCATCCAGATTGTGAAAATGTACAATAAATGTGTAATGAGTAACCAGCTGGTGTGTGTTCTAAGACCTTTTCTTAAGCAGTGGGAAGGGTGTAGGATCTGCCTTGTAACAGGAAAGTTGGGAAGGTGCATTTGGAATGGACTGAGCTTTGCCTGAGGGCCTGACCTTGGGCCGAGCAAAGTGTGATTCCCAAAGTGGCCACGGGTAGGCGCCAGGCTCTGATAAAGAGGAAGTGTTCTTGATCACTTGTCAGCGTGGTGAACCTTGAGGCTTGGGCCTGGAGGCATGCCCCTGCTCTTTGGTGGATCCCTCTCCAACCCTTGATTTAATTCCAAGATGCTCTGCAGTCGCTCCCATGGTCATTTACTCCTAGGCCTGGAGTCGATGGCCGACTTCTGCGAAACGTCTCTTCCCCTGGGTTCCTCTCACAGTGCCTGCATCCCGAAGAGGTTGTTAAATACAGAGGAGATCTGCTCAGGGAGACCTGGCCATAGACTAGCTTGCTAGCCCTGGACCCTATTGTAGGACTGGTGACTCTAGACCCCACGCTGAACTCCCTTGGCCTTGAGGCTGATGACGTCCCTGACGTGGCAGCCCCTAGCACCCCCCGACCCCAGATGCTGCAGCAATGTGCTGGATGAGCTCTGGAAGCCTGACTTCCCGGACTGCAGCATGAGGTGACTCCTAGTTACTGTTTCCCTAACCGCCAAGGATGCTTTTGCAAACAGATGTTCTAATGGGCCCAGGTGATTCTTACAATTAGGTACGCCATCCTCATGATAATGTCCCCCATTTACCGAGGGCTCACTACGTTCCTCGCGGTGCTCAGCGTTTTCGCGCTTCATCTGCTGGGGGTTTCCAAACCCTCACACCCGCCCTCTTTATCGTGTCAGGGACCTGGGTTTAAATCTTGGCCTCATTACTGGCTGGAGTGTTAATCCAGACAGATTATGTAACCTCTCTGGAGCCCAGTCTCCTTTGTGGGGCGGAGTAGTAGTGAGACGGCCTCCGGGCTTGGGAGAAGCGCCTGGCTTGGTCCACAGAGAACGACCCCGAGGCAGCCATCATCTTCCTCCTCCTCTTCCTCCTCCTCCTCCTCCTCCTCATCACGCGGCGCTGAGATCTGAAGACCTCTCCACCGTTATGACGGCCCCTTCCAGCTTCGCGGGGCTTTAGGGACCCAGGGCCGGAGACTCAGCGCGGGGGGGCGCTCTGGTCACGCCCAGGACAGCTCGCCCGGGTCTCGGCACAAAGCTCCCCCAACCAACGCCACTGCCGCTCATATCTGCGCCTGCGTGCAGGTCACACTCCCTGCGCCTGCGCAGACTCCGCAGTCCCCGGTAAGAGTGTCGTCAAGGAAAATCCCCAGCTTCCAGGTAAACAAGTTGCCGCGTGAGACCGCCGGCACGTGTCCTCTACAGCTCCGAGACCTCTCAGCCAATGAGAAACTTTGGAGGGCTGGACTCGCCTTTGCGTCCCGGATCCGGGCAGGTCGGAGGACGGCGCCACAGCCAATAAGAACCTCCGAAGTGGATGGGGGCGTGCCTTTCGGCCAGACTCCCAATCAACGTGCCGGGGCGGGCCCTCTCGCACGTGGAGCTGTCACTGCGGGTGGGCAGACTGGCCAATGAGAAGATGACGGTGGCCGTCGGCGCCAATGGCGGCGGCCCGGGGGCCGGGCGGCCGCACGCGGAGCGGGGCATGGGTCGGGTCCCCCGGGCCAATAAGCTTGAGGGGCGTGGCCGCGCCGCGGGTGGGCGGGCCTGAGGGGGGAGCTCTTCCAGGCGCTGCCTTCCAGCTGGGGAAGAAGCTGTGGCCTGTGCGTGCGCGCTGGGGGTGAGTGCTCGCGGGTGGGCGGAGACCAGCGGAGACCGGTGTGCGCCTCTCCGGAGTGGTGTGTCCTCTCCGGGGCGGTGTTAGTGGAGTGGGGTGGGGGCATCATGCGAATGCCAGATCCCCCGCGGTGGGAGCTCTGAGGGTCGTGGGGAATGGGACCCAGAGGGACGAGGGCGGGAGTCTCCGACAACTGACAGATTCCTCGCTGCCCTAGGTGCCTGGACCCACCCCACCCCCGCCCCGACTGGCCCAGGGAGTCCTGGGAGGGTGGGGCTTGGAAGCCGTTAGCTCCCTGGGAGCTGAGACCCCTGCTCCCGGGGCGGTGTGGGGACCGGGTTCCTGAGAGCCGGTGGGGGACGTTCCAGGGCTTGGCTACTGTTTGGGTAGGCACCTTAAGCACAAAATGACACGGGTTCTGAGGCTGGAGGGAGGCCCTGATAGGGCAGGTGAGAGGGTACCAAAGGGTTGACGTGGTGATTCGAGAACGGGTGGTGAGATGATGTGTGTGACCCCAAGCCCGTCGCATCACGGGCTCTGGATGTCTTTCTCGTGTTTAGGGGAGGGTTTGGGCCTCAAAGTCATCCCTGGGAGTAAAGGCGGAGTAGCCACTGTCCTGGGAGGGTTGTGCGGACTGTCTGTGCACGTGTCTTCCCGAGCCCCAGGACGCTGCTCTCTGTACAAACACCCGGGCCTGTGGCAAAGTGACCCGGGGTGCGGTGGAAGAGTGAGCAGGTGAGGCCCCCAGGAACTCCCTGAGGCTGGTGGCTGCTGGGGTGATCTCAAGGACTTTGCAAGCATGTGAAAATTGGGGCTGAGATGAATTGTGGCCAGCATGTGGGGAGTGCCGACTGGGTGTCAGAACAGGCCCAGGGAGAGGAGGGTCTGGATGGATCTGTGTTCCAGGCACTAGACTTAGAATCGGCTGGATATTTGAGAGGTTCCGATCCCCCAGTGCTGGGAATCTCCGCACAGGTGCCCGGAGGGTAAGACACGAGAATGACAAGCCATGATCAGAACTCAGATTTGAATCCTGGGCTCCACTTGTTAAGAGCCGAATACACGTTGTGAGGCAAATTTAGTAACTTCTGAGCCTTAGTTGGTTCTGTGGAATGGGGGTAATACCCATCTCCCAGAGTTGTTCTGGGGATTAAATAAGATAATATATATGTGGTGCTTAGCGCAATGCCTGGGTCATGGTTTATTGTTTTTTGTTTTGTTTTCCTTTTAGCTAAAAAATAAAATAAAATGGTTATAGGATGTCAAAACAACAGGGACAGGAATGCTGTGGTTGGGAACTATTCTCACATTCTCAAGTTTTTCAGCAAGTTTTGGTGACTCCCTCCTCATTTCCCTCTTCCTGGGCCTTTTGGTCGTTAGGCAACAGCCCAAACCCTCATTCACCCTTTCATCCCTCTCCCAGGATCCAGGCCCCGGGCTGGGCCACTTGCTCTGTCCCAGTTCGATTTCCTCATCCTACACCCATTCTTCTGCCTGCCCCTCCTCCCTCTCTCTGCTGCCATAGTAACAAGAGATTCCAGCTCCGAGGGGGCCTCTGGGAAGGAGCAAAGGTGCGTGTTCTCTCGCAGAACCTGGGCCTCCAGCGTCCCCGCCCCAGCTCTTTGGGATTGGGCCAGCAGATGTGTACAGTTTGGGAGAGGGGGGAAGCCAGTGCCAGGAGCCGCAGGAACAGGCCGAGGGGAGGGCGAATGCGAGTCTGGAGAAGAGAGCCAGGGGCGGGGGCGGGGGACCCCTTCCTCCTAATCCTCTCTCCAGGAATCCGTGGCTTTGGGACAGGACGGCTGTCTTTGGTTGGGGGAGGCGCCCAGGCTGGGTGCATGTCCTGGGCCACCAGCCAAGAGTACATGATGTTCCCAAGTGCGCTGGCCGCCGCCCTCTCAGGCTGGCCGCCTCCCAAACCGCTGCCTCTCCAGCCTCCCTGTCCCACATTCCCCGGCTGCCTTGCTCCGCCCTCTTCCTCCGCTTTGACGTCACCGCTCCCTCCCGCCCCCTCGCCTCCATTGACGGCAGCAGGGCCTGGTTACTGTGGGGACTATGAGGCAGGACAGCCGGGGCCTTGAGAGCAGGTGGGGGCCCCGGAGCGCACGACCCCTTTGTCTATGCAGAAGACAGACCTGGAGGTGGGGGTGGGAGAGCACGGACTGCCTGTGTCAGCGGAGATTACACCTAGACCCCAGAGGAGAACAGGGAGAAAGAAAAACCCTGTTTCCAGAGGAGAGGGGTCTGAAAATGAGACGGGGGACGGGGCCACAATCTGAGTTGGGGGGCATTTCCAAGGAGACGCGACTGAGAATCCAGGCTCCTGAATCCTTTGTTTCCTGTGTTTTCTTGCTTCGGTTTTTTCTGGGTTATTTTATGACATCCCTGTGCCCCAGCTTTTCCACAGAGCCCTCCCCCTGGCCCCTCCACGGGGAACACCGTTGTTAAGGAAAGCTTAGGCCACGTGACAGTGAGGGAGTGCACCCACAGCTGATTATGTCAGCATCAGCTTGGGGGCCACCCACGTTAATGGGGAGCCCTGAGAGGAACTACTCATGGCGTTCTTGGATAGAGGGGTCTGTGTCACTGCATGTTCCCCCCAGCTCAGCCTGGCACTTTATCTCCCCCAGGTAGGACTCAGTGTTTTTCCCTTTACAAAAAGCATAATTTCTGGCACCTTCTCCATTGCTGAGGCCCCTTCCCCTCCCTTCTCTATCCTTTTTAACCGCAAAATCACCATATTTATTGATCACCCACGGCGTGTCAGGTTCTGTCCCGGGGACTGGGGAAAAGAGTGAGGTGACAGATGAGGTCCTCTGCTTTCTTTTGTCCTAAGGCTGGAGATCTGAAGCCCTTGTGGCCCCACCTGTGTCTCTCCGGGGTCCCAGTTGGTCTCTTCCCTCAGCCACCCTCTTTGCTCCTCCTGTAGTCCTGGCTTCCTGGCCCCCACTTTTGGGGCAGCCCTAGCTGTGGGTGGCTGCATCTTCAGGACTGAAGCAGCACTAGTCACCACGTAGGCTGCCCGGAGACCTTTTCTCTGATTGGGTACAGAAGCACCTGGCATTGTTTCCCTTCACAGCCCTTACTGGCCCTGGCTGCCCCTTCTGTTGTTTGCATTCTCCCCTGCACTCCACCCCCTGTCACGCGGGGACCCTCAATTGCCATCCTCCTGGCTGTCCACAGGATTTGAAGTGTCAGAGGAAGGGCCTGGATAAAATGGCTTTATTGTGATGACGAAGCTGGGGAGAGGAACCCAGGAGAGGCCAGGCTGGGTTTCTGGGTGCCCCCGTCCTCCCAGGGACCAGCCATCTCGCCCAGCCTGGCCCAGCCTCCAGGGTCTGCATTCCTTTCCCCCACCTCTGGCAAGGCCTTGGTGTCCTGTTCCGTAGGGCTGGACAGTCCAGGAAGTAGACCCCTCGTAAGCACCTACCGTGGCCCAGGCATTCTTCCCTGAAGAAGGGCAGGCTATTTCCCCTCCCCGCCCTCCCATTATTCACTGTGCAAGGAGTCCTCGCCTGTTGGTTGTGTGGTGGCGTCTGGGGCCCTTCAGCCCAGCGCCAGCACCCAGGTCCACGTGCGCCCGTGTGTGTGACACAGCCCTGACCTCAGTAGGGGCCAGTAGCCAATCAGGCGCCGGGACGGGATCCCCAGCCAATCGGGGGCGGGGCCTGCGGCTCCGCCGGCAGGAGTCCAATGAGGGGCAGTGCCTGGCATTATGCAACCCGCCTCCTGGCCCCGCGAAGCTTCCACTCGGCTGAGGGCTGCAACGGCGGCGGGCAGGCGGCCGGAGGGCGCTCGCGCGGCCAGGTAGGCATCTCCAGGGCCACCCGGGGACCGATCTCCCGCCCCAAGTCGGACCGCCGCCACTTCCAGCCTGAGGCGCTGCTCTCGGCCCTGGCGCTCAGACGGCACACGGGTAATGCGCCTTCCTTGCCGCTGTCCACCCCCTCGCTGCCGTGGGGAACATAGGTGTTGCTCGCAACCCTGCACCGGCTGTCCGCACTCCTGATCCGCTTACCTTACCTCCAGCCTTGACCTCTCCTCCCAGCTACCCGGCCCCACGCCCCACCCTCGGCAGTCATGCCCCCGCCGCCTTTCTTGTCACGCGGGGGTCCCTGCTTTTGCCCCGGCACCAGGACCCTTTCGGGCTTTCCGCGCTCCCCGCGCTCCCCCCTCCAATCCCTGGCCCCGCGCCGGCCGTGATGTAAGCCTGGTTCAGGCTGGAACATCCCGTTCCCGGCGCTAGTTCCTGCTGTTGGCCACAGCCTTCCTTTTTCTACTGGCGCTCCGAAAATGCTCCGGGGGTTGGGGGTGTGGTTGGACGAGGAGTAGGAGAAGAACTATCCGCTGGCGGTTGTGTGTCCCTTGCTCACAGCTGAGTGTGTCCGCTTCGGATGGGGGTGGGGTGGGATCTAGAAAAGTAGAGGACTGAGGAGAGAGGATTCCCGAGTCCCTGACAATGGCAGGTGCCGGCTTGGGACCTGGGGGTCGGGAGAGGGCGCAGGGGTCAGAGAAGGACCGGCTGTATCGTCTTGACCAGAACGACTGGGATCCAGGCGATCCAGCTTTCGCGCGGAGGGCGGTGGCGGTTGTGTTTTGCCCTGGGGAGCAAGGCCGGCTTCTGGAATCCCGTTGGGCCGCCCTTCTTCATATGGCCACCGGGCCCTCCAGGGCCTGAGGGTGTATTAGAGGTGGGCGACCCGCGGCCGCGCCCGCCAGTGTGGGAGTGGGTCGATCCCCGGCTCCGTCGGGAAATGGGGGAGGGGTCGCCCCTCCCGGCCTCCTGTGGTCCCTCCAGCAACCGCTGAGCTCAGCTGCTGACGTCGGTTTCCCTGGCGACCGCGGCGGCGGCGGAAGCGCGTGGTGGGGCCGCGCATGTCCGTGCGCATGTGCAGCGGGGGTGGCACCGCCCCCAGATAAAATTAGCCCGAAGGCCTAAATATAGGCGGCGACTGGCATACCCCCTGCTCCGAGGCCTTGGAGTCCCGGGCAGAGTGGGGGCCTGATGGGAATTTGGGGATGGGAAGCGTCCGGGCTTTGGTTCTCGTGGACTACTCAGTCTGTTTTCCCAGGCCACGCTGGCAGGGGACGTGGAGGAAGGCCCGAGAGAGGCCCCTTCCCACCTGCAATCCCTCTACCGGGATAGGAAACAGAACTTGCCCAGGATCCCCGTCGGAAGCCTGGGTCCTAGGGGCGTGGGGTCAGACAGGGGATGTCTGAGTGAAGCCGGCAGGTGCTGTAAAGTTAACAGCTCACCCTTCTCCAAGTCCTCCTTCTTTGGTCTCCTTGCCCAGGTACTGCCTGTGATCGAACTTCTCAATCCTCAGAGGCTTGGATCTCCCACCTCACTCCCCCAGCCAGGCCGCCCGGCCCCCGTGTGCGCTCGTGGTGGCCTCTCCGCCTTCTCTGTTTTCCCCCTGTCCTCCCCATGGCCCAGACATGAGTGGCCCCCTAGAAGGGGCTGATGGGGGAGGGGACCCCGGGCCGGGGGAATCCTTTTGCCCTGGAGGGGCCCCATCCCCTGGGCCTCCTCAGCACCGGTCTTGCCCTGGTCCTGGCCTGGCTGATGACACAGATGCCAACAGCAATGGCTCCAGCGGCAATGAATCCAATGGGCCTGAGTCCCGCGGTGCATCTCAGCGGAGCTCCCATAGCTCGTCCTCTGGCAACGGCAAGGACTCAGCCCTGCTGGAGACCACTGAGAGCAGCAAGAGGTGTGTATGCATGTGTTGCAGGGCCCGGGAGTAGTCTTAGGAGCAGGCTGGCTAGAGTCCAGGCCCCTGCTCTTGGCCACTTTCTCACCTTGGGCCTGTTGCTTCTCCCCTAGCACGAACTCTCAGAGTCTGTCGCCACCTAGCAGTTCCATTGCCTACAGCCTCCTGAGTGCCAGCTCGGAGCAGGACAACCCGTCTACCAGCGGCTGCAGGTTGGTGAGGTTGAGGGCCAGAGGAGAAGGCTGGGGGCCCGGGCCACGATGTGGGGCTCATGGCTCTACCCCTCCCTCCCTGTGGACCCTGCAGCAGTGAACAGTCAGCCCGGGCGAGGACCCAGAAGGAACTCATGACGGCTCTGCGGGAGCTCAAGCTTCGGCTGCCGCCCGAGCGCCGGGGCAAGGGCCGCTCTGGGACCCTGGCCACGCTCCAGTACGCTCTGGCCTGTGTCAAGCAGGTGCAGGGTGAGTGGCATTGACGGGGACGGCACGGCCAGGTCCTGGGCTGCGGCGGTGGGGCAGTCTCCTCACCAGATACCTCGCTCCCTTCACCCTGCAGCCAACCAGGAGTACTACCAGCAGTGGAGCCTGGAGGAGGGCGAGCCTTGTGCCATGGACATGTCCACCTACACCCTGGAGGAGCTGGAGCACATCACGTCCGAGTATACGCTGCGCAACCAGGTCAGCCGCAGCCCGGCCTCACGTCCCGTGCACCCCCACCCCCTACGGGCACAGCTCCTGAATCGACTTCTGTCCCCGCTTTCCTGCCTAGGATACCTTCTCCGTGGCCGTCTCCTTCCTGACAGGCCGCATCGTCTACATTTCGGAGCAGGCGGGTGTCTTGCTGCGCTGCAAGCGGGATGTGTTCCGGGGCGCCCGCTTCTCGGAGCTGCTGGCTCCGCAGGATGTGGGCATCTTCTATGGTTCCACTGCCCCGTCTCGCCTGCCCACCTGGGGCGCTGGGACCTCAGCAGGTGAGGTCCCCGAGTGCTTGAGGGGGAGGGACAAGCAGTCCCAGGAAGCTGCTGCTGTGAGGGACCAGGGGACCCCAGCTTTTCCTCACCGGGTTCTTTTTAGCCCAGGGTGAGGTGGGGGGCTGTTCTTAGTGCCTCTTTGGTCTGTTTCAGGTTCAGGCGTCAAGGACTTCACCCAGGAGAAGGCTGTTTTCTGCCGTATCAGGTAGGTGGGGGAAGTGGGAGCAGACCCCCTCCCACCTTCCCCTCCCCCGCGTCTTTGCTGTGTGGGTCTTGACCTTGAGTTGAAGGGTGCGTGGCTGTCTACTGAGTCACTAATGCCTCTGTCTCCCTTGCTAGAGGAGGTCCTGACCGGGATTCAGGGCCTCGGTACCAGCCATTCCGCCTCACGCCATACGTGACCAAGATCCGGGTCTCCGATGGAGCCCCAGCACAGCCGTGCTGCCTTCTCATCGCAGAGCGCATCCACTCGGGTTACGAAGGTGTGTAGGCAACGGGTTTGGCCTGCGAGGGGGTAGGAGGAGGGTGACTTCTCTAGGCTAGGGGAGAGGCAGGACATGAGTCTGGGAGGCATATCTCAGCTCTTCAGAATTTTGGAACGGAGAAGGTACTTGAAAGGATAAAGGTTTGAGCCCGTTTTTAGAGGGAGTATGGGATAAGCACCCTGAGCTAGGAGTGGGGAAAGGAGAACGCTTTGGTTCTCAGTGTGGGGTAGAATGGTCCAGACCATCTCTGTAGGCTAGACGGCCCTGGGCAGAGCCATGGGGAGGATTGCCAGCCAGCTTGGGCCCCTCTCGAGAAGCGGGCAGAGAAGCTGGACCACTCTGGATAAAATCCAATGGCCACACTTCCTGTGCCTCAGCTCCCCGGATCCCCCCCGACAAGAGAATCTTTACCACACGGCACACACCCAGCTGCCTCTTCCAAGACGTGGACGAAAGGTGAGCGCAGGACCTGGGGGAAAATGGGGTGGCCGGGGCCGAGGCCGAGGCTACTCTGATGCCACCTCCCCTTTCAGGGCTGCGCCGCTGCTGGGCTACCTGCCCCAGGATCTCCTGGGGGCCCCAGTGCTCCTGTTCCTGCATCCTGAGGACCGGCCCCTCATGCTGGCCATCCACAAGAAGAGTGAGTCCTCTTTTTCCTGCTCTCCCTTCTCGGCTCTCTGCGGGGCTTCCCCACGGCTGTGCTTGTGGTTGTATCTCTTGGGGCCTTGGTCTCTCAGCTCTCCAGGGGGTGGCCCTCTGCTTTGCCCAGCTCTCCCTCCTGCTGACCCTCCCCTCGTTTTCCACTCCTTCAGTCCTGCAGTTGGCCGGCCAGCCCTTTGACCACTCCCCTATCCGCTTCTGTGCCCGGAATGGGGAGTATGTCACCATGGACACCAGCTGGGCTGGCTTCGTGCACCCCTGGAGCCGCAAGGTGGCCTTTGTCTTGGGCCGCCACAAAGTACGCACGTAAGTGGGCCCTGCCCCAGAGCTGGCTTCGTGGGCTGGGTCTGTGCAGGAGGGGACAGGTCTCAGCTTCCCCTTCCCCACCCTGCAGGGCACCTCTGAACGAGGATGTGTTTACTCCGCCGGCCCCTGGCCCAGCTCTGGCTCTGGACGCTGACATCCAGGGGCTCTCGGAGCAGATACACCGGCTGCTGTTACAGGTGACTGTGGAGGGGTGGGGCTTGGCGATGAGGCGGAGTGGGGAGCAGGGCTAAGACATCTAACCCATTCCTCCTCCTGCCTCAGCCCGTGCACAGCCCCAGTCCCACGGGGCTCTGTGGAGTGGGCCCTGTCGCTTCCCCGGGCCCTCTCCTCAGTCCTGGCTCCTCCAGTGACAGCAACGGGGGTGATGCCGAGGGGCCTGGGCCCCCTGCGCCGGTGAGTGTCCATCTTCCAGTTCGCCCCCTGGTCTGGCTTCCCCTGGTGCTCTCAGAATCGGCGTGGACAGGTGCAGAGGGTCTGAGCCCCACTGCTCTGCCTTTTTCTTCTCCCACACTCCGTGCCCTCCACACCTGTCCTCTGCTACCTCTCGTTGCTCTGGGCCCTGGGCCCTGACACTGGCCAGACGCCCGCAATGCTGACCTGCTCTGCCCCACAGGTGACGTTCCAGCAGATCTGTAAGGACGTGCATCTGGTGAAGCATCAGGGTCAGCAGCTTTTCATTGAGTCCCGCGCCCGGCCTCCGCCCCGGCCCCGCCTCCCTGGTCAGTGGGTGAGGGTGTGGCTGAGGAGTGAGACCTGGGGGTCCCCTGACTTTCGCCCCAACCCAGAGGAGCTCATCTCTTCCTTTTTCTCTCCTTGGCCCAGCTACAGGCACATTCAAGGCCAAGACCCTTTCCTGCCAGTCTCCAGACGCAGAACTGGAAACGGTCCCTGCTCCTGTCCAGGCCCCGCTCACCTTGACCCCTGAGGAGGCTGAGAGAAAAGAGGCCTCCGGTTGTTCCTACCAGCAGATCAACTGCCTGGACGGCATCCTCAGGTACGGCCATCCTGGAACCCTCGCCCCCTTGGGCCCCAGCCCCACCGCACCCCCGGCCCTGCCCTCATGTCAGCTGGTCCCCGCCAGGTACCTGGAAAGCTGCAACGTCCCCGGCACGACCAAGCGGAAGTGTGCGTCCTCCTCCTCCTGCACCACCTCCTCGGCCTCCGACGACGACAAGCAGAGGACTGGCCCGGTCCTTCTGGGGGCCAGGAAAGGTAAAGCCCCCGCGTGAGCCCTGCCCCTGCTGCCCCGTCCTGGCCCACTGGCCCCACGTCTCTACGCTTCTGCCTTTGGGGCCCTCCCCTTACTTTGCCCTGTTCCCCTCCCAGCCTTCAGATTTGCAGACTCGTTCCCCCCACCCCATTTCCTCCAAGGACCTCCTGGTGGTAACTGGCACCATCTCTCTGCACAGATCCATCGGCGGTGCTGTCTGGGGAGGGGGCCACCCCACAGAAGGAGTCAGTGGTAGGAGGCACCCTGAGCCCGCTCGCCCTGGCCAATAAGGCAGAGAGCGTGGTGTCCGTCACCAGCCAGTGTAGCTTCAGCTCCACCATCGTCCATGTGGGAGACAAGAAGCCCCCGGAGTCGGGTATGGGCGTGGAGTGGGGGGTTCCACTTGGTGCCCCAGCCAGACCTCCCTCCTGCCTGCCTTTTCCTTCCTGTCTGGCCCTGAGCGGAGGAAGGGGGCTTTCATCCCAGCTCGGGGTTCCTGCCTCTTGCTGTCCACCCCCGCCAGCCTTTGCTGCCTCGTCTTTCCTGTTCTTCCTGTCTGTTCGCACACAAGGCCTAGGGTGGAGGGTTCAAGCCCAAGGGGCTGACCACGGAGTGTCTGAGGGCGAGGACTGTTGAAAACCCCTGAAGGGGCTTTGGGCATTGTCCTGGAGAACATGTGAGGGGAGGGCAAGGGGTAGCTTCCCTCCCGAGGAGAGTCCTGGAGGGGTCATCCTAGGGTACTGTCACTGGAGGGGACTTGGTATCCTCTGTCACCCCGGGGGACCACTTTGCACGGAAAAGAGGACCCAGAACCAGTCCTAGTGGGGACGAGGCCAGGAGATGCACCCAGGGCCCAAGCTTGGCCGGGGGGCAGGGCCAGGCGTTGTCTGGGCTGCTGGAGGGGGAGGGTGTGCTGTGGCTGTGGGAACCCCTGAGGTGATTCCAATGACCTTTCCCCCCTGTCTCCCTTTTCTCAGACATCATCATGATGGAGGACCTGCCTGGCCTGGCTCCGGGCCCAGCCCCCAGCCCAGCCCCCAGCCCCACGGTAGCCCCCGACCCAGCCCCAGATGCCTACCGCCCAGTGGGCCTGACCAAGGCCGTGCTGTCCCTGCACACACAGAAGGAGGAGCGGGCCTTCCTCAGCCGCTTCCGAGACCTCAGCCGACTGCGGGCGCTCGATGGCTCCTCCCCGGCCCCCCTGGCCCCTGGCGAGCGAGGTAGCCACCCCAGATGTCCTGGAGCCTTGTCCTCTGCCCAGTCTAGGACCAGACTGTCGGGGGTGGGGCAGGGGGTGCTTGAGGGAGATGTTCCTGCTCCAGGGACCCAGGCTGCCGTGGCTTCCACCACCAGGGCCGTGCATAGGGACAGGCCCCCGGGTAGCCTCTCCCCGCTGGGCTGGGGTTCTGGGCTGCAGCCAGAGGAGGGCGGCCTGGGGGGCTGGCGCTGAGACGGGCAGATGGAGTGCTCTGCCCCAGGTAAGCTGTTTCAAGCCCAGCTTGGGGGCAGGGGCGCAAGTACGGCTGCTTCCGACCCAGTTGTCGCCGGTTAAGAAACCTTTATAGACCCCTGGCCCACACGGGCCAGGCCAGCGGGGCCAACTCCCACAGGGTTGGGGCTTCAAGGGCAGGATGTCAGCCCTCCAGGTGCCTGAGAGAGGATCCCTGCAGGCAGATGCAGGACTCAGGACTGGGCTTTCCCACCCACCTCGTCGCTTGAGCTAGGCCGAGCGAGGCCTCAACTGGCAGGAGGAGCGCCCAGGCTGGCGTTGCAGTGGGAGTCTGGCAGAGGGACCGGAGCCGCCTGCCCCTTCGTCCGCGGACCCACCCTGCTTCCTCCCATCCACCACCGTGCCTCTGCTTTCTGTGCACCCCCAGCTCCGCCCCACCTGTGACTTTTCCTTTCCTGGCTCCTTTTGCAATAAATCCCCCTGTCCCTGCGTCCTGTGGTTCTTCCCTGAATGTTCCCTCTCTGCCCCAGAGTCCCCTCGTGATCTGGGCGGCCCGGAGGCCCAGCTCTCTCCGCGGCCTTCTGCCCTCTCCAGGGTCAGAGTGGCAGAGCTGCGTGGGGGGGCAGGGATGCTAACCCCCAGGTTGAGGCCCTCGCTAATGCTGGTCTCTCCCCACAGGCTGCCACCACGGCCCCACACCCCCTGGTCGCCGACACCACTGCCGATCCAGAGCCAAGCGCTCCCGCCACCACCAGACCCCCCGGGCTGAAGCCCCCTGCTATGGCTCCCACCCGTCGTCTGTGTCACCCTCTGCCCCCTGGCCCCCCCCCCCAGCCACTACTCCCTTCCCAGCTGTGGTCCAGTCCTACCCTCTCCCAATGTTCTCCCCACGAGGAGACCCCCAGCCTCTTCCCTCTGCCCCCACAGCTGGGCCTCCTGCAGCTTTCCCTGCCCCGCTGGTGACCCCCATGGTAGCCTTGGTACTCCCTAACTATCTGTTCCCCAGCCCATCCAGCTATCCCTATGGGGTAGCCCAGACCCCTGCCGAAGGGCCTCCAACTCCCGCCTCCCACTCCCCTTCCCCGTCCCTGCCCCCAGCGCCCCCCAGCCCTCCCCATCGGCCGGACTCTCCACTATTCAACTCGAGATGCAGCTCCCCACTCCAGCTGAATCTCCTGCAGCTTGAGGAGCCCCCCCGTGCTGAAGGGGGTGCTGTTGCAGGGGGCCCTGGGAGCAGTGCTGGGCCCCCGCCTCCCAGTGAGGAGGCCGCTGAGCCAGAGGCCAGACTGGTGAGCAGTGACCCCCGGGCATCCTTTTACCAGCCCCACGAAGCCCCCCTCTGCCTTCCTCCTCTTCTTCCTCGCGCTCCTCCCGGTCCCGCGCCCGCCTGGTGTCTCGGTCTCCAGAAGATGGTGGCATGGGATGGGAGACCCCAGCTGAATCTCTGAATGAGGCAGAAATCCACTGCCTCATCTGTGGAGTGGGGACAATCCTGTCTGTCTGACAGGTGGCGAGGACATCCCAATAACTTCTGAGAGCGCATCGGCCTCCTGGAAAGGGCCCAGCGTCACGGCCCTCCTCTTCGCCAGCTCTCTGCTCTCTCATCCCGGCCCCACTGTCATGGAGTGGGAACAGAGACCACTGGGGTGGGGTGTGTCCCCACAGCCAGTGGAAGCAGTTGAAATGCAGCCTGGGGGTTGATCCCTTAATCCCGTCCTGTTCCCCTCCCCCTCCGCCTCCTCCAGGTGGAGGTGACTGAGTCCTCCAACCAGGACGCGCTGTCGGGCTCCAGCGACCTGCTGGAGTTGCTGCTTCAGGAGGACTCTCGGTCAGGCACGGGCTCCGCTGCCTCAGGCTCCCTGGGCTCTGGCCTGGGCTCTGGGTCTGGGTCAGGCTCCCACGAGGGAGGCAGCACCTCAGCCAGCATCACACGTGAGTGCTCCCCCGCCTCCCAAACACCTCCAGCCAGGGTAGGACAGTGACCGGGGCCTTGGGAGGCCAGGCCCCCGCCCTAGCTGAGCTGTCTGGGCCCAGTGAGCTGCAACATGGCCTTGAGGGAGGGCTTGGGAGGTCCTGGGGCTGGGGCACCGGCCTGACTCTCGCGGCTGCCCCCGCCCCTCCGTTTCACAGGCAGTAGTCAGAGCAGCCACACGAGCAAGTACTTCGGCAGCATTGACTCTTCCGAGGCCGAAGCCGGGGCTGCCCAGGCCAGGGCTGAGCCTGGGGACCAAGTCATTAAGTACGTGCTCCAGGACCCCATCTGGCTCCTCATGGCCAACGCCGACCAGCGTGTCATGATGACCTACCAGGTGCCGTCCAGGTGAGGAAGCTCAGAGGCCCCCTCTGCCCCCCTGTCGGAGGTGTGCTGGTCCACCCGCACTTCCCAGCGAACTTGGGGTTTTCTTTTCCGGGGGCTGGCTCTGTCCTGGCGCTTCCCGCCCTATCCACTGCCCCTTGGAGACCCACCATCAGTTCCTTCCAGGCCGGGAGCGAGCTTTCCTAGTCTGGAAGACCTGACCCCTTGGAGCCCCGGTTGAGAGGAAGGAGGAGCAGGAGGCCGTGGGTGGGGGGAAGGGCAGCCTCCTGGGCTCTGGCCCTGGCTCCCAGCCTCTGCCTTCTGAACCCCTTCCCCGGGCAGGGACATGGCCTCTGTGCTGAAGCAGGACCGGGAGCGGCTGCGGGCCATGCAGAAGCAGCAGCCTCGGTTCTCAGAGGACCAGCGCAGGGAACTGGGTGCTGTGCACTCCTGGGTCCGGAAGGGTCAGCTGCCTCGGGCCCTCGATGTGATGGTGAGAGGCGTCTGGGCCGGGAGGGAGAAGAGAGGATCGAGGCTGCGGGCTGATCCCCTCCTTGTCCTCGGTGGTTAATTCTGAAGGATGTTAATTGCACTAAGCTTGCTGCTGGGTTGGATAGCACTTAACCACACGAGTCTTTGTAGAGCTTTTCTGGGCCAATCCTATGTGATGGACATTGTGATTGTGTCCTAGTGGGGTCTAGATACAGGGCACAGTACGCTTTCCAATCTTGTTGGCCCGCGTGCATCTATGTGAATGGGTATTTCTTTGGGAGGACATTTTGGGAAACACTCCTGGGCTGGGGGATAGGGGGAGCTGGGGTGGCAGGTTAGCAGGAAGGACCTCGCCTCACTTATGCCCTTTCTCCCTGCAAGGCCTGTGTGGATTGCGGTAGTAGCACCCAAGACCCCGGCCACCCCGATGACCCCCTCTTCTCGGAACTGGATGGACTGGGACTGGAGCCTATGGAGGAGGGCGGAGGCGAGGGTGGGGGCGGGGGAGGTGAGGGTGAGGGTGAGGGCGAGGGCGCAGAAGAGGCCCAGGCTCAAGCTGGGGCCAGGGTCTCCAGCTCTCAGGACCTGGCCATGGAGGAAGAGGAACAAGGTGGGCGCTCATCCAGTCCAACCTTACCTGCTACGGAAAATGGCACCAGCTAGACCACATTTGGGGGCCCCCTCCAGCAGTGCATGAGAAGCTTTCTTCTCCCGCGTTCCACCTGTCAGAACTCAGATGTGGCTGGACCAACCAATAGGAAACTGCCCCAGCTTCTCCCACGTAGGGGGCGGGACCCCCCATCAGCAGCCCAGGATCCAGGGGCTGCCTCCGGCTCCTGAGGGGACAGAGCGGGGGACTCCTCCGCCCAGCCCAGAGAAGCCTCACCTCCCACCTCTGGTGAGGAGCCCTTCCTTCCCCTGGACAAGGTTGCTGACCAGCTGCTCAAGTGGTCTGTCCAAGTCCCGGCTGAGCCCGAGTCCGGTCCCTGAGGGTTGGGGCTGCACTTATTTATTGGGGGAGACAGCCCTCTCTCCCACCTCCTCCCTAGAGGGGAGGGGGAGGGCCTGAGGCCCAAGCAGGACCCAGCGGTCCAACCCCTAGCTGCTCCAGGGTGGGGGAGGTTGGTGGACCATGGAGTCCCTGGTGCTGCCCCTCAGGTGGGACCCAGGTGTTCTCAGCTGTACCCTCTACCGATGGCATTTGTGTTTTTGATATTGTGTCTGTTGTTATTTTTTAATACAAAGAGAAGAAAAAAAAAACCACCAGGACTTTGTGGAATGAAATCTGGGGGTTGGCAGGGAGCTCGTTGTGGGGGAGGTGTGGCCCCGCTTCCAGGGAGGTTGTAGTGAGCGTGAGCGACCCCTTCCTGGAGCCCCAGCCCTCTGCTCCGCACACCCTTTCCGGCGGAAGGGCCTTGCCGAGCCTGTCAGTCTCCGTCTAACTCGGACCCTGCGCCCCCGTCACCTTGCTTCAGCTGGGTGTGTCGTGGAAAGGAGGGCTGGGGGCGGCGGGTGAGCCCGCCCAGCCTGCGGGCGCTCTGAAGCAGGCGGGGGTGTTTAGCTGCTCCGTCACCCTGTCACCACGTAGGAGAGGGCCCAGTCCACGGGGGCTGCGGGGCGTGAGGTCACGCACCCATTCGTGGTCGAATTGGCCCCCTGAGTTGTGGGACGGGAGGGGCGGAGCGTTAAGTCTCCGGCTTCGGACTTGGGAGGGGAAGGGAAGCCTTGGAACCGAGGTCACGAAGGACCCGCGGCGATCTTTGTTCCACGGTTCTCGTTTACTGACATCTGTGAGTCACTGATCTACCTCCAGACGCAAGGGGCCTTCCGCCGGCGCCGTGGCTTAGCTGGTTAAAGCGCCTGTCTAGTAAACAGGAGATCCTGGGTTCGAATCCCAGCGGTGCCTGGGCTCGCAAGAGGCAGTATATTATTGCTGCAAGGGCAACGCGCTTCCAATCTTCCCAAAGGCTGTTCGTGGGGCACCTTCCGAAAGATTCTTATTCTTCCCCAGCCAATTCCACCTTGAGCTTCCGCTCCCGCGCACTTTTAGTGGGAAGTCAGAGTCTGACTCACGCTTCGCTTTCACGAACCGGGGGGGATGCGGGCTTCCGTTGCGTTCGAGGACGGGGAACCCTGGGCTTGGGCTCGGGCTCGGGCTCATTTTGTTGGGGGCTGTACTGAGTCGTGGGCGGGGAGAGAGAGCGGGAAGACCGCGGCTTCCGCAGGGCCGCGGACTGCTGCAGGGGGAGGCGCGGCTCGGGAGCCCCGGGCGGGGCGCACGCGCACAGACATCCCGAGACGGAGGGGCGGGGCCGGCGGGAGGCGGGCCCGTTGATAGGCAGCTATAGTGGCGCAGGCCCGAAGCCGCACGCGGCTGTGATGGCCGAGTGGTTAAGGCGTTGGACTCGAAATCCAATGGGGTCTCCCCGCGCAGGTTCGAATCCTGCTCACAGCGTGTGTACTTTTGGGAACAGCGCGTTACTGCCCTTGGAGGAGAAAGCCATTTGTTTTCCTAGTGCTTCCTTCCCTTGGGAAAGATACCGCATTTATTCTCCGGGCCTCCGCCACCCGCGACCAGCGCGCGAGCGCCCCCTTGCGGCCCTTACGCTCCTTTCTGCACCTCCTCCGACGGGTGTGTCATGTAAAAGTCACTTAACTACTAATTTGAATTCTTCACCAAATCCGGGTGGCTTCTCCGTGCTATTCGGCAGTCGTCTGACATCCTCCTTATCCCTCCCCCCTGCAAGTCTCCCATAAGACTGTGTCATCCGTTCTTTCACCCCAAGCCACGAGTCCCTTCTTCCATTCTGGAGCGATTTCCCCATCGATATCCGTAATCGCACCTGCCTGCCTACCTGTCTGTGGTTACATGCTTCTCCTTTCCCTCAATGGTGTAGACGAACTTTCCACCTAACTAAGGCCAACCCCTGCACTTACTAGATCTCCCATTCCGCCCGGCCCACAGGGGCCCAAGAACGTTGCTCTCCTTCCAGTACCAAACAGGACAATAGAAGCTATCCTGAGACCACGCCGCCCCACTTCGGCTCCCACTCCGTCTCTCTGTTCCTCTCTTCCGCAAAACATGTTATCATATACCTACTCCGCCAATTCCCTCTTCCCATTCTCCTTGGAACCCTCTCTAATCAAGTGCCTCCCACCCCATTCATCAAAGATGCTCTTGTTACCAGGTTACCAAATGCCTATGCATTGCTAAATCCACTGATCACTCCTTACAGATGCTTACCCTCCCCTTAGAAAGGTTCCCATATTCCTTCTACATCATTAGCAGCTCACGCGCATGCTCCTTTGCTGCTTGATCGCCTGCATCTCTAAATGTCAGAGTGTTCCCACCGCTGTTTTCCAACCTCTCCTCTATCTGAACTCACTCCCTTAGTGATCTCTTTAAATATCAACTAATAATACATTAAAACATCCAAAACGTTCATCTGCAGCTCCACAACTCTTTCCTGAATTACAGGTGCATATATACTGTTACCTACTTATCCTTTCTGCTCGGATACCTAACATCGTTTCTGTGAAATCTGATCACAGACAAAAGGGCCAAACCAACTCCTGGCTTCCCCTGGAAATGAGCTTCACCTGTAGACCTTCTATCTCAGTAAAGAACATTCCAAAACCTTAGGATCATCCCTGATTCTCTCTCTTTCTCACACACACGCTCCACATCGAATCAGTCAGTAATTTCTTATTTAAAACATGATAAAGACTTGGCTACTTGTCACCATGTCACCACTACACCCCAGTGCAAGCCACCCACATCTCTCACTGAGATTATTACAACAGACCCTAGATTATTTCCTTTGCTTCCTTTCTTTTCCTTGTTCCTTTGCAGTTTACTCTGAGCACATTGGGCATAGCGATCCTTTCAAAACATAAATCAGATTTGGTCATTCTCCTCTTCAAAATCTTCAAATGGGTTAGGAAAATGAATTCATGGTTTTTAACGTGTGTAGATATAGAAATAAACGTATGCTATAGAGACACATAAACATACATAAACATAAACAAACATACATATATGCATATATATTTCCCAGCTCTTTCCACTGAGAAAACCTAGAAGGAATGATACACAAATGATAATAAGCACACAAGTGACCAGATCTTGGTTACTAAATACCATTCTCCTCTAAAATGAACCAGGGCTCCTAGGAAAAAAAGGCTGATTCCAAGGCTTCAGTTAGGAAATGATAAGATGCTCTTGGAACATTTTGTTGCACAGGAAAGTAAAGAAATGTTCAAAGAATTTTGGGTATCTATAAAAAAAAGTAGACATAACAGCTAGGGGTTACAGCGAAAGGAGCTTGCATTTGCTAAATCTGGGACAAACTGAGCATTAAAATAAGTACTGATTGTGATGGATTATAATTCCTTGAATCAGGTAAGACTCCAAAGTTCATATCAGTATAAATAAATAAAATGGGAAGGAAGGGGACGGCTCTTTTTACAGTAAACTGCCAACTAATAACTACAGAGTTAGAAATCATCAACGAATACTAAAGTAGAGGGTGAAACTTAATGGTCTATAAACAGCAAAGATTCTCAAAGTATCTCCCCACAAATTACATATTAATTACTCCTCGGGAGGCGGGGAAATAACGATACAGTGGACAGCCTGGCCAACATCATCTAGCCACGTGACCAAAGTCAGTATCTCAGTATTGAGACAAACTGACATGTGTCTTCTGACGTGATAACACGGAAGACTGAGAAGGACCTGGCATCACTTCTGTGGCAATGTCCCTGCCAAAAAGACATCATCTGAATAACTTGATTCTAACCATGAAGAAACATCTGACAAGTCAAATGAAAGAACACTCTACAAAATAACGGTCCCAAACTCTTCAAAACAGTGAAGATCAACAGCCAAGATTCTTTCAGATTAAATGCAACCAAAGGGATCTAACTGAAATGAAACCACATGATCCTGGATTGGCTCTTGGATCAGGACAAGAGAGCTGTAAGGACATCATTGAAACACCTGCGGAAATTTGATTACGGACTGGGGGATTAAATAATGGTATTATATGAAGTTTAATATCCCGATATGGATAACTGTACTGTTGTGTTAAAAGTGCTGGAAACAGAACAAAACAAAAAAAGCTAGTTGTGGGGGGTGGGTGGGGAAGAGCCCTCCAATGGGCTCTCATCTCCCTCGGAAACGGGTGAATTGGAACCGCCTAGAAGGTCCCAGGAGATGGGCCCCGCCCCCCTTTATCTCTCTGATCTCAGCTCCAGCACTACCTTCACTCCCGGCCATGCCAACCTCGTCCCTCTGGTGCTGCCATCTGCTCCTTTGACAAGCCAGGCATGTCGTCCCCCAAGACTTTCCTGCCTGCAGTGCTCTTCCCCGAGGCACTCCTGTAGCTCTCACCTCTTGAATTTCACCTTCTCAACCAGTCTTTCTCTGATCCTACCCTCTGAAATCACAATTCCCACTCTCCACTCCTTTGCTGGCTTTTCTCCAAAGCACTTAACCGCCAGCTGACAAATAAGTTTTGCATAATGTTCCTGTGACTGTTTCCCCTACAAGACCGTCTGGCCGGTCAGGGTGGGGATTATCCTGTTTTGTTTTGGGCTATTTGGGGTCTTCTATCCTGATTCTTCCCTTGGCCCCCCCGAGGGGGGCCTGGTCCTCCTACTTCCCAACCCCCAAACCCCCAGGACCCAACCCTCCAGGAACTCCCCCTATCCAGGACCCAGGGGGTCCCAGGAAGCCAGCCTCCCCTTTGAAGAACAAAGACGGAGGAGCTGAGCCTTGGAACCCAGGCCTGGGGAGACGTCCCAGCGGGGGAGGGGAAGCTCAGGACACTCCACCAGCTGTGCTGTCTCAGTTCCTGGCCACACCTCCGGCCTCCCTAGCCAGCCCCCCCCCCCGCCCCGCGCGTGTGGGACACGAGCTCCCCTCCCCCAAGCCCAGATGCGGTGGCTGTGGAGATGGCGGTGGCCAGGAAGAGGCTGGAAGCCCAGACACCCAGACACACACCATATGCAGGGGACCGGCACCCAGGCCCACACTGACAGAGGCCTGCCGGCCACCCAGAGACCCCCACCCCAAACCCTCAGAAACACTGGGCGTCTGCCTGGCAGGTGGCCTCTCAGCCTCATACCTGGTCAGGAGCCACAGCAGGAGAAAATCGTGCAGCAGGACAGCTGGTCACAGGTTTGGGGGGCCTGACGTGTCTATCATTTGGGAAGGGAAGCTTTTCAAGAAGATAATACAAAGGTGGGTACAGAAGTACAACTCACAAATTGAAAACGCTGACAGATGCCACCAATGTCACCGAGTCCCAAAAAACAACTTCTTTGCATTAATGAGCTGCCTGCACATCTCCGTCATACTTTCCACAGAGTAGCCACTGGTTCGGTTTCCAGTCTTGCTTCTCCTCCACCGTCCACGTACTTACAGGGACAAGAGCCACTGGACACGTTCATATGGCAGGTGCCCTGGCTTTGCGTCTTCACGGCACAAGTCCTGGTGACGGACGCAGGTGACGGGAGCTTCCTGGAAGTCATTCCCACAGCAGGGTAGCCGGGCTAACCCACTATACGTGGAAGTCACTGGGAACCACTGAACATATCCCACGAAACCGTACATGACCCTGTGTCTCTCCAAGTCCCCTTTCCTGGGTACTGGATCCCAAAATGGCGGCAGCCACTCCAGCCCCAGAGGGAAGAGTGACAGCCTGGCAGAGTGAAAAGAGACAGCGGTCTTCACCTTTTACAGTTAAAATATCTTACTTTTGCCAACTTCATAGAAGCACATGGCCATGTGAACACATTTGTAGGCCCTCCCAGGAGCCTGTGTAAGCGAGGCGGTCCTGAAGCATAAACTGAATTAGCTTTGTGGTGAATTGGCCCCTGCACTTGAAACTTTTGATCCTACATCTCTCGACCTGCCTAGAAATCCTAGTTTTTATTCTACAAGGCTTTTCCTCTCTCCAAAATGAACGTTTCACACCTTCTTTCTCCTCAAACGACCTGAGCTCTCTCCCCTCCAGCAGTGAGCTGGACTCTTTCTTCTTTGAGGAAATGAGGGCAACCAGGAGAACCTGTCTCACCCTCCTTGCTGGAGAGGTCTACAGCTGCTGTCCTCATGCCTTCACTCCCATGCTTCCGTCAACCCACCCTAGTGGGGCTGCACTCAGGCACCCCTCCCCCCAGGTCATCTGTGGTGTCCAAGACGCTAACCTGATGGTCACTTCGCCCTCTTGTCCTTGCTTGACCTCCCAGCAGCTTAGCTAGAACTGGTAGCTCCCTCCATATATTTGCTCTTCCTGGCCTCCCAAATTCTCTGTCCCAGGGACACTGGCCCTCTTTTTCAAGCTCCCACTCCTTTGGCGTTTCTGCTACCTTCCCAATCAGTCTAGGTTCCTTTGCCAATTCCTGCTCCTCAGCCTAGCCTCTAAGTGTTTCGGGCGCAGGAGGGGGTGTCCACGTCTCCTTGCTCAGCCCCTCTCTTCTCTCTCCACACTCTCTCCCTGGATGCTCTCGTCTCATAGTATTAAAGCCATCTATCTCCCAGTGACACCCCCCCCCACTTACCTTCCACCTCTGACCCTCAACTTCATATATTCCTGACCTACTTGTGGGGTTTCCACTTGGATATCTAAGGGGATCTCAACTAATCTGACTGGAGTGTAATGTTCAGTCTCTCTCTCCAAACTCTTCCCTAAGCTCTGCTCCCCTGGCGTTTGCCATCTCAGTAAAAGGCACCATCATCCAGCCAGTGATGTAAGCCCCAAACCGAGAAGTAACCCACTCACTTCTGTCTCCAATGCCTCCACCTCATAAGGCCACCATCAATGTCTTGCCTAGAAGGCTGCTCCCACAACCCAAATCATCTCCCACACAGCAGCCAAAGTGGTCATTTAAAGGAGAAGCCAGGGAACATGCCTTTCCCCATTAAAACCCTCCACTTGCTTCCCCTTGCACTTAAGAATAGAGTCCAAAGTTCTTGCTGAGCTTCCAAAGCCCTGTGTGATGGGGTCATGCCTGGCTCTCCCTCTTACCTCTGCTGCCCTCCAAAACCTCTGTCCCGGGGACATTGACGTCCTTTGTCTAGCTTCCACCAGCAAAGTCCATTCCTGCCCCAGAGCCTTTGCACTTGCCGTGCCTGTCACCTGCTTCTTTCCCTGGGCCCTGCTGGGCAGAAATATCACCTCTTTCAAGAGGCTGTGTCTGCCCACCCAGAGCAACGCAGCACTCCGCTCTCAAGCCATTACCCTGTCCGGTTGCCGCCCACCACCCACACCAGCCTAATAGCCATGTTATATTATTTTCTGCTTTCTTAGTCATTTTCTGTACTCCCCCGCCCCAATGTAGCTTCATGAGAGCCCAGACCCAGTGCACCCTCAGGGCCACCCATAATTGGCCCCCAGGAGGCACTCCATAAATATCTACTGAGTAAAAGGGCGGCTGCGCTCCCAAACAGATGCCCGGATCGTTGTACAGTTTCCTTCTGGGAGCCACTGTCGTGGCTGCGAGTAGCGAAGAGAGCATTCCGCGTCACTGACACAGTCCAGAGACAGGAAACCCCCAGATGAAACAGACAGGCTGAAACAGACAGGAGGCAGAAAGCCGAGACCCAACAGGCCCAGGGCGAGCTCCAGTGAGCGAACCAGACTCAGCGAACCAGAGACCCGGGCCCGCAGGAGTCCTGGCAGCCGCGCGGCGAGCCAGAGGGGGGGGGGGCGGGCCCCCTCCCCCCATCGCCCCTCCTCCCACTCCCAGCTCACAAGTGGCCGCGGCAGCTGGCGGGGGAGCCCGGCCGCCCGCCGACCCGACGCGTGCGGGATCAAAGCGGCCGGGAAGTGGCGGGCGGGGAGGTGGCGGGGGGCCCGGAGGTGTGAGCGAGCTTCCCAGGGGCTGGCCGGAGCGTGGGAGCGCAGAGTGCCGGGAGGCGACAGAGACCCGGAGAGACGACGAGAGATCAGAGACGCGGGCGCGCCGGAGACTAGCCGCGCGGGCTGGAAAGGCCCGGAGCTAGAGACGCACGGACACAGGTGCAGACCCAGCGAGACTGCGAGGAGGTTGCTAAGACACCTGGCGAGAGAGAGCGGCCGAGGGGGCCGCGGGGGGGCGGGGCACAGGAAGAAGGCGGCACCAAAAGGCCGGGACCCACGGACTTAGAAAAAGCAGGCGCGCTTCAGAGAGAACAGAAACCAGGAGAGAGCGAGCGAGTCAGAGAAAGGGCCAGAATTGCCGGGGACTTGGGACGCGTAGGGCGGGAAGACCCCGCCCCTCCCCCGCGGAGGGTGGGAGGACCCCCGGGGCAGGGATCCGAGCAGCGTGTCCTTTCTCAGGGTCACGCCTGCAGAGGTGCGGGGCCCCGGGGGCGGAGGGAGGGGTGTGGAAGGCAGCAGGACCCCCGGGCTGGGAGGACGGGAGTGGGAGGATCTTGCGAATCGGATCTGGATCCAGAGCCTCCAACTTTGCCATAGGGTAAAAAATTTGAGTATTAATATTTAAGGGAATGTTAAACCGAGATGCTTCTCAGACATCTCGGCAGACTTCTCCCCTATTTGGGGGCAAGAGAAGGAAAAAAAAAAAAACATTATAGGGTGCATTGGCCGGGAATCGAACCCGGGCCTCCCGCGTGGCAGGCGAGAATTCTACCACTGAACCACCAATGCAAGCGACAGCAGCTCTTTCCTGTTCCTACCTGAGCTTGTAGAAGGTGGAACGGCTGCCGCGGTCAGGCGGAAGGTGTAGTCCAGGGGCTCGGCGAAGGAGTGCCCCGAGTAGCTGACGTGGATGGAGCGCCAGGCCATCCTTCCTCCCGCCTGGATCCGGCCACAAGGCCATAAAGTCGCCCCATATGGCCAGGGGCGGCCCCACACCCGGGTGCGAACAGCGTGGGGCCCCGAGCCTCGCGTGCAGGTGAGAAAAACTCAGCCCGAGCGCAGGTTCCCAAGGAGGGGGGCGAGGGGGGCTGCTGGGGCCACACATCTGCGCTCCCATTTGGCCCAGGTAGGGGGAGGTGGGATGTGCTGGCGGCCCTGATTCCAAATGGGAGCGCCCTGCGCAAGGTCTGCGTCTCTCCGGGCTCGGGCTTTGGCAAGGCAGGCTCGGTGAAAACAAAACCAAACCCCAAGGTGTGGAGAGGCCTTGGGAGGGCTCAGAGGGCCTCACCCGCCTCTGACTCCGCAGCTTATCTTCCGACTCGGTCTGCAACCCTGTCTTTGCGTGTCCTTGTCCCGGGCAGTCTGGCTGTCCCGTGAAATCTCTGATTTTATCTTCTCAGACACTTTATCCTGAAGCCTCCGAATGTTCACGCACCAGTCTGCAGAGGGTCATGTTCTTGGTTTGAGGTGGGTTTTGATCCCTTTTTGTACCTCTTTCTTGTCCCTTTAAGAAAACTGCCTGCTTCCTGCTCCCCGATGGGCTCGGGGGGTCCCCAGGAGCAAGTAGCAGGACCACAACTTATGTCGGGTGTCCTGGAAGCCATACGCCTGAATCTCCTATAATTCGTTTTGAATCAGATACTTCTACGTGGGAAGGTCTCTCCACCCTCTGCCCACGCTTCAAAGCCTCGCTTCCTCTTCCTTGAGGGTCCCGCTCCTCCCCAGTCCGGCCAGCCGTCAGTATGACCCTCTCCCCAGCACCTACCTCGCTCTGCTCTGTAATAGCTACTTGATTACACACCGTCTTTTCCACTGGATCCTGTAGGAGTAAGCTGGGCCTCTAGTGTTATGTCAGTGTGAACGACCCAAGCCTAGACCAGCGTGCGCAGTGCTGGGGGAATCGAATGAGATTCACTAAGATCGCACAGAACGGCTCCTTCACCTCCCCGCAGAGCCCCAGTTGAATTAAACAGATTCGTCCAGCACACTCGAGTCTCTCCCTTACCCAATTAGGAGGTGGGATTTTGGGAGGTGTATAAGATCCAGTCTGGGGGCTATAGGGGTACAAACTTTTTATTTCAGAGTCGGTGGGGGAACAGAGAGCTCCCTAGAAAGCTGCGATTGGTGGTGGTGGTGGTGGTGGTGGTGGTGGTGGTGGTGGTGGTGGTGGTGGTGGTGGTGGTGGTGGTGGTGGTGGTGGTGGTGGTGGGGTGGTGGTGGTGTACTCTGAACTTCATTCCTGAGTCCTGTCCAAAATCACTTCAACTCCCTTTTCCCCTAGTAACCCCCTCCCTTCAGCTGGGTTCCGCCTCATTATACAGCCTTAGGGTCCTTAAACCAGCCGGTGCTGCATTGGCCCCTCATTTCCCACACTCCCAGGCCAGTTCCACTCCTTCCCCTCCTCCTTGCGCTCCTCCCCTTTCCGGGAGCCTCGTGCCGCGGGCGGCGCCGGGCGGGATCCGGGTGCCGAAGAGGGCGGGTCCGGGTCCTACCCCCCCCTCCCCAACACAGGAGCCTGCGGGATATAAGGCGCCAGGCGGGCAGGGGCTCGGTCCACACCAGGGTCCTGAGGAGCGATGGTCACTCGGGATCGAGCCGAGAATAGGGACGGCCCCAAGGTGAGGGGCGGGAGGGGAGGGAGCAGAGGTCGCTGGTCGGGTCAGGGGACCGCGTCCCTGAAACCCTGGGGGAGGGAAGAGCCTGGAGGCTCAGGGCTGGAAGGGGGAGAGGTGCGTGGGGGGACCCAAGGAGCCAGGAGCTGGGAAGGAAGCTGCAAAGTTTGAAGAAGGGGACAGGGTCAGAGCAGTAGCTGCGTGGGCGGCAGAAGTAGAGGTCTTGGGTTTGGGTTATAGGATTTGGCACCTTGCGGCTTGGAGGGCGTGGGAGGGGGCAGGAGTTTGAGTGAAATAAGCGAGGGGAGCACAGAGCTAAGGGAGGCGGGTGGAACCAAAAAGCGGAGAGGCTAGGCGCTTGCTCCACGCGCGCCGTGAGCCGGAGCTGGCCCAGTGCAGCCTTATAGAGAAGGCCTGGAAGGCATTGGTTCCAGAGGCCTGAGACCGGTGGAAGATTTTAGAACTAGTGGAGAAAGGTGACTGCATAGACGGGTTAGAGGGAGAAAAGACGGCGCGGGCGCGCTGGGTATCTCCCTTTCTACACTCAGGGCCGCCAACTCAGAGCCTGGCACCTTGCGGGCCACGTGTCTGGGCGCAAAGAGGGCCCCCAAAGTTCTCCACCGAGACAGAGACTGCACGAGACGGAGACGTAGAGAGAAAAGAGGAGAAGGAGAGACACAGAGAGGGGAGGAGGGAGGACAAGACTGAGAGAGGAGAATGCAGAAGACCCGGGAGAGAGAGGAGGCGAGCTTACAGACATTGACCCTAGGGGCCTTGGGAGGGGGAGCGGAGAGGGATCCAAAGGGCCCGGCCCTAGGCTCTCGTTGGGGTGTTGGGGAAGGGATGCGGGCGGGACTCTCCCAGAAGCGGGATCCGAACGCCCGCGCGGCCGCGCTGAGTCTCGGTCCGGTCGGCCCGCTCTCCCTTTCCTGCTGGTCGCAGATGCTGAAGCCGCTGGTGGAGAAGCGGCGCCGGGACCGCATCAACCGCAGCCTGGAAGAGCTGAGGCTGCTGCTGCTGGAGAGGACCCGGGACCAGGTCAGTCCTTCCGCCGTCCCCGGACAGTCCCCAGCATCCCGTCCTCGCGTCCCAGGGCTTCCTACTGGGGTGGGGACACATGCTGCATTGGCTGACCCAGGCCCCAAGGCATCCTGACCCGAGTCCCGCCCTTGGAATCCCATCCCAGAGCCCCCTCTCGCTCTCAGAACGCGATCTTCATGGCCACCCCTCGGGTCTGTAAGTTTCACACCCGGCTCTGTAAATTTCACTCCCAGGGTCGGTCAGTTTTCAACCTCTGGGTCTGTAAACGCTCCCTCCTCCTCCCCCACGCGCCCTCACAACAGCCTGCAGGGTGGTTAATTTCAGTCCCTGGGTTTGCTGTTTCAAACCCCCTCCGTACGCTGTGGGTTGGTTTCATCCCCGCGGGTTGGACGGTGTAGTCTCAAGGTTTCCCGGGACCATTCTTGGTCATCGCCACTCCGCATTCGGTCGCGCGCTCCGTGGGCAGCGCGCACACGCGATCGGGGGCACCCCCAGCTCCCGCATCCCCCCTCCCTTCTTCCCCCTGCCACTTCCCCCTCTCTCCCCACCCCTCTCTGTCTTGGCGCCCTCCCCCTCCCGTCTGTAGAACCTCCGCAACCCGAAGCTGGAGAAAGCAGAGATACTGGAGTTCGCCGTGGGCTACTTGAGGGAGCGAAGCCGGGTGGAGCCCCCGGGTACAGCGCGGGGGTGGGGCAGCGGAGGGCGGGAGGGGGGATTCACGGAGGCCCGGGCCGGGGTAGCTGGGGCGGACCCTGCGAGGGACGGTGGGCTTGGGGAGTGGTAGGCTCTGCTCCGAGGCGAGGTTAATAATACCCGCGCGTGTCTGTCTCTGTGTCTCCCTCATTTTCTCCCTCTGTCCGTCCATCTGGCTTCCTGTCTCTGTGCGTCTGTCGGGCCTCGGTATCTCTGCGCCCCGCCCCTTCCCTCACCCCTGCTGGGCCCCTGCCCTGTCCGCCGGTCCTCCCGCCGGCCGCACCCGCCGCCGCGGCTCCAGGGGTTCCCCGGTCCCCAGCCCAGGACGCCGAGGCGCTCGCCAGCTGCTACTTGTCCGGCTTCCGCGAGTGCCTGCTCCGCCTGGCGGCCTTCGCGCACGACGCCAGCCCGGCCGCCCGCGCCCAGCTCTTCTCCGCGCTGCACGGCTACCTGCGCCCCAAGCCGCCCCGGCCGGAACCGGTAGATCCGAGGCCCCAAGCGCCGCGCCCACCGCTGGACCCCGCCGCCCCGGCTCCCGGCCCCGCGCTGCACCAGCGCCCCCCAGTGCACCAGGGCCCCCGTAGCCCGCGCTGCGCCTGGTCCCCGTCCCCCTGCTCGCCCCGCGCCGGGGATTCCGGCGCGCCGGCGCCCCTCACCGGACTGCTGCCGCCGCCGCCGCCGCCGCACAGACAAGACGGGGCGCCCAAGGCCCCGCCGCCCCCGCCGCCCGCTTTCTGGAGACCTTGGCCCTGAGCTTTGGGGGGTGGGGTGGGGGCGGGGGCTGGGGGTGAGGTAGAGACTCCCGCCCGAGGGCAGCAGAGGGACCCGGGCGTCGGGGCGAGCAGGTGTTGGGGAGGGCGGCGGGGCGCGCGGGCGCAGCGCGCGGGTGAGATGTGGTCTATATTAGAGTATCTATATAAATATATATTTCCCTCGTTCCTGTCCCTTTTCCCTGCCCCCGTTGCGTCTAGGATTGTACCCTCTCTGCCCCGGCCCAGCCCCAGTCCCTTCCCGAGTCCCTAGTGCATGGAATAAAGTGGTTATTAAATCCCCGTGTGTCCCCGAGCCAGGGGCCTGCCTTTATGTCGGCGTCCACGCCCACTTTCCTTCTGTCTCCCTTTCCTTCTGTCTCCCGCCCCCCCCCCCCCCAGTCCTGCTCTCCATGGCCTAAGCCCCGGGGCAGACAGGTAAGTAAAGAAGAGAGCAGAGCGGAGACTGAGGTTGGAGCTGAAACCAAGTGGAAAACACTGAAATAGGGTAGGGGGAGAAGGGATGGGAGCCTTTAAGGAAAAACCGGATAAAGGGGAAGGAAAAAAAAAATTGAAATAAAATCGACTCTGGTGGGATTCGAACCCACAACCTTTGAATCGCTTTTTCGTCACTAGAAGTCCAATGCGCTATCCATTGCGCCACAGAGCCACTTGGCGGGCGGCGGCGTCTGACGGCTTACGGGTACTAGCACGGGCAAAGAGCGGGAGGGGAGAGGGGTGTGAGGGGACTTGGGCGGGGCGTGCCAGAAGCGCGTGGTTGGGACCTCGCAGGCCTGCGCGGGAGAGGTAGCGGGCCACAAGCAGAGCGCCAGGTGGGAGTGCGGGCGCGCACGGGTGGAAGAGACAGGGAGGGAGAGCAACCGAACAGGAGCGAGCGAGGACAGAGCTCCGGCTGCCCGCTTGGGGGATGCTTCCAGCCCAGGCACACCCCGCTCCCAGATGCGGCCCCACCCATGAAAATAAACTTGTTTCGCTGCAAATATCGGTGTGTCTCTATTTCCTCCGCTTTGTTTTGCCGTCCGCTGCTCCTGGGTCTGCGGTTTCCAAAGAAAGCCCGCTGACTTAGTACCACTGTTTCGAGCCTGTCTCGCCCCTCCAGTCTCTTAGGAGGACTACGGGGAAATCTTCTTTCCACGCAGGTAGCGTGGCCGAGCGGTCTAAGGCGCTGGATTTAGGCTCCAGTCTCTTCGGAGGCGTGGGTTCGAATCCCACCGCTGCCAAGATGGAGTTTTTCTGGTGGCTTGTGCACCCTAGAACCCATAAATGGCTTCTCTCGGGGATCTATGCTCCTTGTTTTTACGCGGAGGACTGCTTGCTGCGATCGCACCTTCCGCTCCCTGCTATTCCGGACAGCCTGGGTGGTGCCAGCCAGGACTTGGTGGAAACTACCACAGATCTTCGGTTCTTCGTGACTGATCTCCGTTCTACGGTGTCCTGAAATTGCATTCTTACCTCTCAAAACTAGCGCAACTTGCTATTATCTTTAAGTGCTGACCGTGTGTTCTGATGGTGTGCGGGAGGCTCCGATTACCCGGTCTGGGAAGCCCAAAGGACAGAGTCTTCGTTTGCTTTCCTTCTCAGACTCTCTCTGGGGAACAAGAGAGGCTCATATACGAGGTTGATAAACAACAGAGCCCCGCTGGTACCGGGTAGAGGCAAAACGTAAGGTTCCACCGAGATTTGAACTCGGATCGCTGGATTCAGAGTCCAGAGTGCTAACCATTACACCATGGAACCCACTTCTGGCTTCTGTCTTCTGGGAATGTACATATTGCTGAAGTTCGTGTTCAGCGCGTCCCACCCCGCCAACCCCCTTTCTGCCATTCACAGACTAAAGAAAACAAAAACACCTGCCTGAAGCGGTAGGCACCTCTACGGATCACCTGAAATACCAATCGAGATGCGCTGTGACGTGTAAAATACATACCATACTTAGGAAGACACAGTAGTTACTGAAAAGATTGCTAAAATTCCATTAATAATTAAAAAATATTGATTACGTGTTAAGATGATAAGATTTCATTGGGTTAAATAAAATATGTCATTAAAATTAATCTCACCTAGTTCTTTTTACTCTTTAATGTGCCTACCAGAACATTTAAATTAGCGTAAAACATCTCTACTTTTCCTCCACTCTCACTCGTTCTGTTTCCTGAGAGCTAAAATCCTTGTCGGGATTACTATCATTTCTTTTTTAAAGTCATGTAACAGAACTTTCGTTATCTTTTTTCCCTTGGTTTTGTTTAAAGGAATACAGATATTACGCTTACTTAAGAAGAGATATGTAGTCCAAAGGAAAAAAAGGAGACGCCCGAACAGGGACTTGAACCCTGGACCCTCAGATTAAAAGTCTGATGCTCTACCGACTGAGCTATCCGGGCTCTGGTTAAGCTCTTCCTCTACTGCCTATAAGAGCTGTTCGCCTGCGGAAGTCCAGGCTTCCGGAAGCCGAGGGCGATTGCACGCGCGAGCTCAGAGCCGCGGGCGCGCACCAGGAGCGAGCAGGGGCGGCCCGGCGGCTGCTGCCGGCGCTCTGCCAGCCTAGCTCGAGCACGGTCCCGGCGGAGTCGGGCCGCTGGGGCCCGAGCGCCGCCGAGGCTGGGCCACTGCGGTGCCGGGACTGGCCGCGCGGGGCCGCTGCCGGCTGCGGGCCTCCGCGGCGGAGCGGTTTGTCCGCGGCCGGGATGACCCAGATCCCGGGCACCCCACCTCCCCGGCACTTGACCCCCGCCCTGCAGGCGGCGGGCTGGCCCGACTGGAACAAAGGCCACGCGGGGCCTTCAGACGCCGTGAGCCCCGGGTCCACTTTGGTCCCTGCCGGCGCCATCCCGAGGGAGGGACCGAGATCGGACGTGTCGCGGAGCGGGGACCCAGGGGACTGGGCGTGGGGAAGGTGGTGCGCAGTGGGGAGCGACAGGAGACTTGTGCCTGATTCCTCTGCAGGGGCGACTCGCCTGCGGGCGGCCGCGGTCACGTGTGATTTATGCCGAGTATGGCTCACTTGCGAAGACTGATTCACATGGGTGATTCACAAGAAGGGAATGCGGGTGCCCCGTGCCCAGGCCTGGCTGAGAGGAGGAAGGGGTCTCGGGGCAAGTTGGGGAGTGGGCGGACCAGGGCCACAGGGTATCAGCGGGCCCCTGACCGGGAGCAGGGCAGTGTCCCAGTCACACAGGTGTTACCTGCTTCTCGTCTCCTTCTCGGCCTCTGGTCCCTCCCTCCCTTCCCAGTGGGACTCGGGCTCCTGATATCCATCTGGGTGAGCCCTGTCCTGCCAGCCAGAGAGACCGGCTGTGCCAGGGGCAAGCAAACAACTATTAGGGTGGGGAGAGGGAGCCCGCAGTGAGCCAGGACAGAGACCAGGAGCTTCGGGGGAGAGAGGCGAGCGAGCCCCAGAGCATCCCAGAGAGCGGGGCCTTCCCTGGGAGGCTTACCTACCGGGGCCCCAGCCCCCCACTCAGGGGCTCCACAGCCCGACAGCTCAGCCCCGCCCCGCCCGCAGCTCACCTCCAAGGCGGGCTCCTGCTGTGGCCACGGCTGCCGGGGCATCCCCCCTTCCTTCCCGCCATGGCCGTGTACCGCGTGTGTGTGACCACGGGGCCCTACCTGATGGCCGGCACGCTGGACAATATTTCTGTCACTCTGGTGGGCACTTGTGGTGAGAGCCCCAAGCAGCTGCTGGATCGCTTGGGCAGGGACTTCACCCCTGGATCAGTAAGTACGGAGGAGAAGGAGGAGGGACCCGTGAGGGCCAGCTGGCAGGGGACCCTGAAGGAGGGGAGGGTCATTCCCCCCGGGTCATTCCTCCAGCCCTGCAGAACTCAGGGAGCCGGCCCTGACCTCCTCACCAGCCTGTTCTGGTCTCTGTCTTTCCTGGGGACAGGGTACATTCTCCCCAGGCAGGGCTGTGAAGAAGGAACTGGGGGCTGGGGTCAGGAGAATTCCACCTGCTTCCTACTTCCTCCCATAATGGAAGGTGGGCTTTGGGCAAGTCGCTTGCCCTCTGTGAGTCGGGGTTTCCTCTTCTCTGGAGGGGATCTGCTTGCTTCCGTCAGGCTCCAGGATTGTTTGCTGGTGGCTTACACAAGGGTGCGGGAGCCAAGAAGGCTGGTGAGATCCAGAATCCACTCTGCTCACTCACGGTGCCTCTGGGAGCTGTGGCCACTTCTGCTTGGATGAAGGGGTGCCTTTTCCTAATTTATACAAAGGCCCCGCATGGGTTAGCGGCCCTCAGGCTTATATGCCAGAACAGAACAGGCGTAGGCGTAGACGCACCCCGCAAGGTGTAAGGATGCCCCTGCAGTTCCTCGCTTCTCACCTGCTTGCTTTCTGGTCCCCTCAGGTACAGAAGTACAAGGTGCGCTGCTCAGCGGAGCTGGGCGAGCTCTTGCTGCTGCGTCTACACAAGGAGCGCTACGCTTTCTTCCCCAAGGACTCTTGGTACTGCAGCTGCCTCTGTGTCACGGCCCCCGATGGCACCCGTTCCCACTTCCCCTGCTATCAGTGGATTGACGGCTACTGCACCATAGAGCTGCGACCAGGAGCAGGTGGGCCAGAGGCAGCGGCTGGCCTGGGTTGCAGAAGGCTTCTGTTGGAGTCAGGGGGTGGGGGTCGCACAGAGCCCAGGCTGCGGGGAACGGGGGTGGGGTTAGGGTAACTGGAACTCAGAGCTCCCACGTAGATGCTTTCTGAACAAAATTGAGCCTCTCCAGCCCTGAAACTTCAGCAGGGAATTTCTGGGCAGTATACACCCCTCTGGAGACACAGAGGCTAGACACACACACACACACACACGCATTTGCTCGCACGACTCATAGACACACACACAAATGCAAACACACAGAGACCCCGTTTGCTTTCGGCCGACTCCCTCTGCACTCCCCCAGAGTGAATTTCTCCTGCACCCAGAGCAGACTTAGGCTGTAAGCAGAGTAACTGGGCGTCGACAGGTGCAGAAGCTGAGAGAATTTAACTGGGACGGCCCTGCCGACGACCACTGGCTTTTCCTGTGTGGACAAAGTCCCTATGACTATCCCTGTTGGGATTCCCTCTTGCATGTGGGGGGGGGGCTTTCAAGGATGCCAAGCTCGAGCTCCTTCAGCCTCTGACCCCCACCCACGTCTCCTGAGCTGTCTGATCCCGAGAGGCATGACCAGGGCTGGTCTGCATGTTGACATGAGTCTTAGGGATGAGAGGTGATATTCTAGGTCAAGATGAGGAGAGTGACCATTACCCTCGGCCCCCTAGCGAGTTCTTCAGAGACCCGCCTAATCATCCTAGCATATCCATCCACCCATCGCTTCCCAAAATACATTTGTTCATCAGTCATTTGTCAAGTGCTCGTTACGTGCACGGTGTCGGGGCGCTGCCCTACGTGCCGGGAAAACACAAAATGACTACAATGTAATTTCTGCCCCCAAAGAGCCCTGGGAAGGAGACAAACATACAATTAGGACGATTGTTATAATTTGGGGGTGAGGTTGTCGTGAGTCCCTTCGCTGATGAATGCATGAAGAACATGGGGTATCCTTGCCACTGAGGGACTGGGTTCAAGGGTAAGGACAATCAGGCAAGCTTTGCTGGAGGACGTGCTGTTTGAAAAGAGACGTATGTGATGAGTACTTTTCATTCCCCACAGCAAAAACTATTTGTCAGGACTCCCTTCCCCTCCTTCTGGACCACAGGAAACGGGAACTCCAGGGCCGACAGGAATGTTACCGGTGAGGGTGGCCTAATTCAACTTCTCTCCCCACCTTTATGCTGACCTCAGCCTCAACCAGACTGACACTAACTCTGAGCTCAGATCCAACCTCGGGGGCCCGGCTCTGATCAGGACGCTCATGTAACCCTAACCTCTACCTGAGGTTGACCCCGAGTCCAGACCCAGAACGCCAGTATCGACAATTGTCCCAATAGCATCAGTGAGACCACACTCAACCCCGCCCCCCCCCCCAGCTGCCCTTGATGGCGCCTGGATGTCAGATATGACCCTGGCATTGACAGATCTCAGCCCAGCCTCAGCCTCCCCCCAAACCAGCCATGATCTTAATCTCACCTAACTCCAAACTGGTCTAGACGTTCGTGTCACCCTCAAATGCTACCCCAACCCGAAGCCCAGTGCCTTCAGGAAGAAAATTCCAATGCTTTGTCATCTACCCAGAAAGTGGGTAGTTTCTGGGGAGTTTTAATTTAAAGTCGTGTCTTTAAAAGCTAAAGTCTATGTTTACCTTAAGTTTGACCAGCCACCCCTACCTCTTTCCCCCCCGAAGCTGGAAGGTTTATGCCCCCGGCTTCCCTGGCATGATAGACGTCAGCAGCTTTGAGGAGATGGAGACAGACAAGAAGTTTGCTTTGACCAAGATGACACCTCGGGCAGACCAAGGGGACAGGTGAGGGGAGCCCCAGGCTTGGGAAGAAGGTGGAGGGGCGTGAAGTGAAGGTTGGGATGATGGGGCCTGGACAGCGGGGAAAAGGGGACAGTGCCATGTAATCCAAGAGTCAGGGGCAGAATGTGGGGGGACCCTGGGGGTCTGGCAGGGAGGTGGCTTAGGCCAGAGCAGACAGGGTCGTGCAGGAGTCCAGAGCCAGGGGAGGATCCAGGGAAGGAATGAAGGGGAGTGGGCTGCAGGTCCGTCTGACCGGTGTCTGTCTTTCTGCCTCGCCCGCCTCCCTCCACAGCAGTGGGAATCGGCACCTGCCTGGCTTCCCCATGAAGATTGACTTCCCGTCCCTGCTGCACATGGAGCCCAACATTCGCTACTCAGCCACCAAGACGGCCTCCCTGCTATTCAACGCCATCCCTGCGTGAGGCCACTGCCCTCCCCACACTCCTGTCCCTCTCCCTTCTAGCTCCACCCTGCCAAGCACATCCACATCTCTGTCCCCAGTCTCCCCCTCTCTGTCCCTGGTCTCCCTGCACTCTGTCCTGGTCTCCCCCCCCTCTGTCCCCCGTCTCCCCCTCTCTGTCCCCGGTCTCCCCTTCTCTGTCCCAGTCTCCCTCTCTCTCCTGGTCTCCCCACTCTGTCCCCCTCTCTATCCCTGGTCTCCCTCTTCTCTCTCCATTCTCTGTCTCCCCATCATCTCCTCTTTGCTCCTGTGTGATCCCTTCTCTTTCCAGTCCTCAAATCTATGAAATGAACCGAGCGCTTTCTCAGTGCAGAGCTTGGTCCCAGGCGCTGTAGGTGGGACCGTGTTGAGCAGGACAGGGAGGCCCGGCCCCGAAGCTTTAAGGAAGTGAAGTCAGACCACCTCACGTTCAGATCCCAGAACCAACACCTTCCAGCCGTGTGACCTTAATCTTCACATGGCCTCTAAACAGTTTCCTTGTTTGTAAAATGACAGTAACACCCATGCCTGCCTCACAGGTCTGGGTGAGAGTAAGCGAGACGACACCCAGTACAAAACAGTCTCTCAGTGGATGTGACTGAGAGTTAGGATGTCGTCTCCGACCGCGAGGAGCTCAGAGTCCCTAGGGAGATGTGTGGCACAGTCAATTAGGAACTGGACGGGCCATTAGCAGCTCGAGTCCACAGCTGGGTCTCTGAGTGTGACTTATGGTGGGGGTACCATTGACACTCCTGACCAGAGTCAGCCAGGGTGAGCAGGGGCCAGCAGGTGGCCCCTGGGAAGGCAGGTGGGACTGAAGCAGGCTTTGGGCCATGGAGAGGAGAGGTGAGCAGAGAGGGGGTGCATACTGGGCAAAGCCAGGTTGGTTTGGGGAGGACGGAGAGGCTCGGCTGGCCATCTGTGCAGGGGCTGCATTGGAAGGCCCAGAGGAGTTTGGGACAAGGGGCTAGATCCTCATCCTTGGGGCTTCTGTGCCCAACTGATTCTTTGGGAGAAGGACTAGTAGGAAGGGGGCAGAGGTGGGGCAGGCGGGGAGCTGGGGATGTCCTGGCTGGAGCGCAAGGTAGTCGCAGGTGGCTCAGGCCTCAGGGCAAAGACCCGCGAGAGGCCCTGGCAGGGCTGAGGGACCAGGGTCACCTAAGCTGTCCCCAGAGAGGCATGTGGGTCTAGGCAAGGGAAGGCGCCGGGAGGCCACGAGGACAGCCTGCGTGGGGCTCAGAGAAGGGCCCGTGGGCAGAGGGAGCTGGCATTTGGCAGCCATTGGGGATTTATGGAGAGCAGGGGTGGTAGCAGGGCTTCGGTGCGGGGCCATGGCAGGGACTCTGAAGGACGCTCACACCAGGCCCTTGGAAAAGGAAGACGTTTTCTTTCTCTTTATTGCCTCCTTTCTCTCTGCCTTTTTTTTTTTAAAGATTTTATTTATTTATTTATTAGAGAGAGAGTATGAGTGGAGGTTAAGAGCAGAGAGAGAGGAAGAAACAGACTCCCCACTGAGTAGGGAGCCCGATGTGGGACTCTATCCCAGGACCCTGGGATCGTGCCCTGAGCTGAAGGCAGACGCTTCCCCAACTGAGCCCCCAGACACCCCTCCTTGCTCTCTGCTTTAACAACGAGCTCCCACCCAGTGTTTCCCCTCTTTGGGGCCTTATGGGGCAGGAACTGGGCAAATGCTGTGGACTGAGGGGTGGGCAGCTCAGTGGACACTCAGGAAGTTGTCCCGGGCTTGGGAGGTCATGGCGCCCACACCCTTTGGGGCCCCTGAGCACGCTTCCACAGCCCCCCTCGCCCACTGCTTGCCACAAACCCACCTGGTGGGCGTTGCATTCCCTTCCGTTTGATGGTGATCGCGAACCGGTATGTCGGGTCATCCAGGGCCGGGCCTGGCCGCAAGGGGCCCACGGTGTCGTGTGTAATAAAGGGCGTCAGGAGGACGTTGGATTTACCGCATAACGCAGGGAGTGCGGGGCGTTTCGTGTGGGTTTGCGGGGTGTGAGGCCGCGCTCTGGCGGACTGTGTGTCTTAGGTTTGATAGCAGGAGGAGATGTAGGCTGGGCTCACCACGAGAAACACAGCTCCAAAAGGTTCGGACGGTACAGACACCCACTAAATGAAAAGTGCATGGTCCCCGCAGGCTGCCGCCCCCCCTTTTACGAGTCTGGTGTACGAAGTACATCTCGGGTTATGTGTTGTGAGAAGGCTGTGGTTGGTCGGGACCAGCTGGTGGCTGGCGTCCTACCCAGACGGGGGCCGGTGAGGGCCCGTGACTAGATGGAAGCTTGAGGAAAGGCCAGGCACCAGCGAAGACTGGCCGTGTGCACCAGTGGGCATACACAGACGGGCTCATCCCTACAAAGCCTCAGCGGGCCGCTAGACTTCTCTCGCGGTGCACTGTTAGGCACGTCTGCTCTGGACATGGACCTGGCCGGGTCCCTCCAGGCCTCTAGGCCGGGGGCACAGTGCCCCAGGCAGCCCCAGGCCCCACCCTTGCTTCCCCTCCCCCTCAGGTCCTTGGGCATGAAGCTCCGAGGGCTGCTGGACCGTAAGGGCTCCTGGAAGAAGTTGGATGACATCCGGAATATCTTCTGGTGCCACAAGACGGTCATTTCAGGTGCACAGAGCCAGGCACCCTACTCTGTGCTCGGAGCCCTGCGCCCCGTTCTGGGAATGGGCCCTTTTTCAGCCCTCTCGGGGAGACCGTGGGATTCCCAGAGGGAGGGGCTCCTGGTCTCATGGGTGGCCACCTCGCAGTCTCCCCTTAGGAGCTCACGCCACCTCCCCTTTCTCTGGGAGGGGACAGGAATAGGGGAGTGAGGACAGAGAGATACTCTGCTTGCCAGGGAGACGGTCAAGGGTTGGATCTCGGGAAGCAGTTTCCAGACCAAGGAGCCCCCTCTCTTGCCCCCTAGAGTACGTTACGGAGCACTGGTGTGAGGACACCTTCTTCGGCTACCAGTATCTGAACGGCGTCAACCCCGTCATGCTCCACTGCCTCTCCAGCTTGCCCAGCAAGCTGCCCGTCACCAATGACGTGGTGGCCCCCTTGCTGGGACCCGACACCTGCCTGCAGATGGAACTAGAGGTGGGTGAGGTGCCTTTATAGACAAGGGATGTGTGTGGAGGTAGGATGGGATGGCTGGAGCTGCAGCCAGCCTCGCACCCTTGAACTGGGGCAGGTGGGGATGAGGGCCGGATGGGCTGGGCATGGCTGGAAGCCTGAGGTGAGACTTGGTGGATGGTAGGAGGGAGCAGGACAGCATGGAAGACGAGGCCCTGCCCGTGTTCTGGGGCCTCCAAGATCCCCAGTGCTGAGGCCCAAAGAAAGCGATTTTAGGACAGGTGGAAGGCAGTACCACTGCATACAAGAGGAACAGTCATGGAGACAGGAGCTCCAAGGGCGTGGGAGAAGACGATGGTCAGTCTCTCTGGGACAGCCAAGCCCTCAGGCACCCTCCAGGAGGCTGGAGATGGGGCAGGCAATTCTCAGAGTGTGGTCATTTTCCTGTTGTTGGATATACTGACAGGGTCACTGAGCTGAGAGAGCGGGAAGGACCAGGTATGGGGGGATGGGGAGAGGACGCCAGCTTACCCAGGTGGGAGGTGGCGCAACCAGGGACTCAGGCGGACCTCATTCCGGACATTCTGGGGAGGGTGGAGTAGCTCACTCAGGCCACGAGTGCAGCCTCCAAGAATTACCGAGGCCCCGGCTGGGGTGGGAGTGGGCGGAGAACAGAGAGGGCAGCGCAGCGCGGGTCGGAGGGCGCTGTGAGCCTCCGTGTGCCTTCCGCAGAGGGGGAACGTCTTCCTAGCCGACTACTGGATCCTGGCGGAGGCCCCTGTCCACTGCCTCAACGGCCGCCCCCAGTACGTGGCCGCCCCGCTCTGCCTGCTGTGGCTCAACCCGCAGGGGGCGCTGGTGCCCCTGGCCATCCAGGTGAGACCTGGGGCGGGATTCCGGGGGCGGGCTCAGGAGGCACACTAGCAGTTTTGAGCCTCACCCCCTTATTATTCTTGGGAGCAGCTCAGCCAGACCCCCGGGCCCGACAGCCCCATCTTTCTGCCCACTGACTCTTACTGGGACTGGCTGCTGGCCAAGACGTGGGTGCGCAACTCCGAGTTCCTGGTGCACGAGAATAACACGCACTTCTTGTGCACGCATCTGCTATGCGAGGCCTTCTCCGTGGCCACGCTTCGTCAGCTGCCGCTCTGCCATCCTATCTACAAGGTCTGTGCGGCCCCGGGGCGGGGGCCAGAGGCGGCGGGCCAGCTCGGCCTGCTCCCCTGACCTTCGGCTCCTGTCTCCTCATCCCGCTCGCAGCTCCTGCTCCCCCACACTCGCTACACGCTGCAGGTGAACACCATCGCGCGGGCCACACTGCTCAACCCCGAGGGCCTTGTGGACAAGGTGCGGCCTCCGGCCCCCGCCCCCCCGTCTCTGAAGCCCCGCCCCGAGGCCGCTTTGCCACGCCCACAAGCCTCTTCAGCCTCCGATCCCACTTCACAGTCCCTGCGAGACCCTTCCCACAAGCCCCGCCTCTCCCCTCTGGTCCCTCCTTGCCCCGCCCACAAGCCCGGGCCCCGCCCCCTCAGGCCCGGCGTCCGAAGTCTCCCAGAGGTGGGCACGGCAGCCCCCCTCGATCACATCCCCACTCCACCCCACCGCGGACCCTGCTTTCTTTCAGTTAACAAATACCTAGGATTTCCTCCCATGCACATAGTAGGGCCGCAACCTTCGCAGCCCGCGTCAGTCCCTGTGGGGGTTTGATGCGCGGTCTTGGACTCCTTGATTAACTGGTACTGGAACATCCCCTCGGCTGAGTCACCAGCCTGGTCTGGTCCCCAAGCCGAGCTGTGTTGTGTTCTCAGGTCACCTCGGTCGGGAGGCAAGGCCTCCTTTACCTCATAAGCACCGCTCTGGCTCATTTCACCTACACCGATTTCTGCCTTCCGGACAGCGTGCGGGCCCGCGGCGTCCTGGCCATCCCCAACTACCACTACCGCGACGACGGCCTGAGGATCTGGGCGGCCATTGAGAGGTGCGGGGTGCGGGCCCGGGACCCCACCAGGGCCCCCTGGCTCAGGGACAGTGCGGACCCCTGTTCTCATGCAGGCTAGGGCGCTTGGAGCTGGGGGTCGCGGGTACTTTGGGCCCCAGCAGGGAGCACCCCAAGGGTGAGAGTTGGGGTTGGGGTCCTCAATGCAATGACGGGTAGCTGCGGGCTGGGGAGGGGCGGGGCTGTGTGTGAACCAGCAGGGAGGAAGGAGAGAACAGAGTGTCCCGAGGATTGGGGCAGGTGCAACAGAGAGGTGTGGGGCCCCCAGGCTGTTCTCAGTGCACTCCCCACCCCCAGACCCCTGGGTGGGAAGGAGGCCCAGGGCACCCATGACTCGGGGGTGCCCAAACCTGGGACCTCAGGTTCCATCTGGATCTGGGAGCTCCCACTGGACTGTGGTGGGCTCTTGATGGACACTGGCTGTCTCTCCCCAGCCTGAGTGGCACTGGGCCTTAGATTTCTGGCCAGGCCTGAGCCCAAGGTCACCCCTGTGGCACGAGCATCTCTTTCCTGCAGCTTTGTCTCAGAAATCGTGGGCTACTATTATCCCAGCGATGCGTCTGTCCGGCAGGACTCGGAGTTGCAGGCCTGGGTCGGCGAGATTTTTGCTCAGGCGTTCCTGGGCCGGGAAAGCTCAGGTATCCCATCCCCCCACCACGAGCTCCCAATGACCTGGTGTTCCCTCTGGCCTCACCTGTTACTTAGCTCTTACTTAGGACAAGTCTTTGAACTACATCCTATTATTAGCCCCACGGCACAGATGGGGAACAGGTACAGAGAAGGCTTTGCAGATAGTGGCAGAGGTGGGATCCAGAGCTGGCTCTCACCGTCTCCAAAGTCCTTGCTCGAAGCCACTACACTGTGACCCTCTGGTTCTTCCTCGACCCTTACTCAAGCCTGTCCATTCACTGCTGCTTGCTGAGCTCTATGGACATGTCCCATCATGTGGTAGGAGCCATCTCCAGCCTCAAAGGTTGAGGATTCCGGAACCTTCTCTCATACTTCCTCATGCTTGTTCCTCCAGGTGGCCCCTCGAGCCACCAACCTCTCTCATTTCTTTTGGCCCCCTGGAATGACATGGTCCTGCTGCCTCCTAGTTTTTCCTTATCAACACCTGTCACCTGGCACTAACTTCCCCCACTTCTTCTGACACTGCCCGAAAGGTTTTTGAGACCCACTGACCCCAGAGGCCCTGTCTTCTGCCTCCTTTGCTTAACCTCAGCAGACCACCCTCCCCTTCCTTAAAGTCTTCCCTTAGGCCCAGGGAGGAAGCATCCTCTGAGGCCCCCACTTCCTCCTGGGCCTTTCCCAGGTCCCTGTCCCAGATGTTGGCTTGTCCGGCCTGGGTCTCTGTCTCCTCTCTACCCTCCCGTGCTGGAATGATCCTTTCTCCCATTTCTCCTCTGCAGTTGATTTCAGACTTAGAAATCCCCCTACCCCCCATTCCCTGAAGAACTTTCCATTTTCTCTGTCTCCTTGTCACCCTTGAGACCAGCACACAAAAACTACAAGCTACAGGTTCTGAGGCTTTTTTTTTCCCTTTAAACAATGAATTTTAAACACATAGAAAAGCAGAGAGTATAATGCAACGAACACCCATTCACCCACCGCCCAGATTCAACCAGCACTCATTTGATTAACCTGTTGCTTTTATTAATTGCTGAAGTCTTTTAAATTACGCATATTTCATATTTTACTCCCAATCAATATGCAACTCAAAAAAACCCAAGTTTTTCTACACAACCACGATACTGTCAGCACGCTCGACAGAGTTGACAATAAACTCCAATATGGCACATGTAGAGGGAGAAGCAGGCTCCCCGCAGAACAGGGAGCCCGATGTGGGGCTCGATCCTGGGACCCTGAGGTCATGACCTGAGCTGAAGGCAGATGCTCAACCGAGTCACCCAGGCGCCCCTCTTTTGGATCTTTAAAGGATGACCCGTCCCCTGCTTTGCAAGCCCACTGTTAATCCTGGGCTGACCTGATCCTGGCGGCTTCCTCCTCTGAGGGTAGTTTTTCTCTTTGGGCCTGTTTCTTATTTAAGACCTGGGGCAGGGGGTCTAATTACTGTGGGCTGACTCTCCTATCTTACTGTATTCAGCCTGTCTCTGACTCAGAACATCAGAGCACTCTTCAGATGGACGAACAGCTCCGACCGTGCAAGCTTATCGCAGATTCCTGGTTTAGGGCGAGGCACACTCATTAATTAACTTCAGTCAGTGTGACTTTTGCTTCCATATTTCAAGGGGAACAAATTAACCACAGGAGCTACAGAAAAATTCCCATAGGTGGCCTGACTTCCTTTGCCTTTTAATCTCGGCCCTTCCAGGTTAGAATATCCCCCGCCAAGGGAACATCCAGAAAATTCCCACAGGCTCCCAGTCAGATGCCCGGTCCTTCCTCCGACCCTCTGCATCCTGACTGCAAACTTTGAAGCCATCTTTGGCTCCCACTCTGTCTTCCTGATTCCCTAAATCTGGCTGGGTGGCCAATTCCTCTTGTCGCCATCATGTCCCACTGTCACCACCCAGTTCCAGTCCTCATACTGTGGCAGCTGCTTCTTTCCAGGCCTCACTGTTCCCAGCCTCTTGCTGCCCACCCATCAGGTCTGTGGGGCCGCCACCCTGACAGTCCTCCAAAATTGTGCCCAGAAACCACGTGGCTTGGCACGTGCTGTGGCTTCACCTCCAATAAGTACCTTCCCTGTCCCTTCGCCTTGCTGATGCCTCCTCATTCCTTCCCGCTCTGCTTCTTACCTTCTTAGATATTCACTCCAGGCAGCCAGTAATTACTGGGCTCGTAACAGTAAGTATTGTTCCGGGGGTTCAGCAGTGAACAGGACAGACGAAACTCCCCCTGGCCTTCCCAGAGTTTCCCATTCTAGTGGGGAGATTCGGAGAATCACCAAACAAATATGTCAGGGGGTGGGTTAGGAGCGCTCAGGAAAAGGAAACAGCACGTGAGGTAGGGGGTTATTTCAGCTAGGAGGTCCTGGAAGGCCTCTTGGAGGAGGTGACATTTGAGTAGAGAGCTGAAGGAAGTGAGAGAGCTAGTTCTGCGGATAACTGGTTTTAGCAAGGGGGTGACATGATTGGATTGATGATTCTAAAGGATCAGTCACTCTGGCCGTCAGGGACAAGAGTGGAAGCAGGTGGGTTCATGCAGGAGGGACATGATGGAGACTGGGTGCTGGTGAGGTGGGATTGGCTTCTGAAAGTATTTGCCGATATACGTGGCATGAGATAAAAAGAGGAGGGGATGCACAGACTGGGGTCTGAGCGACTGGATAAAGCTGCGGGAATGGGACCACCGTGGGAGGGACAGGTCTGGGGAGTGTGTGGGGGAGGGGGCCAAGCATCAGGGTTTGCAGGTGTGACGTCTGAGAGGCCGTGTAGACACCTACCTTGGAGTGTCAGGTGGCAGCCGCGGACTTACGCCCACGGCTGTGTCTAGAATTCAGGGGCCAGGTGGAGCCGGAGGTGTGAATTTGGGAGTCATCGGCCAGTGGGGAGCAGTTAAAGCCGTTGATTTGGACGAGAGCAGTGATGTACAGAGAGGAGAGGACCCAGCTGAGGCAGAAAATGCCTTCTTCCTCTGTCATCTTTTTGCCTCTCAGAGCTCACTCACCCTTGTCTTCCTGTAGGGAGGTCTCCCCTAAGCGCCCCAGCCCCGGTGTCTGTCTCTGCCCTGCCTGCGCTCTCCTCAGAGAGCCAAGCCCTGGCCTTGGAGCCCCCTTCTGCTTCCATCCCTGCGCACTTATGAGTAACACACTCTGGTCACCTGCCTTGTCAATGATCTGCCATTGGGTGCTTGGACAAATCTTGGTGAACTGGGGAGAATTAAATCATAAAGTGCTGGGGCGCCTGAGTGGCTGTCTGTTGGGCACCTGGCTCTTGAGGTTTTGGCTTGGGTCATGATCTCATGGTTTCCGAGATCGAGCCCCGCGTCGGGCTCCACGCTCAGCGGGAAGTCTGCTTGAGATTCTCTCTCTTCCTCTGCCCTTACCCCCATTCTCATTCTCTCAAGTAAATAAATAAATCTTAGAAAAATCATTAAGTGCTATCAGGGGCTGCAGATAGAAGAGGGGAGAAGAGCCAGTTTGGCTGTCAGCTTGAACTTGGCTCCTCCCGTGTGAGCTCTGCTGGCTGGGCATTTTCTGGTCCGATCCCAGCAGCCAGCTCCTATCCTGACCCCCTTCAGATGGTGATGACCGTCCCTAACCTCAGCCCAGCCCTAATCTTAATCAAAAGACAGCGGTGGCCAAACGCTCAGCCCTCTCATGCTCACTCTCCCCTTGCGGTGAGCCCCAGCCCAGAGCTGCCCCTCGGAATCCGGTCCCCTCCCTCCACACCCTTTTTCCCTTCCTCCCACACCCAGGCTTCCCACGCCGGCTGTGCACTCCAGGAGAGCTGGTGAAGTTCCTCACTGCAATCATCTTCAACTGCTCCGCCCAGCACGCTGCTGTCAACAGTGGGCAGGTGAGGTGTCAGGGGGCAGGCCTGGGGGCCCTGGGCTATGCAGGGTTGGGCTCAGCACTGGACGTGAGGCCAGAGTTGGGGTTGAGAGCATGGGTGGGTCAGGGTTGGGGTGGGTTTACGATTGGGGCTGAGGTTGGGTGGTGACTGGGTGGAGTGAAGGAGTGAAGGGCCAGTGCTGGATGAGGACAGGGGTGGAGTGGGGTTCAGGATTGTAGTGGTGTTGCCAGCTGGTGTTTTGTAGGGAATAAAACCTATAGGGCCTGTCATGGTGGAGACATGGCCAAGGGGAGAATCAGGCTGTGCCGGGTGGCATGCCAGCCCTTTGGCTAGGGCCCTCTTTGGGTTCTGCTCCTTCCTTGGTGATTCACTCCACCTAGTCCTAGAACATTGGGGGGAGTGACAAGGGGTTAACCTCCTACCCCATATCTGGAACTTTCTATCCTACATCCCTTCCTCTCTTCCCTTTCCACCATCCTTTCATTTCTCAACTGAGAGACCTGGGATGGTAGGGTCAAGATCAGGGATGATGAAGGAGCTGGTTCTCTCCCTCTGGCCAGCTGACTCAATGGGGGTGGGGTCTCTACAGCATGACTTTGGGGCCTGGATGCCCAATACCCCGTCATCCATGAGGCAGCCCCCACCCCAGACCAAGGGGACCGCCACCCTGAAGAGCTACCTAGACACGCTCCCAGAAGTGAATGTCACCTGTAACAACCTTCTCCTCTTCTGGTTGGTCAGCCAGGAGCCCAAAGACCAGGTGTGTATGGGGTGTGGGTTGGGGCGGGGGTGGAGGTTTACAGGGCCTGGGCAGTGGCAGTGGTGGTAGCTGTTCCAGGGAGGTTTGGGGACTGAGTGCTGCCATTTTTGCCCACTGCTGAGCTAGTCTTGGATTTGTCAGTTTCTTTAGAAATGATAGTTGATCCCCAAAGACATACACTGAAGAAAATATCAGTTTAGTAGCTGGGACACAATGTCTATCAAATTCACCAGTTTGCAAATGCAGCCACCCATCTGTTCGTCCATCCATCCACCCACCCATCTGTCCATCCATCCATCCATCCATCCATCCATCCATCCATCCATCCCCCTATCCACCCATCTGTCCCTCCATTCATCCATCTATCCAACCATCCATCTCCCCACCCATCCACTGTTCCATCCATCCATCCATCCATCCATCCATCCATCCATCCATCCATTCATCTATCCATCCATCCATCCATCCATCCATCCATCCATCCATCCACCTATCCACCCATCTGTCCCTCCATTCATCCATCTATCCATCCATCCATCCATCCATCCATCCATCCATCCATTAACTGCTCATCCATTCATCTAAACATTCAACACACATTATTTTGGATACTTCCCACATGTCAAGATGGCACTGGGCACCAGGCATATAAAACTGAATGAGACCTTCCTGCCTTTAGGATTCCTATGCTCTAGTTGAGGAGACAGACAGGGACATGAAAAAGGGCATCACAGTCTTGCAGGCATCATTTATGTGTGAACACATCAGGAGCGTTTGCAACATGTCAGACGGTGGGCAGATGTGAACCCTATCCTCATGAGCTTAGTCTTATAATAGAGGTGAGAATGGGGACTTGTGCAACCTGACTGAGTCTGGGCGAACCCAGGAAGGCTTCTTGGAAGAAGTGACATCAAAGCTGAAACCTGCAGGACAAGTAGGAGCTAGGCAGACAAAGGAAGGGCAGGGTTAGTTTCTAGGCAGGAGGAAGGACAGAACCAAGTGAAACGAAGTGAAGGTGAGTCCGTTGTTGTGTTGGTAGGATTGCAAATGGTTCAGTGCGGGCGCAGTGTTCATTCGGAAGATGATGGGGAGCCACTGAAGAGCTTTAAGGCATTACATGGCTGAGTCTATGTTTTAGCAAGGGTGCCTCTGTGGCTGTGTGGATGGTTGGGACGGGCAGTTCTAGGCAGGAACAGGTGAGGAGGCTGTCAGGTCCGCTTGGCCAAGGGAGCAGCCCCTTGATCCCCAATTATCAGTATTTCCATTCACATGTGGGGTCATCTGTCCTGCCTCTGCCCTCCTGGTCTTGTTCACAAGCCCTCTGACGTCACAGGAATGTCCTCATTTCTCATGCTTGACTCCGTTCGGTGCAGACGTGTGTTACCTTCCTAACAAGTTTTAATTACCATCTCATTGCCTGGGAATGCCAGGAACTCGTCCCTGGATCCTGCTCCTTTCTGGTTCCATTTCCCAAGGACTTGGAGACGTTCATTTTTGTCGTTATAAAGGAAAACACTCTGTGTTTTTTTGTTTTTGTTTTTGTTTTATCTGCTCACAGAATACTCTATTACTATTCCCAATACTCTCACTCAATACTTCTAGCCACAGAATGTGGGGGGGGGGACCAGCGGGGTGTCAGATAATTTAACTCAGTTCTGACAGTCTCCTTGCAGATAATGGCAAGTCCCACGGGCTCAGACTCATTCCCACAAGACTGCCACAGCCCCCCATTCCGCCCCCCCCCACGCCATGCCAACCGCAATCCCAGGTTGTCACCTGCGCTTCTGACCCACCAGCTAAAAATCAGAGGTTTCTACGACTCCCTACCCCCAGGTTCAGTCATTTGCTGTACCGGGTCACAGAACTCAGGGAAAACACTTTATGTATCAGATTCCTGGTTTATTATAAAAGGACATAAGTCAGGAACAGCCAGAGATGCGCTGGGCAAGGTGTGTGGGACGGGGTGCAGGGCTGACTCGCCCTCTCTGGCTGCCCTGCCCTCCCTATCCCTCCATGCTGTTTGCCAGCCTGGAAGCTCTCCAAACCCCTGCTGCTAGGGTTTTCCTGTCTCACTACCTGGGTGCGATTGATTGAATCCTTGGCCACTGAGGAGTAAGTCAACCTCTGGCCCCTCTCTCCTCCCCGGAGGCTGGGGACTGGAACTGAAAGTTCCAACCTTCTAATCGCGTGGTTGGCCCTCCTGGCAGCCACCCCATCCTTAGGGGCTTTCCAGAAGTCACCGAAGGAACGGTAGACTCAGGTGTGGTTGAAAGGCCTTATTATGATAACAAGACACCTTTAACACTTTCACGCTTACAGAATTATAAGGGTTTTAGGAGCTCTGTGCCAGGAATGGGAGGAGCCCAAATGTATATTCCTTACTGTAAATGGCAATATCACAGTGGGAGCGATGGTAGGCAAGAGAGTGAGGGTGGAGGGCTGCCTCCTAGAAGCCAGTGGGGAGTCTAACCTAGAAAATCATCACAACAGCAACAGTAGCTACTGTTTCTTGGGGGATCTAGGATGTCTCAGTCACTAAATCAAATCCCTTAGGTACGCTATTTTAAAATACAAAGTGAGTAAGGAGCTTTACTTAAAATGCTTAATACAGTGCCTGACATATAAGTGTTCAATAGATGGTAGTTCCATTTTTTTAAAAAGATTAAAAAAAATTTAAATAACCTCTACCCCCCACATGGGGCTCGAACTCACAACCCCGAGATCAAGCGACACGTTCTACCAATGGAACTGGCCAGGACCCCAAATGGTAGTTGCATTTTACAGGGGAGAGAGCTAAGCAAGTTGGTTCAGAGACGCTAAGCAAGTTGCCCGGGGTCACAGAGCTAGTACGCAGGCTCTGAACCCAGCTTGTCATGTTCCTGTGTTCTGTTTTTTTGGATAGCTATATTATAGTTTTAGAAATTAGATGTAATCTGGTGAATCAGACATAAAACTGATTCTTTGAAAAGACCAATAAAATAAAGACCCCAGAGATAGTCCCCATCAAGGGAGAGACAACAGAGCATTCAACGTACGACACTCGGTAGGCATGGAAAGACAAACCGCCAATAATTGAGAAGGTTGAAGAAATTACAAGAAAGCACGACTTGCAGTTTTATGTAAACACATTTGGAAATTGCGGTGAAGGAGATGATTTTCTAGGAAAACAACAAAGAAAGCTTAACGCCACTAGAGATGAAAACCATACATAAATGGAAAAGGGCGTTAAAGATCTCAATCCCCCTCCTTGCAAAGGGAGAGTCTACTAAGCCTTCAAGGACCAACTCATTCCTAAATCGCTCAAACTGCTCGAAAGTATAGGAAAAAATGCTCCCCAGATCATGTTACTGGGAACCTTGATACCAGCACCCAGCCAAGGTGATGCGCTTAAGAAGGGAGGTAGGTCTCCGGTAGAAAGTTCCAGTCCCAGATCCACACTTCCCCTGGTGTGACCCCGGATATGTAATCGGGCCTCTTCAAGCCTCAGTTTCTTTATCTGTGAAGTGGGAATGATAAGAGCGCCTGTCTTACAGGATTGTTGTGCCGTCATGACCGTCCATGTCAAGTGCTTGCAATGTGTTAGCTGTAATTAAGAAAATGAAATTATAAACGTGTTTCACTGAGTGACAACCATCTTAAAAATACATCATTAACCAATGAAGGCCAATAGTGCATAGTAAGACGATAATATGCCGTGCTGAAGTCTAGTTTATTCTAGGAATGAGAGGAATGAGAGATCGGTTCACCCTGATGAAATCTAACGATGTAATTTATTACATCAATAAAGTAACACCATATAATCATCTCAATATGTGAAAGAAATGTTTGGGAAGTGCGGACAGTCATTACTAATGAAAACTCAGTGTAAAATGAAACTCCCATACCCCCCTTTTTTTTTAAAGATTTTATTTATTTATTAGAAAGAGAAAGCATACAAGCAGGGGGAGCGGGAGAGGGAGAAGCAGGCTCCCCGCTGAGCAGGGAGACCGATGCGGGGCTCAAACTCACGACCCCGAGATCATGATCTGAGCTGAAACCAAGAGCCGGACACTGTAACCGACTGAGCCACCCAGGTGCCCCAAGACCAAGAATTTGTAAACATCAGGATTATTGGCAACAGTTACATCGTATGCAGGTGATACTGGACGGGAGGCACATGCCGATTAGGAGGCTGGGCCCGTGGAGCCCAGCTGCTTCTGTGGGCTGCTCAAGGAGAGAGGGGCCACCCCGTCCTGCCACAGGACGGCACCCACTAGATGCTCACTGCGAGGGTTGCCGATTGCGGCCGGCCGGGCTGTAAAGGGAGCCCGTGAGTGGTGATGGTGTTGGGTGGCTTGGCAAGACGGCTTCAGAACTGGCTGTCGTCTTCAGGGGTGGGATTTTGTGAAATGGTGGGGTGACAGGTGTATCCTGGGTCCTGTCTGCTGGAGGGTGTTTGTGTTGATTTTGTAACACGTCGGGTTGATTTGTGTTACGAACGTGCTTGTGCTCTTTTAGTTCACAGAGCAGTGGACCAGGCCCTGGAAGGGACCTTTGAAGATGCTCTGGTCCCATGCATCCTCTTTCAGGCGCAGAACGGGTCTTGGGGCCGCATTAACAGACAGAGGGCTACCAGCAGAGGGAGCACTAACCTGGGCTAACCATCCCGGCAACACACTCCCTGGGTTGCCGGTGTGTGTGTGGGGGGGGGGGGG
>NW_024423786.1:60806093-60817546 GCF_017311325.1 Ursus maritimus | reverse complement strand
GGGGGGGGGGGGGGGGGGGGCTGCTCTGTGCAGGCTCCCTGGAGTGGGGAGTGGGGTTTGGAGGGGTCACGTCTGCAGCAGCTGCGGCTGGGTCAGGCCCTTGGAGCTACCCTGACGATGTGTTGGCAAACGTGGTCCTTCCCCATTCTTCGTCCCATCCCCAACACTGCCACCCGGTTTTCTCCCAGCGGCCCCTAGGCACCTACCCGGACGAGCACTTCACGGAGGAGGCCCCTCGGCGGAGCATTGCTGCCTTCCAGAACCGCCTGGCCCAGATTTCGCGGGAGATCCGGGAGCGGAACCAGGGTCTGGAGCTGCCCTACGCCTACCTGGACCCTCCGCTCATCGAGAACAGCGTCTCCATTTGACCTCCTCCTCCTACCGCCCTGGAAGGAAGGCTCGGGTGCGAGGACACATGGCCACGAGGAGGGCCAGCTTGTCAGGGCCCTGTCCGTTCCCACTCAGCTGGAGCCTTCTCTGCACCTGGGGACTTTCCCACCCAGGGTGGCTCTAGCCTCCTGCGGGTGGGCCCTGAGCGGTGAGGGGCCCGCACAGCAGTGTCCAGGGTGCGAAGCCGCTGCCTAACGTCGAACGCACAGCAGGTCCTTCAAGAGAAAGGAACCCCGTCACCCCTTGCTCTACTTGGGGCAGCCTCTTACTTTCCTCTCCTATGAAAATCTACCTCCTCCCCTCGGGAACCCCACAGGGACTCTGAGCTCCCCTTCCTCATCCTCCCCCTCACCCCCAAACTCTTCCTCTTACCTTATCGCTTTGTTTCTGCTTTCCTCCAAACCTAGGACCAACCAGTCTAACTAACTTCCCAGGCTGGAAGAGCCTGGAAAATGGGCGAGATGTGTGGCCTGGGTCTACACCCCAGCTTCCCTGGACCTCTCACTGCAGTCCTCAGGGAGATTGGGTGTGTGTGGGGACCCTCCCCAGCCCTTGCCCTGTCCCCTCCCTTCTGTTTTCCTGTCTTTGAGCCCAATGAATTCAATAAAATCCAACATATTGGGCTCCCATTTCATTTTTGGTTTGATGTGTGTGTGCGGGTGGGAGAAGGAGGGAGCAGCAGCGAGTCCCTGCATCATCGCTCAGTAGACAGGGAGCCTCCCAGCTCAACCCACCACCTAGCCAGGCCCCACCTTCCTGCCTTCACCTCCAGAGTGTGTCACCCATCAGAAGGTGAAGGAATATCCCGACTCAAGGGGCTGATAGGAAAAAAGCAGGTGCTTTGCAAACCCTGAGAATCCAGCTTCTGGGTGTGGGAGTTATTAGTGCTGCCCCTGGGATCTGGTTACTCTTCTGAATTCAGGGAAGACTCAGTCTCCGGGCCCCTGGTGGATGGGTGGAAGCATGACGAGCTCTGGCCAACCAGCTCCATGCAGAAGGGATGCGGGATACGGGTCCTCTCCAGGCTGGGGCACTTAGTCACTGCGCGAGCCCCTCCAGAGTTGCCATCTCTCTGCCTCTGCTGTTCTAGAAGCCCACGTGGAGACGGCACAGCCATCAGCTCCCATCTCGAAGGGTCCAGGACAGAGCCCCGTGCTGACCTGGGCTGGACCAGGAGCTGAGCCAGAAATACACTTTCGTGGAATCCCACCACTGAGATTTTGGGATAGGTTGTTGTTGCAGGATTACAGACGCTGATAGTAATCTGGGGAATCTGATGTTCCCCTTTGCAGCCCCGAAGGCCCTAGAGATAGAGATCCGGGGTGCCTGAGTGGCTCAGTCGGTGAAGCGTCTGCCTTCAGCTGGGGTCATGATTCCAGGGTCCTGAGATCAAGCCCTGTGTGCGGCTCCCTGCTCAGCGGGGAGCCTACTTCTCCCTCTTCCTCTGCCCCTCCCCTTTCAAATAAATAAATAAAACCTTAAAAAAAAAAAAAAACAACAACAAAATCAAAGGACTAAGAACTAGCCAGAGGCACCTGTGTGTGGCCAGGACTGTGGCAGAGGCTGGACGGTCGGGCCCCTTGCACCTGCGCTTTGACTTAGAACAGCAGGACCAGGATATAGAACACGCGCGCATGCGCGCACGCACGCACGCACGCACGCACGCAGCCTGTCCCTTCAGGAAGCCAGACACTCCTTGGCTGCCACCGAAGTTAGCATTAGAAGGCATGCCCATGCTAAAAATGCCCCCAAGCCGGAGAGGGAGGGATGGGGGTGGATCACTGCAATCAGCCAGCTTGGAGGGAGATTTACTGGGGAGACACACCCGGCCGCACATAGGATTCTGCTCCGGGGACAGGATGTGGGGAAGGCGCTCGGGCCCTGTCCCATAGGGGGCTTCCTCCAGCCCGCACTCTGGACCCCTGTCCCATAGGGGGCTTCCTCCAGCCCGCACTCTGGACCCCTTTTTGGTCTGGAAGGTGACTGGTAGAGCGGGAAGTGCATCAGCCTCTTCCCAGCTGGCGTTGAGCAAGTGCTTCAGCCTCAGTGGCCCCCATGTGTCAGATAAATGGGAGGGACAAGACCTGGAAAGTCCCTTCTAGCGTTGACATTCTAGGATCTGCTTGCCTCAAGGCTCCCGTGTCCCTAGACACTGTTCGCTGCTGGGGAAGTAGCTGTGAGCTTCCCCAGCACCATTCCTACTACCACCGGCTTACGGGGAGACAGACAGCAAGCACATGAACAAATAAATCCTTTCAGAGGCTGCGGGTGGGGCTGGGAGATGCAACAGGGCGGTGTATTAGCAGGACTGGGGGTGGGGTGACGTGAGGTCTGGTGGTCAGGGAAGGCCACGTGGAGGAGTTGCCAGCCAGTCGAGACAGGGATCAGAACAAACCACTTGCAACAACGTGGTGGGGAGGCGCAGGGGTGGCTGGCGGGGAGCAAGTGTTACAGACCATGTGTTCGAGGAACAGAGAGGGGGCCAGAGTTGCTGGGATAAGGTGACCGAGGGGTGGATGGAAGATGGTCACGCACAGTCTTGATGTGCACAGGGCGTCCTTGGATTTGATTCTAAGGGCAACACCGTGTTAAGGTCTGGCGAGTTTTAAGCAGGAGAGTGACCCCATTTGATTTTTTTTTCTGTGTCCTGGGGGTGGGTGGGGCCCCAGGGGTTGCTCTCCGCCTTGCAGGGCTTGGGGTGGGGCAAGCAGGGGGTGCCCCAGCAGCGAGGACTCAGCTTCCTGTGTGGGTGGCCATTGCGAGCTAACCCAGCGAGCTCGCATCCTTCCCAGGGACCTCCCCTGCTCTCTGGTCCACCCCTGGTCCAGGAGAACCAGTTTTTCAGCCCAGTGAGCACCTACCCAGAGGCACGCATCCACGTTTGGCCCGCAAGTGGGGAGCGCCCCATCTTCATTCTCGTGCCTAGTCCCATCCATGTCCCCAGCCACGTTCACATCCCCGTGGTCCTCGTCTCCATCTGTGTCCTTCAGGGACCTAATTCCCACTCCAGACTCTTGCCCTGATCAAACCCAGAGCCACCACTCCTGCTTTTTGGGGGGACAAACGGATTGGCTGAAAAGAGACCTATTGATTGTGGGTTTTGATCTGAGGAGGCAGCTTTTGGGGGATGGAGGTAGATCCCCACCATTTGGGGTGACACCCAAACACTTCTACACCATCAGTTCCCTGCCCTGCTCCCCTAGATTCCCCCTTTGCTTGACCTTGCAGGCCCCTGCCTCCTCCCCACACCCCCAACTATGTGATTTTACCACCTGATTAGAAGGTTCAGGAAGGGTCTGTCACCTCCACTGCCCAGGACTCTGTGTCCCAGAGGGGCCTGAAAATGCCACTTCCCAAATTCCTGAGCCTCAATCCCCAAGCCATCCCACCCAGCTCTGCACCGAGATTAGCAGCCCCCTGGGGGCACAGTCTCCAGGAAAGGGGAGTGGCTACAAGGTAGGAGGCTGGGAGACTTTGCATGGAATTTGCATCGTGTGATGCAAATTTGCACCATCCGGCTCCTAGCATCCCCCAAGAGTCATCTGGGTGGCTGAGCAGAGCCCAGGAGGGCAGGCCTGACCTGCCTGACAGCTCCTGTCCTCAGCCCAGGGCAGCACTGGGCCACGCAGATGAGACAGCCCTGCCAGTCACCCACAGTCATACACAGGCATGACTACCTCGAGCCTTCTCCCCCATCCTGCCCCCATCCCCTTAACCCATTCCTCTCCCCCACATCGACACCATCCCGCCGCCCCCCCAGCCTCGTGCTTCCCCAATCTAGCTCTCCTCTCCGACGGCTCCCCTAATCCAGCCCCATCCCTGATGCCCTTCCCAGCACTCGCCTCGCCTCGTCCTCATCACACCAGCCCACCCATCCATTAAGAATCATGTTTCAACGGGATGCCTGGGTGGCTCAGTTGGTTAGGCATCTGCCTTTGGCTCAGGGGTCCTGGGGTCCTGGGATCGAGTCCCACATCGGGCTCCCTGCTCAGCAGGGAGCCTGCTTCTCCCTTTCCCTCTGCTTGTGCTCTCTCCCTCTCAAATATATACATAAATAAAATCTTAAAAAAAAAAAGAATCATGTTTCAAGGGTCTCCCATGTGCCAGATACTGTGCTGGGAGATGGGGAGAAAACCCAGCCAAATGATGGACAGTCGAATCTAGCAGGGAAGATGGGCATCAGAGATGTCAGCTGCAGGGCCGTGAGAGCCATTAATAGTGAGATTTGGCCTTCCTTGATGAAGCCCTTATCAAGTTAAGATCAGAAGGAGGAGGAAACTTAACCAGGTCCTAGAGGTAGAGTGGGACAACATGTGCAAAGGTCCTGTGGTTGGAAGGGGATTGACCTCACTTCCTTCATGCCTTTATTCAAAAGTCCCCCTGTCAATGGGCACTTCCCTGACCCCTCTCTATCTAAAGTTTGCTCCCTTATGCTTTATAATTTCCTTCCCTGATTCTCTTCAGTAGTTGATCACTAACATAATATTTTATTTACTTCATTTGTAGGCTGTATTGTCTGTTTCCTCTACTAGAAGATAAGCTCCAGGAGGAAGGGTGGTGATTTGCTTTGGGATGAGGCCTAGGAGACAGGCCGTGGGACCTACGTGAATGGATGACGTCACTATCCAGAGGGTCAGAAGGAGCCACTGCCAGGCCTGAGCTGGGGTTGGATGGGGTGAGGGTGGCAGGAGCACTTTGGGTCTTCGAAAGGTCATTTCACTCCCTACCTCTGACCACAGCCCTATCCCTAAGCTCAGCCTGAACCACAACCTCATCCCATTCCTCACCCAATCCAGAACCTACTGGATTCTTCATCTCAGAATCCCAGCCCTCTTTGGCCCTAACTTGGCCCCGGGCATTGTGTGACCTTCCCTCAATGGTGACAGAAGGGTGACACCTCAGAGGGAGCCTGAGCCGGCACTTCCTAGTTGGCAGGAGCTGCCCCTGGGAGCAGAAGCAAAGAGGGCAAGTTTGAGCCGAGTGGGTCCCTGAGACTCGAACTCTAACCCTCTCCCCTAATCTACCCGCGATCCCGACACCTTCGTGAAGTCAGCTTTATCCTGGGGCCCTGGTCCCAGCCAGTCCTCGTGGCTCCCACTTCTGTGATTCTGCTGGAAACGAGCCCCTAGTCCCAACTCCCTTCCCACTCCAGATTTTCTGCAGAGCACGTAATATCCAAACGCTACCACACAGAACGGTTGTTTCCTTCTCTCCCACCTTCAGGAAGCTCTGTGAGGATTTCGTTTCTTCTCCGCATCCGCGGTGCCTAGAACAGAGCCTGAAACAGCTGTGCTCCACGAACATCTCCTGAAGGGATGAAGGCAGGAAGGAACGGATGGTTTGGTTCCGGACAAACCCAGCTGTACTGGAACCCAACCTTGATGCCAACCCTCTTCCTAGAGCTTCATTGTTTTTTCAGGGGGTGGGGTGAGGACGAGTACTTTATAAAATGGGGGGATATCAGCTAGTAAAATGCATCAAGTTCCTCTGTATCACCCAGACCAAGATACAGAAGGTTCTAGCTCCCCACGCGGCTCCCCCCTCGCAGGCGCTCTCAGCCCTCATCGCGGAGCTACCGGCTTCTCTGACATGTAAGCACTGCTAGTGTTGTCTGTTCTCGAACTTCGAATGGGTGGAATGATAAAGCACGTACTGTTTTCCGTCTGGCTTCTTTCATTCAGTACCATCTGTGCAAGATTCGTCCACATCGTCCACATCGTGGTTGGGGCTTTTTTTTTCTTTTATTCTTTTTAAAAATTCTTGGGTAGAATTCTGTTAGGGTTTTACCACAAAGTGCATGTCCATCCCTTCGCTTATTTCTCGTGCCCCCAGTTTCACCGCAATTGTCGTCTCGTCTTGCATGGACCCCTGTCCCTCAGCTCAGCTGATCCTGGCCTTGCAGGAGGGGACAGACACCCTCTCTCCCTCCCTGATTCCCTCTCCCTGGAGCCTCTTGGAGCCCTCGCATCCCGAGCTCAGTCTCGGCGTCCACTACTCGTCCTCTCAAGGGCTCTGGGCCCTGGGGCAGGAGGATGGGCCAGCCGGACAGAGAGTTTGTGCTGTGTCCCGTCCGCTGGCCCCCACCCACTGGGGGGGAGGTGACCCGCTGCCCCTGGATCTGCTCGGGGCGGGCAGAAGGAAGGCGCTTATTAGGCTGATAATGATCTGGGGGCCCCGCCCAGCCCTGTCCCCCCACTTCCCTGGGGCCCGGACTCAGGCTGGACTGGCTCCCCCACCCTGAAGCCTCCTTCATCCAAGGCATGTCCCAGCCGCCCTGTCAGAAGCCAGCCCAGCGCCCTGTCTGCCGTTCCTCCCTGCCGGCTACTGGAGGCCCGTGGCCGGGACGCGGCTCCCCGCCCGACGTCGCCCCGCCCCAGCCCGCCCGGCTCCGGCCTGCCCGCCGAGGGCAGCAGCCTCTCCAGGCTCCGGGCTGCCCCTGGGCCAGACGTCCCTGCCTCACCTCTGTCTCTCGGGAGGCTGGCCCCGTCCCCGTCTCCCTGTGTCTGCTTCCCCTGCCTGGCCGGGGCCCCAGTGCGGCCCCCCCACGCTGCCTGGACCTGAGCCCCCCTCCTGCCTCCTGAAGAGCAGCCATGGCCGCCTACAAAGTCAAGGTGGCCACGGGTACTGACCTCTTGTCGGGAACGATGGACTCCATCTCGCTGACCATTGTGGGGACCCAAGGACAGAGCCATAAGCAGCTGCTGAACCATTTTGGGAGAGACTTTGCAACTGGGGCGGTGAGTAGGTGCACGTGTGCGAGTGTGTGTGGAGTGTGAGAGTGCTGTATGTGAGTGTGGTGTGTGACAGTGAGTGTGAGTGCTGTGCGTGAGTGTGTGTGTCCGGGAGCACGAGGAGGGATGGGGGTCTGCAGGGGAGGGAGACAGCGGGCAGGGAGAGATGGGCACTCCGGCGGAGCTCTGAAAGCTGTGGGCTCCCAGGATGGCTTTGGATGCCCTCCCCCCAGACCTGGCTCCCCGTGGTCCCTGCTCTCTGGGCCATCCTGCCTCATCCCTGCCCTGTCCCCTCTCACCCCTTTGTGCTCATTTCTCATCTTTCCCTGCCCTTCCTCACCTCCCCTCTCTGTCTCTCATCACTCACCCACATCCCTCATCTTTCAGCCTCTCCCTCTCCCTCATTCCTGCCCATTTCCTCTCCCCCTCCCTCATCCCTCCCCACGGCCTCTCCCTCATCCCTCTCCCTCCCATCCTCACTCTTCCTAAGTTAGGTTGCTTCATAACTGGCTTAAAAGCACATTGGATTATCTGTGATTGGAAATGGCATCGGACCAGCCTGTCCAGCGGGCCCTGCCTGCTCCATGAGGGAAGGCACCCGCTGGTCCCTCAGCCCCAATTCTGAGTCCGGTCCAGCCACCTGCTGCTATGCCATCTTAGTAGGTCCCTCTGTCTACATGGCCATTTCTGTATCTCCATGTCTTCACTGAGAAGTAGGAGACGAGGGGGCTGGCTGGACCGCCTCTGCCCACTCTAAGATGGCAGGAGGTCTGGCCCCCACTTGGACCTCTGCGTAGCCCAGCCCCTGGAGGGGTGCATGGCTCCCGCAGCCTCAGGGGGCCCAGGACGGGGTGGGAGGATGGGACCTGGGGAGGGTGGCCGGGAATGGAGGTAGAGAGTGCTGCAGCCCTGGGTCGATGGGCCCAGCAGGTGACAGCCCCGTGGGAGTGGGGGAGGAGAGCCCCGTGATGGGGTCACCCCAGCCCAGGGAGGAGCACGGCCTGGCTGAGGGCCAGTCGGTGGGAGTCCTGCCACTCACCCAGCCCCGCGCCTGCCCAGGTGGACGAGTACACCGTCCGGTGCCCGCAGGACCTGGGGGAGCTCGTCATCATCCGCCTGCACAAGGAGCGCTACTCCTTCCTCCCCAAGAACTCCTGGTACTGCAACTACGTGCAGATCTGTGCACCCGATGGCCGCATCTACCACTTCCCCGCCTACCAGTGGATGGACGGCTACGAGACCCTGGCCCTCAGGGAGGCTACAGGCAAGCCCTCAGCACCCCACCCCTGCCGCCAGGCTCCCACCCGGCTGTCGGGTACTGGGCCCGTCTCCGCAGGGACTCCTGGGACCGCCTGCCACCCGCACACAGCGCCTCAGGCATGGTGCTGCAGGGCCCCGCTCAGGGCTGCGCCCTGCGGGGACACAGAAGGCGGCGGCTTGGGGCCACTCTCAGGATCTCAGGATCCTGGGTCTTGTCTGAAGGCAAGCATGCTGTCCACTAGCTCCCCTGCAGTCCTGCCCCTGACTCCCAGGGACACGGCTGGATGTCTTGTCGCTCCGACAGGACGCCCCACCATCCCCACTGCTGCCTGTTCTGTTAAGAAGCCCTGTGAGCCCGGCAGTTCCCCAAGCTGCCTTATCGGAAGCGCCAATGGGGTCTCCGACGGGGCAGCTTTCAGACGGATGGGATGTTCTATTTCTCCGAAGGCCTCCGTGCTACCCCGACGGGACCCCTTACTTCTCGAACAGGACTCACTGCTGCTCCCAAAGGCCCCCTTCACCCAGTTAGGCTCCATCACAGCCCAGTAGGAGGGCCTGGTCATCGTAGATTGACCGGGGGTTCCCTAGTGCCTGGTCAAGGCTGCCGGCTAGTTTCCCAGTCACGTGGTTGCTCCCCTGTAAGAGAGACTGGGAGTCTCAGCTCCTCGTGCCCACCCCTGCCACAGCCCTTGTCTGGTGGGCTTGGCTGCTACATGGGGAGTGCAGGCTTGCCCTCTATTGTCCCCTTGCCTCCACCCCCCCCCAGCCTCTGTCAGCCTCCCTAAAGGTGGACAGGAGGAGAGGGGGGTTGGAGATCTGTCCGTCCAGCAGCTGACCACCCTGTTCCCCCTCTTATTTCCTGGGAGCAGGGAAACAGAGCCTGAGCTGGGGAAAGAGGCAGGGGCAGAGGGTGGGGAGGCCAAAGGGAGAGTCCTTCCCCGCCACCATCCCTGGGATGCAGAGCATCTTCCCACAGGGACAGGCCTGAGCAGCTGGGAAGCAGGGGAAGGGCAGGACGAGGCCGGGCGCCGTGCAGGAATGGCGCTGGGTGGGGCAGTAGCAGGCCAGGCGGCTTGCGTCACCTGCCGGGCCCTGGAAGGAGTCCGGCCCCCACCCAAGGGATGAAGCCTAGCTGGGTCGCCGGGGTTGCACAACACCAGGGGGCACTGTTCACCAGGAACACAGCGGGAGCTGAGGCAGGTGGAAGAAGGAGAGGTGGCGAAGGGGGCCTCAAGGGAAGGTGATGGGCCTGCGGTGATAGGTATGTGGGAGCCCGGGGCCGCCAGGCAGGACGCTGGACAGAGACAGGCCTGGGCATGGATCTCAGCTCCACCACTTACTAGCTGGACGTCTGGGTCTACTTCTGAATTCTAAGCCTCAGTGTTCTCCTCTGTACAATGGGGCTAACAGCAGAGCCTACTTTATAGGGTTGGTGCGAGAATCCAGGGACATCGCCTCTAAAAGGAGTGTAAAAAGGCTTAACAACTCTTGGCGGTGGTTGGTGGCTGGGGGGTGAGTGGTCAGAAGCAGACTGTGTCGGTTCAAATCCCAGCTCATGCTTTCTGTGTTAACATTGGTTGTTTTCTCCTTGTAAAACCAGCACAACGGTATGGTCCCTTAGCTGAAATTTTTGGGGTCGGGTTGTCTTGAAATTCAGATTTCAGGGGCACCTGGGTGGCACAGTCGGTTAAGTGTCCGACTCTTGGTTTCGGCTCAGGTCATGATCTCAGGGTCCTGGGATGGAGCCCCAGGTCAGGCTCCCTGCTGAGCGGGGAGTCTGAGATTCTCTCTAGCCCTCTGCTCCTCCCTCCACGCACACACTCTCGCTCATAAATAAATAAATAAATCTTAAAAAAAAATTCAGATTTCATTTAGAATATATATGTATATATCTATATCTACATATTTCATTCACACGTCGTTCGGCCGACCAAGGAATTTGTGCCTAACTTGTGAAAAAAACAAAGTTGATTTCTAGAGTCTTCTGGCTTTTGGAATTGTGGAGACAGGATGGTGTCGCTATCCAGAGTGGGGGCGCCTGGGGGCTCAGCCGGTGAAGCGTCTGCCTTCGGCTCAGGTCATGATCTCAGGGTCCTGGAATCGAGCCTCTCATCGAGCTCCCTGCTCAGCGGGGAGTCTGCGTCTCCCTCTCCCTGTGTGCTCTCTCTCACATAAATCAATAAAATCTCTATCTCTATCTATTTATACATATAGGAGAGTGTTTAGACAGTGCCTGGTGCCTAGTAAGGGCTACGTAACTGTCCTTCATTAATGTCTTAGTGGGTCCAGAAGAGGGACTCCCTTCCAGCAGCAAGCCCAACTCCAGGGGTAGAGCGAGGGGGAGGAGGGTGGTCTCTGATCCTTCTCTCTGAGTTTTTGGGAAGACACACGCCCCACCCCCCCAGGGTAAGCCTTCCTCATCCTTGTCTGTGGGCCCGCAGAGCCAATCTAGAAGCTGAATTCTGATCCTCGAAGAGGTCAGGGGCAGGCAGGGCTGGGATCAGACCTTGAGCCTCCTCTGTGGTCTCCCTACAGGAAAGACAGCAGCAGAGGACACGCTCCCGATCCTTTTGGAGCACCGACAGGAGGAGATCAGAGCCAAGCAGGACTTCTACCAGTGAGCGGACGGCAGCAGGGGCTGCGGGAGGCCAGGGGGCAGTGATGGCTTGGCCTTCTGTCACCAGGGCCCACCGACTCCCTTCTCTTTGCAGCTGGAGGGTCTTCGTTCCAGGCCTGCCCAACTACGTGCATATCCCCAGTTACCGCCCTCCGGTCCGGAGAAACCCCAACCGGCCTGAGTGAGGACCCGAGGCTGCCCTGGGGCCCCTCCCCTGGCTGACCCCTGGGCTCTACCCTCCCTCCCTGTGCCCGGGAACCCAGGTGCCCGGCCCCAGCCCTGCACTCCTTCCTACAGGTGGAACGGCTATATCCCCGGCTTCCCGATTCTCATCAACATTAAGGCCACCAAGTTCCTGAACTCAAACCTCCGCTTCTCCTTCATCAAGACCGCCTCCTTCTTCTTCCGCCTGGGGCCCATGTGAGTGTGAGCGAGGGAGGGGCGCCCCCCCCCCC
>NW_024423786.1:60751242-60806083 GCF_017311325.1 Ursus maritimus | reverse complement strand
CCCCCCCCCCCAGTCTCCGCTGCTGCACGGTCGCCTCCAAGGCAGCCCCAGAGCTCACAAAGGCCCGGCAGGCAGAGGGGGCTGGCCTAGGGACCCCGGCAGGTGGCCCCCAGACCCCCCGACGCAGAAGGACCTGGAGCCGTGGGGCCGGAGACCCAAGGGCCGGACCAGGGAGGGCTGCCCGTCTGAACGCCTCCCCCTCGAACCCCGTCCCCTAGGGCGCTGGGCTTCAAACTCCGAGGCCTGGTGGACTGCAAGCAATCATGGAAGAGGCTGAAGGACATCAAGAAAATCTTCCCCGCCAACAAGTCTATCGTCTCCGGTATGGGGGCAACGCGAAGCGAGCCCGGGGAGCTCGTGGTCTCCGCTCGGGGGAGCTGCGGATGCGGGCCAAAGGCGGGATACCTCGTCGGGGCTGCGGGATGGGAGGAGCGGGGCCACCCCACGCCCGAATGGCCGGCTGGGCGGGCGCGCCCTCTGGCGGCTTCGTGGAGAATGCCACCCTGGGCGCCGCCAGCCGTTCAAAGGGAGGCGGGGGCGGGGGCGGGGGCCGGGCTTCTCGGGTGTCCGAGGTCTTCCTCTGTCCCGCGCGTCAGGGGGACCCGGCCGCGTTGTGACGCCCGCACGGTCCCCCACCCAGAGTACGTGGCCGAGCACTGGGCAGAGGACAGCTTCTTTGGGTACCAGTACCTCAATGGCATCAACCCAGGCCTGCTCCGCCGCTGCACGCGGATCCCGGACAAGTTCCCTGTGACAGATGACATGGTGGCCCCGTTCCTGGGCGAGGGGACGTGCCTGCAAGCGGAGCTGGAGGTGAGGCCTGATCCGGTGGAGATCCCTGGCCTCCCAGCCTCCCTCCCTGCCTCCCTGGCGTCCCTGTCTCTCCACTCCCACCTTTGCTGTCCCCAGAGTCTCACCGGCCGCTGCACCTGGGGGACCAGGGCAACCCCACTCGGGTCCTTAGCCAACCCCTGCACCTGGGGGGACCAGGGCACTCTGCATCCAAGGCGTGGCTCTCAGGTGCCCCGTGTTGGTGCCTACCTGCCCTCCCATTGCGGCTCCCTTCCAGAAGGGGAACATTTACCTGGCCGACTACCGCATCTTGGAAGGCATCCCCACCATTGAGCTCAACGGAAGGAAGCAGCATCACTGCGCCCCGCTCTGCCTGCTGCACTTTGGCCCGGAAGGGAACATGATGCCCATCGCCATCCAGGTGCCTGGGATGCAGGCCTGGGGCTGCCGCGTGAGCATGTTGCGGACGCGAAAGCCTCTGTGTGTGTGTGTGTGTGTGTGTGTGCGCGAGTGTGTGCACGCACGTGTGGGCAGGTGCCCATTTTCGTGGGCGTGTGGTCCCTGTGTGTGCATCTGAGAACACATATATGTTTATGCATGTTCCTATCTGTGTGTGTGGCCTGTGGTGAGCCTTGGACTGAGTCCCTGCTTGTCCCTACGTATGCACATCTCTGTCTGGCCCCTGCCCGCCTGTCTGCCCATGCGTGAACTTGGGTCCCGTGGCTGTGCTTGTATGCAAACCCCTGTGTGGAGAGTGTGCATAGCCTGTGCGTATGTGCAGAGGTGACCAAATGGGAATGTGCTTGGTCGCTCGAGCTTGTCTCTTTGAGTCCATTCCTTCATTTACTTGTTAAACCAACACCTGCTGTGGGCTAGACCTCTGCTGGAAATACTGAGCTAACCTGCCTTAGCCTGAGGAAAGGGGACTGCGGTGCTATGTTCCCGGAGGTCTCCACCAGAGTTTTGTCCAAATTCGAAAAAGGCATCTCTCTGGGGCGGGGTTGGGGTGGGGATCAGCCAAGCCCCAACTAGAATTAAGTAACTCCCTTTGAGTCAGGGGGCTGGGTACCCTTGTGCAGTGCACAACTTGTACAGCTGAATGGGGCGGCCGTGGGGTTGAAATAAGGAAGGTTTCTCAGAGGAGGCAACTTGCAGGCTCTTCTTGAATGAATGGGAGCTGCCACGTAGAGAGGGAGGGGGGAAGGGACTACAGGCAGAGGGGGCAGCAAGAGCAAATGTGAGGAGGGAGGAAGGGCCCTGGTGTGCTCAGGGGACCAGAGGGCCTAGACTATAACAGAGTGGCGTATTTCCCTCCTCAGGCTCTTCTCTGCCTCCTTCTTGCAGTGGGAGCCGTGTGTGTGTGTGTGTGTGTGTGTGTGTGTGTGTCTGCCCTCACCTAACTCTCCCTCCTTCCCTATCCCCAGCTCAGCCAGACCCCCGGGCCCGACTGCCCCATCTTCCTGCCCAGTGACTCTGAGTGGGACTGGCTGCTGGCCAAGACGTGGGTGCGCTACGCGGAGTTCTACTGCCACGAGGCCATCTCCCACCTGCTGGAGACGCACCTCATTGCGGAGGCCTTCTGCCTGGCCATGATGAGGCAGCTACCCATGTGCCACCCCCTGTACAAGGTATGGGCTGGGCTCCAGGGGCCCCAGAAAGGCAGTTGGCTCACTCAGTGCTTGGGGGGTCTCCAGGTAGACTTGGGGAGGCAGCTGGGGACCCACAAGAGATGGTTTGGGGTGGGGACTTCCCAAAGCAAGAGGGTCTGGTGCTGCACAAGACAGGGGGATGCTGAGGTCCTTTGGGGCGAACTGTGTCCTTGTCCTTGTCCTTGCTTCCTCCCGCAGCTCCTCGTCCCCCACACCCGGTACACCATCCAGATTAACAGCATCGGGCGGGCCCTCCTCCTCAATGAGGGGGGGCTGTCTGCCAGGGTAAGACCTCTGCCCCGACCCCAGCAAGACGTCTGCTGCCCTTACAGCCTTTGCCCTTCGACTAAAAGCAGGATTTCCCGCTTGCCTTCGGATCGCGAGGGGGAACGGCGGGCGAGGACCGGTGGAAGGCGTGTTGGCCCGGAGTGTGGGAGCTCATGGGGCGGGCTGGAGGAGCACACACGAGGCTGTGTGCAAGGCAGGGGGGATCCTCAGAGGGGGGACCCTGGGGGACCCTGCCGGCCTCAACGGCTGCCTCCTCCCGAACAGGGCATGTCCCTGGGCCTGGAAGGCTTTGCTGAGGTGATGGTGCGGGCTCTGTCGGAGACCACCTACAACAGCCTCTACCTCCCCAATGACTTCGTGGAGCGCGGGGTCCAGGACCTGCCGGGATATTACTACCGTGATGACTCCCTGGCAGTGTGGGATGCGCTGGAGAGGTGAGGCCGGGCCGGCAGGGGGCGGGACGCCGTGGGATGTGGGAGCAGGCCTGGGCAGGCTTTAAGGACCGGACCCCGGCTTGGGTCTGAGGCCGCCTTCCCCCTACAGGACACGCCCGCCCCTAGGCCCAGGGCATCTGGGGGAGGAAGGAGGAAAAAGCCCTGCCGTGGAGGGGGAGGGTCCAAGCTGAGGCCTGTCCCCTGTCAGGTACGTGACAGAGATCATCACCTACTATTACCCGTGTGACGCGGCTGTGGAGGGTGACCCGGAACTGCAGTCCTGGGTGCAGGAGATATTTAAGGAGTGCCTCCTAGGGCGTGAGAGCTCAGGTATGGGCCTGGGGCTAAGGGGTGGGCCCTCCCGGCTGGTGATGGAGGATGTCTAGCTGGGGGCTGAGGGAGGCCAATCTCCGAGAGGTTCGGGAAGGAAATGGGGCTGCCCATTGTGAGCTCAGGGGCTGTGGGGCAGGGTCATCTCTCTGGAGATCTGGGGAGCTCCCAGTCCTTCACCCTGGAAACAAGCCTTCGTGGACTGAGAAACGGGGCATGAGCTCAAACAGGAAAGGGTAGAGCGTTCTGGAGGCCAGGGAGCTGGTAGGCTCCAGGAGGACGGGGAGCATCCTGAGGCCATGCCCCTTGGGCACCACTCGGCAGATAATGAGCATCTCTGATGTGACGAATGCTGTGCTGGGTACTAGGAGGCAAAGCGAATGAGAGAGGAGAAGGCATCTGCCCTCAAGTCTCAGGGCTGGTCCTCTCAGTAGAGGGGCAGTGATGCTATCTTAGGACTGCTGCTTGGGGTGGGGTGGGTGGGATGTGGGTGGGGGCCCATGGGAGCCCAGGGAAGGCACCTGATCAGCTGGAGGAGGGTGGTGGGTGGAGAGTGGGGGGTAGCAGCGTGGTAAGATCTAGCTGAGATCTAACATTTGGGGACCTGCAGGATGGGGAGGTTAGCCAGGAGGTGTTAGAGGTGGGGTTGAAGAGCTCTGGATGGGAAGCCAGAGCGGGCCGGGAGCATCTGCACTGAAAGTGGGACTTGGCCAGTCTCTCTGTGGGGCTAAGCTAAGGCTGAAGCCAGGAGCAGGGGCCATGGCAGTCCTGGCGAAGGAGGTTGGAATTACCCTGACCACCAGAGGGCGCCATCGAGAGCCTGCAAGGAGATCAGATTTGTACACGAGACTGTCGGGCTGCACGGGACAGTCAGGAGACAGTTCGGGAAGCTGCTGTGGTGTCCAGAAGGGGGGTGACAGGGGCCTGGCTAGGGTGGCAGTTGTGGGAAGGCAGAGAATTCCCGACCTGGCTGGGAGAGAGAAATGACAGGACTTGGTGACTGATTGGGGTTTGGTGGTAGGTTTGGAGGGAGGGGCCAAGGACGATTCCCAGGTTTGGGACTTTTGAAACTGGGTGGATGGTGTGTGTCGTGCTATGAGCTGGGGGCCTGGAAGGAGGAGTGGTCTGGGGAGGAAGATAATGGGCCCGGTTTGAATGTGTTATCAGAACCTGGGGACAATGGGAAAGAGAAGCACGCAGCTTGGTTAAGTGTGAGACCCAGAGCCAGGCTACTGAGAAATCCATCTGGCGTGAGTGCAGAGGCTCAAAAGAATATGTGTGTGTGTGTGTGTGTGTGTGTGTGTGTGTGTGTAGTGGGGAGGTGGATGAGGGACTGTGCTGACTCAGGGCAGGAAAGCCGGGATTCCCCCAAAGCCTTGTCTGCCCTGAGTCCTGGGACCAGAGAGGCCCCCCTAAGGGAACTGGAATAGAGATCTGAGGGCCCCACCTCAGGCAGGTGCCTGGAGCAGCCCTGGAGGACATGACCAAGGCCATTTGGGGCGGCCTCCCAAGGCTTGTGGTGTGGACGGGGGTGGGGGTGGGGGTTGGGGGTTCGGGTTGTGGGGTTGTGGTCACAGGAGGCAGAATGAGCGCGTGACCCCCGAAGTGGCAGCTAGGAGCTGGGCTTGTGGGCGCCCTCTGCCGGCCATCCAGGGCAGGACTGACGCTGCCGGGCCTTTCCCCGCCCCCCAGGCTTCCCTCAGCGCTTGCGGACCGTGCCCGAGCTGATCCGGTATGTCACGATAGTCATCTACACCTGCTCGGCCAAGCACGCCGCTGTCAACACAGGGCAGGTACCTGCGCTCACCAGCCCCAGCCCCAGCCTCGGCCATCAGCCCCACTCAGACCTCCACCCAGCTCCCAGCTTCAATCCCCAGCTCAGTTTAGGCGCCAGAGTCCCAGGGGCGTTGCCTGACCCAGAACCCCGCCTTTACCGCCCCCCCCCTCCGGTCCAGTTGGAGTATACCGCCTGGATGCCCAACTTCCCATCGTCCATGAGGAACCCACCGATGCAGGCCAAGGGGCTGACCACTCTGGAGACCTTCATGGACACGTTGCCGGATGTGAAGACCACGTGCATCACCCTGTTGGTGCTCTGGACGCTCAGCCGGGAGCCCGACGACAAGGTGCCGCGGGGCTCGGGGTGCAGGCGGGGGTGGGTTTACTCCGAGTACAGGCAGGGAGAGGGCTGAGGGGGGGCGACCACGGGCGGGGGGAGGGGTGTCCAGGGCGGGAGGCAGGGGCAAGGCGGAGGGCCGGGGGTGGCGGGTCGCAGCTGCTGGGTTGCGTGCCCGCAGCGGCCCCTGGGCCACTTCCCCGACATTCACTTCGTGGAGGAGGCCCCGCGGCGGAGCATGGAGAGCCTGCGGCGGCGCCTGGCGCAGATCTCACACAACATCCGCCAGAGGAACAAGTGCCTCCCCATCCCCTACTACTACCTGGACCCGGTGCTGATAGAGAACAGCATTTCCATCTAGGACGGCTCCCCGCCTCGCCTCTCCCCTCCCGCGCCTGTTTGCAAAAAAAAAAAAAAAAAAGAAAGAAAGAAAGAAAGAAAAAAAAGAAAAAAATCACTTCGAACATCGCTGAGTTTATCAGCGCGTGCGCATGGCCATTTACTGGGGGCGCGGTGGGGTGCGGGCTGGGGTGACACCGTTCACCACTGCGGGGTCTAGGTAGGCTCAGGGCCCCAGCGCCAGGCCTCGGGCCCGATGTCCCGTGAGATCTAGGCCAGGAGGCCTGGAAGGTGGTGCCCCCACCCCGGGGCTCCTCGGTGAAGTTCTGGGAGATGCCAAGGTGCTCTTGGGGTCGGCAGGAGAGAAGGATAGGACGTCTGCACCTCGCCATACCAACCCAAAGCGATTTCCAACCCAGAGCGATTCTGGCTCAGCTTAAGTCCCCCTACGTAGGGACCCAGACCTCCGAGGACCCCAGTCCACCAGAAAATCTACCCAAGGCCGAGCACCACCTGAGCCCTGCCCTCCTAGGGACTCAGACCACTCAAGACCTGTCCAACTTGGAACATAAATTACCCATCTGCCCAGACAAAAGACCACCCTGAGTCCAGCCTAGCAGAAACCTAGACCACCCAAGCCATGCTCGACAGCGCTAAGCTCCACCTACTATGAACCCATAACACCCTGTACCGCAGCCCCCACCTGCGGGAACCTACGTCACTCCAGGCTCTGCCCAGCCAGGAGCCCAGCCTGCTAAGTGCACCCTCCAGGCAACCTGTCCCCGGGATCCCTTCCTCAGCCCCAGCCACTCTTCTGGAACCTGAGACCCGCCCCTGCTCTGGCCCCACCCTGAGCCTTGCTTATGGCTTCATCACTGAGACCCTGGAGCTGCACAAGGGCTTGGCATGTGCACTTGACCTCGGGGAGTGAGTCCACCAGGTCTGTCCTGCCTTTGGTGGTGGGGGTGGGGCCGGGGGCGGGGAGACCTGCATGGTGGTGGGAATATTGGGCATCCTGGCACTGGATTCAAGCTGACCCCCCAAACTCGGTAAGCACAGAGTTGCCAGTGCTCCTGTTAGGTCCCTTCCTCCGGTGACCCTAGGTTTGGCTCTGGGTCACCTGGCCACTGTCAGCGGCAGCGTGTTGGGCTGAGGAGCTGACGATGGTCACGGGGAGATATTCGATGAGCTCCCCAGGGCAACGGGGACCCGTACGTGGGCGCGAGGTGCAGAGAACAGAGCTGAGACCCAAGGGCTGCTGCCTTGGGAAGTGCCGTCTAGAGGGCAGGAGACAGGTGCGGACACCTCACTGGAGCTCAGGCAGCTTAGAAAACCCTCCTGTAAGACTTCCTTGACCCAGGCCCAGCCTCACCCCTTGCACTGCTGCTTGCCAATGCCGTCGGCATCGTCCTCCAGCCTCTTGAGCTAGATGGAGCCACAGGGAAGGATCCGACGCCGGGGCCCCCCTGCGGTCGGGCTAGTGGACTGGATCCGTGTGCACCACTGGTTCCCGAAGGGCAGAGCTGATCTGCCTTGCTCACCGTGGCCTCCAGCCCCAGCCACGGTTAGGACACGTGGGTCCATGGCTCCAGCTGTGGGTGTCCATGGTGGGGGTGTCCCCGAGGATTCAAGGGGAGGTAGGGCATGAGCTGGGCTCCAAGGGGCAGTATTTGGTTAGGGAGAGAGGGACAGTCGGGGTGCCTGGCCTCCCCAGTCTCAGTCTCTGCTGAGGAGGAAGGACGGAGAAGGGGGGAGGCAGGTTCCGGAGGGGCCCCAGTGAACACTCGGTTCCGTGTGGCAAACACGCAGCCACGCGAGGCTCATGGGCGGGGCTGTCCTAAATCCCAGTGCCTGAGGAAGGTGGTCCCTCAGGCTAATGGCAGGAGATGGGGACCCATGGGGAGGCCGGCCATCAAGAGCACCTGCCACCGGGGTGGAGGCCGGGGGCAGACCCTAAAGAGGTCTGTGAGGCCGACTCTGAAGGAAACCCTGGAGACTTCTCTGTGGGGTGACTGCTCAGAAGTTTTGTTCTCCTCCATTTAATTTACATTTAATTCTAATAATAACCAGTAAGATAGGTGCTCTTCTCATCCCTGTTTTCAGATGAAGAAACAGACACAGAGAGGTTAAGTGACTTGCTCAAGGTCACACAGTGGGGAAAGAGGAGGAGGCAGGAAAGGGGTGTGAAGTAACAGTGTGTTTGGGCAGAAGGGGTGGGGTGGTGCATGAACAAGGTAACAGAGATCTAGCCGAGGGGGAGGCCCGGAGCCCTCGGCACCTAGGGGGGAGCTTCACCTCTCTGCGGCGGCCCGGACCCAGAGCACATCGTCTGGGGAGTAGCAGTGGGTAAGATCCTGAATCTCTGGGCCAGCCAGCCGGTGGGGCGGGAGGAGGGGGTGCATGGTGCAAGCCTCTGGCCCTTGGTGATCAGCAGCAGGCAGCCTGCCCGTCCTGTCCCAGCGACGCTGACTGACTGCTGAGCAGAGGGCCCCCGCTGCCAGGGCCAAAGCTCAGCTGCTCCGGGGCCCTGACCCGGCTGATTTTCTGGTGCCAAGGGCCCAGTGTGGGCTTCGGTGTTGGTGTCCTGGTGCAGTAGACGCGAGGACCTGAGTCAGAGGTGTCCCTGGAGCCAGTGGGTCATTGAGTCCAGAGCCACCTTCTGATTCCAAAGAAAGAGACCCCCCCAACTCCCCCACCCCCCCACCAGAGTACTGGGGTTACTTTTCTGCGGTCAGGCCCAGGCTTCAAGAATAGACAGCGAGGCAAGTGAGCCCTGCTCAGGACAGCACCTTATGAATCAGAGGCACCGTCCAGGGGTTGGGGCACCTCTCATCCCAGTCGGCCCGCAGAGAGGAGGGAGAGCAACTCCGGGGAGCTTCAGAGACCTGCTGAAGGGCATCCTTAGTAACCACGACAACTGGCAGGGGTCCTGCAAGTGCATGGATCCTGGCAAAGAAGCAGGAGAGAGCACTCCCCCCTCAGCCCTCGCTCGCTGTCCCAGAGCAACACCCCTCCCTCCAGGGGTGAGCAGTAGGCCCAGACTCAGAGAAGCGCGGAGCTAGCTGGGAAAGGGGGGTGCAGGGCCACAGGGCTGTGTGGAAGAGACAGGTCAGGGGGTTGGGAGCCTGGGCTCCTGAAGGCACTGGGATGGGATGAAGGGAGGCTGGACCCCTGGGCCCCTCACCTCCAGCTCAGCCTGCAGACCGGTCCCGGGCTGGTCCAGCACAGGGGTCCATGGCTTCAGTGATGGGGAAGTTCTTTGGGATGCTGGGTTGGTGCTGGACCAGGATGGGGATGAGGCCATTCAGGAACTGGGAGGCAAAGAAGGTGTCCTCCTGTGAATGTTTGAACACATTCTGCAGAGAGTGGGTGTGGGGAGGACCACCCCGGCGACCCAAGCCCCAGCCTCTCGCACTGCCACCGCTCTGGGGACCCAGATCTCCAGCTTCCCGCATCGGTCACTCCCTGATGTTCCCTTTCTCCTACTCCAAGTGGTTGGACAACTGGACTAGTAAGTGGTTTCTCAGAAGAAAGGGGGATGGAGGCTTGGGTTTCCCCCCGGGGAGTCACTGATCCTTCAGCCCCACCCATTCCGGGGTACATGTCAGGTGCTCCCTGATGTGACACGCGCCAAGACTGCATCTTGGATTTGAGTGGCATGTGTGAAAATCAGGAATTTGGAGAAGTGCTGGATACAGCAGAGCCTGGCCTGCTAGTTCGTGGTTCCTGGGTGGCTGCTTTCCCAAGCTCCCCCCAATTCCCAGTTAAGACTCACCAGCCTGTGTGCTGGTCTCCTGCTCTCGCCTTCCCCGCGCTCGTCAGGCTGACTGGCACACTGTTCCAGGTCCCTGAGCCCAGCAAGGTCTTTGCTTGCCTGCTGTCCAGGGGTCGGAGAGCACCCCGGGAGACAGGCAGCCGGCAGGTGGTTCTGGAGAGACCCTGAGGCGCCTGTCCCCTCGTGGGCACGCATCTGCTCTCAGCTCCTGTCGTGGCAGCCCAGGCTTGCCGCTGCCTCTCCGGAACTGGGTCTGCTTTTGGCTCCAGGACACTCTCCGTCATCCCCTTCTCCAAGGTGCCCTGGGAGAGAGCTGTGGGCGCCTTCTCCTCTGCGTCTCTGTCCTGTCCGCTCCCCGCCCTGGAGGCCAGTGTCTTGTAAACCAGTCTGAGTCACCCCGTGTTCTCCCTCTCTCCATTCCTGCGTCTGTCTCTTGCCTCTTACCTCCGTCCCCTCCTCAGCTCTTCCGCAGGTCGCAGGTCGGTGGGGCAGGGGTGGGACGTGATGTGCTCCAGGTCCTCCCAGGGGAGTGAGCAGAGGCCCTGGGCAGGCACAAAGGCGGGGGGATGCAGGGAGAGGACTGGGCAGGGCCCTGGCTCCAACCTGCCAAAGCATAATTTAAAAAAAAATTACCAACACGATTCATAAAATTAGAATGAACGCAAGTCAAAGATTTAACTCAACCGGGCAAGGCGGTAACGGCGGTTCCAAGAATAGCTAAGGAGCTGCGTGTTTAGAGGTATTCACGGGCATGCCTCGTTTTCTTGTGTCTCAGTGTATTGTGCTTTGCAGATATTGCTTGTTTTTCTTACAAACTGAAGGTTTGTGGTAACCCTGCATCGAGCCAGTCCGTGGGGGCCATTTGCTCACTTCACATCTCTGTGTCACATTTTGGCAACTCTCGCAATATTTCAAACTTTCTCAGCATTATCTCTGTTACGGTGATCGGTGATCAGTGATCAGTGATCTTTGATGGTACCATTGCAATTGCTTTGGGAGCCATGAACTTCGCCCATACAAGGTGGTGTGGGTGTTCTGACTACCCAAGCGATGGGCCGTTCCCCCATCTCTCCGTCTCCTCGGCCTCCCTGTTCCCTGAGACGCAACAATATTGAAATGAGGCCAGTTAATAATAACCCTACAGTGGCCACTAAGTGTTCAAGGGAAAGGAAGAGTCACGTGTCTCTCACTTTAACTCAAAAGCTAGAAATGGTGACGCTTAGTGAGGAAGGCGTGTTGAAAGCCGAGATTGGCCGAAAGCGTGGCCTCTCACGCCAGAGTGAGCCAAGTTGTGAACGCAGAGGAAAAGTTCTGGAAGGAAATTAAATGGCTACTCCGGTGAACACACGAATGATAAGAAAGAGAACCAGGCTTCTTGCTGATGGGGAGAGAGTCTCCGTGGTCTGGGTAGAAGATCAGACCAGCCCCAACATTCCGTTGAGCCAACAGCCTAACCCAGAGCAAGGCCCTAATGCTCAGCCGTTCTGTGAAGGCCGAGAGAGCTGAGGAAGCTGCAGAAGGAAAGTCTGAAGCTAGCAGAGGTGGGTTCCGGAGGTTTAGGGAAAGAAGCCGTCCCCATGGCATAAATGTTCAAGGTCAAGCAGCGAGTGCTGACGTAGAGCCTGCAGCAAGTTCTCCAGAAGATCGAGCTAAGATCACTAGTGAAGGTGGCTACTCTCAGCAACAGATCTTCCGTGTAGGGGAAACAGCCTTCTGTTGGAAGAAGACTCCACCTGGAACTTCCATAGCTGGAGAGGAGAAGTCAACGCCCGGCTTCAAAGCTTCAAAGAACAGGCTGACTCTCTTGCTAGGGGCTCACGCAACCGTGACTTTAAGTTGAAGCCAGTGCTCGTTGGCCATTCTGAGAATCCCAGACCCTTCAGAATGCTGCGAAGTCTGCTCTGCCTGTGCTCTGTCCGTGGAACCACAAAGCCTGCACGACAGCACGTCCCTCTATGACACAGTTTACTGAAGAAGCCCACTGTAGAGACCCCCTGCTCAGAAACAAGGATTCTTGTCAAAATATGGCTGCCCGTTGACCATGCACCTGGTCTCCGCAGAGCTCTGGTGGAGATGGGCAGTGACATGCATGTTGTTCGCAGGCCTGACAACGCAGCGATCATCTGCCCCCCGTGGGTCAAGGACTCATTTGACCTTCGAGTTTTATTATTTAAGAAATCTGCTTTGTGAGGCTCTAGCTGCCACAGAGAGTGACTCTTCTGATGGATCTGGGCAAGGTACATTGGAACCTTCCGGAAAGGATTCACCATTCTAGATGCCTTTCAGGACATTGGTGATTCAAGGGAAGAAGTGAAAATATCCACACGAGCAGGAGTTTGGAGGAAGTCGATGCCAGCGCTCAAGGATGACTCTGAGGGATCAAGGCTCGAGTGGAGGAGGTCCGTGCAGAGGCAGCGGAAAGAGCAAGACCTAGAATCAGAAGAGGAGCCAGGAGATGGGATTGAATCACTGCGATCTCATAACAGAGAAGGCGTAGCTTTTTTTTTTTTTAAGTTTTTATTTAAATTCCAGGTAGTTAACATACAGTGTGATATTAGTTTCAGGTGTGCAATATAGCGATTCAACACTTCCATCCATCCCCTGGCGCTCATCACAACAAAGGCATCCTTCATCCCTATCACCTGTTTCCCCCGTCCCTCCATTCCTCTGGTGACCATCGGTTTGTTTTCGAGAGTCAAGAGTGTTTTTTGGGGGGCGCCTGGGTGGCACAGCGGTTAAGCATCTGCCTTTGGCTCAGGGCCTGATCCCAGGGTCCTGGGATCGAGCCCCACATCGGGCTCCTCCACTGGGAGCCTGCTTCTTCCTCTCCCTGCCTGTGTTCCCTCTCTCACTGGCTGTCTCTCTCTCTGTCAAATAAATAAATAAAATCTTTTTTAAAAAAAGGTTTTTTTTAAAAAGAGAGTGTTTTTTGGTTTGTCTATCTCTCTGTCTTTTTTCCTTTTTTTGCTTGAGTGAAATCATACAGTATTTGTCTTTCTCTGACTTATTTCGCTTAGCGTAATACTCTGCCGTTCCAACCATGTTGTTGCAAATGGCAAGATGTCATTCTTTTTGATGGCTGAGTAATAGTCCATGGTATCTATAGACCACATCCTCTTTATCCGGTCATCTGCCCGTGGACACTTGGGCTGGTTCCATAGTTCGGCTGTTGTAGATAGAGCTGCTTTGAACATCGGGGTGCGTGTCTCCCTTTGAAGTAGTGTTTTTGTATTCGTGGGGTAAAGACTTAGTAGTGGGACTGCTGGATCATAGAGTAGTTCTATTTTTAACTTTTTGAGGACCCTCCATGCTGTTTTCCAGAGTGTCTGCCCCAGTTTAGAAGAGTTGTTTTGTATGGATAAAGAAAGTGGCTTCTTGAGATGGAATGTTCTCCTGGTGAAGTTGCTGGGAGGGTTGTTGAAACGACAACAAGGGATTGAGAATATTCCGTGAGCTAGTCGGTAAAGCAGCAGTGGGTTTGAGAGGACGGGCTCCGATTCTGAAAGAAGTTCTACACGTCAAATGCTGTCAAACAGCGTCGCGTGCTACAGGGAAATCACTCGTGAGAGGAAGAGTCAATCAACGCAGCAAATTTCACTGTTGTCTTATTTTAAGAAATTGCTGCTGTCACCGCAGCCCTCGGCAGCCATTCAACACTGAGGCAAGACCCTCCACCAGCAAAAAGAGGAGGACCGGCTGAAAGCTCAGATGAGAGTTAGCATTTTTCAGCAATAAAGTATTTTAAATTTAAGATACGAACATTTTTTAAAAGATTTTATTTATTTATTTATTTAACACAGAGAGGGAGAGAGGCAGAAGCAGGCTCTCTGCTGAGCAGGGAGCCCGATGCAGGACTCGATCCCACGACCCTGGGATCATGACCCGAGTCGAAGGCAGACGCTTCACCGACTGAGCCCCCCAGGCGTCCCCGCCTTTTTTTTTTTAGTAAGACACCTTGTTATAAGTGGTTCGCTGGATTAAACTTTTTTTTTTTCTTTTAGATTTTAAAGTCTGATTGAGACTTCCAGAGAGCTCGCCCCCAAAGGCACGCTGCTCCACTGTTATACCAGGGCTCGGTTGCCTCAGGCCCTTGACAACTCTGGGTATACTTTCCTAACGATCAGTGAGATTAAATATCTTTTCACAGGTTGGTTAGACGTTGAGGTTTATTTTATGGACTGTCTTTAAAAAATGTCCTCTTCTGTGCCCTCTTTTCTGCTGGGCTGTTAGTTGGTACAAGGTCTTCCTATATTCCAGGTATTTACTACCGTTTGCACATAGCTACCCGTCTCTCTTACGAGCCTGTGATTTTATGCCTGGCAATGCCTTGCCCCTGCACTCTGTCATTAACCCGTTCCGTGCTGATGTGTTAGAGTCTTGCATTTCTGTTTTCTACCCCTTTTGCTGCCACCTACCTGCACCTTTGTCCCCCTCCTTCCCTGGTGACTCACGCCACCCAGTCCTAGAATACTGGGCAGGGAGTGGCAGGGGTAAACGAGGGTCCTGCCCCGCTTTTAGGGCCCTGTGCCCTCCACTCCCTGATTCCCTAACTGAAAGGCTGGAGTCGGGGTGGTAAAGAGGGCGCTGCTCCTCCCCTCTGGCCAGCAAGCCCAGTTGGGGTGGGATCTCCACAGCATGAGTCTGGGACCTGGATGCCCACTGCCTTATTGTCCATGAGAAAGTCCCCACCCTGGGCCAAGAGGACCATCACTCTGAACTAGATCTTCCCTAGAGGTGAATGTTACCTGTAATGACCTTCTGTTCTTTGGCCCATCAGCCAAGAGTCCAAGAACTGGGGGTGTGTGTGTGAGAGACAGAGGAGAGACAGGCAGACAGAGACAGAGAGAGAGAGAGAAAGAGAGTCAGAGGGGTCACAGGCCTGGGTGGTGGAGGGAGTGGTGGCTTCTCCAAGGACGATTGGAGACTGAATGCTTGGATTTCCACCGCTGGCTGCCTTGGTTTCTCCATTTTCTCCAGGAGATGATAGTTGCTCCCAGAAGATATACATCGAAAGAAATATTGGTTTGTTCACTGGAGCGGAATTGCCTTCCAACTCAGTAGTTCATCCATCCATCTGTCCATCCATCCATCCATCCATCCATCCATCCATCCATCCACACGTATGTACATTCAATCATTCTCCCTTTTATCCATCATCAAACAAACATTTGTCAGCTATCTCTCGTGTGTCAGCACAGCGCTGGGCCCCGGGAATATAAACTGCATGACACCCAGCTCCTGCCTTCAAGAAACTCATGGGCTAGCTGGGGAGACACACAGGTCTCCCTTAGGCAAAGGGGCATGGAAGGGTTTGAGGAATCATTGTGTATAAAGTCCTCCATTCAACGCCTACTTACCGAGCACCTGGTGTGTGCCAGGCGCTGTGGTGGGCAGTTATAAACCCTGTCCTCGTGAGCCTGCAGTCTAGGGATCAAGGGGAGGAGGGGGTCCACGTCTTCTGGAGCACACCTCCACGGCAGCCTCAAGAGCGAGGGAAGGATGGGGGAGGACGCCGGCTCTCAACTGTCTCATCGGGGAAGTGACATACATTGCTTCCTCCAGAGTCCATTGGCCACCATAGGTCCTATGGCCCCAATCTGAGATATTTAGCGAGCACGAACTTTCTATACATCAACCAACGATTTCTACCATTCCAAGTCAAGTGGCGTCGCTCTCTCTCAGTGGTTGTGTTTGCACAGTGACTCGAATACATATTACATTCTGTCCACATGGTTTATAAACCTTAGCAAACCTCAAAAACCAAAGCAGTGATACCCAGAACACGAGGCGAGATGGAAACCATTCGGTGAATTCCAAGGGAGCCATTTTGGCCTTAAAGGACGCTTCTGGATTTGGGACGAGAAAAAAGAAAAACAGAAGGGAAGAATGTGTACGAAGCTTTGGAATTTAATCACCGACGATTGAATCAGGAAAGCAATGTATGATTATTATGGCTCTACTATTTTTCGATTAACTGGAAATGGAAACTGCGTTATAATATGCAAGCTTTCGTCCAACTTTGGAACAAGATTTAGGAAAGCATATGTGGGCACGGCCCAGACAGGTGTCCTTCTCCTTCTGCCCTGCTTCTGGTGGCCCCTTCTTAGTGCGTTGTTCATTTTTATAGCCGGGACCATAGGTCACTATCAACCTTTTGGGCAATTTTTCGACCTGCCGGGAGGGCTGCCCTGCGTCAGGTGACCATTAAGCCCGCTTGGCGGCGGTCAGCGGGGTCAGGGGCAGGATTACGTCCCCCCCGCCCCATCATAATGTAATGCAAACCTGCAAAGCAACACAAAGTCATAAGACCCTTTAAGGGAGCTGGGGGCATTTGGAAACTTTGACCCTTGGAGTCTTTAAAAGGCACGGTGGTGATGTTCTCTGGGGTGTTTTGTTTCTGCTGTTTTGTGGTGTGTGGGGTGAGTTCTGTGTGGCTTGGTTGTCCCGGGAGAGGCATATGGGGTCCCGGTTTTCTGGGGGAGTCCTTTTGTCTGGGTGGCCTAGATGGATGGGGCCTAAGGAATGCCTCCGAGGAGCCTGCTCTGCAGGGGATTTAGATGGACACGCTGTTCTCGATGAGCGGAGGGTCCAGGTAGGTGTAAGGCAGTGGCAGCCCCTGGTTCCGCTCCTGGATCTCCTTCGAGATCTGGGCCAGGCGGCTCTGGAAGGCAGCGATGCTCTGCTGAGGGGCCTCCTCCGTGAAGTGCTCATCCGGGTAGGTGCCCAGGGGCCGCTGGGAACCAATGACAAGGTGGCGTGAAGGGGCCGCTCAGCAGCTGGGACCCGCCCTAGCCGTCCACCCCGGGGACCTGGAAGCAGCCTCCTTCCGAGCCTCAGCCCCGCTCCTTCCTCTAAACAGCAAGGACCACCGCAGGCCGCTCCTGGGGACTGAAAGCTCGAGTCGGAGCTTTCCAGGAGGCGTCCCCACCCCCTGGCATGATCTCCTTGCAGCGAGGGTGACTCATGTGATCCTTTGACCCTCCTTGTGAGATGTCCAACGTCATGTGTCCCCCTGGGAAGCTTCAGTGGGGGGAGGGGTCCCAGCGCCTTGGAGGCACCGTGGGGTCTGGGCCAGAGAGGGGAAAGGACCCCCCCCCCTCGCATATCCCAGAGCTGGCCTGGCCCGGCCCACAGGCCCCTGCACTCACTTGGTCTCCAGGCTCCTTGCTCAGCAACCAGAGGGTAATGATAATGTCACACGTGGCATTGACTGGCGGGAGGGTAGCTAGAAACCCCTCTGGCTTTGTCTGGCCTTTGGAGGTGGGGGGTGGCAGCTGCATGGACGGAGGCAGGTTGGGCATCCAGACACAGGAGTCGAACTGAAGGCCAAGAAGGCAACGTTGAGTCCTAGGAGCCGGGCCCCCTTCCATCCCACCGGCCCGGCACCGACCCCGCTCACCTGCCCAGCGCTGACAGCGTAATGCCTGGCTGAGCAGCTGAAGATCACCATGGTGATGTACCGTACCAGGGCTTCCCGGGTCTCCAGCGCGGAGGGCATACCTGCGGGGGCAGGGGCGCTGGGCATGCGGCCACCAGGGTCCTGAGGACCCCGCTACAGGGGACTGAGGGTGGGGCCCAAGGGCTGAGATCCCCGTACCTGAGCTCTTCCTGCCCAGGAAGCCCTCCAAGAAGATCTCCTGCACCCAGGCCTGGAGTTCACTGTCATCACGCACGGAGACATCACTCGGGTAGTAGATGTTGATTATTTCGGAGACAAAGCTACAAGGTGCACTGGGTTCAGGCCCAACTTTGGACCCCGAGCGTCTCCGAGGAGCAACACAGCTCGGTGTCATTCACATCCAGCCCTCCTCCTTGTTGCGAGCCTCCCTGGGCCCTGCCGCTCCTCCCCGATCTTCGCGCTTCCCCCACGCCCCCAGCTTGCTGGAGATGGCCACCTCACCTCTCCACGGCAGCCCAGATCTGCAACCCGTCATCCCGGTAGTAGTAATTTGGGATGTCTTCGACTCCCCGGGCCCGGATATCCTCGGGCAGACACAGGACGGAATAGCTGAGCTGTTCCATGTTCCTCTGGATCAGCTCCGAGAAGCCCTCAATGCCAATGCCTGTGGACTGGGAGACAGAACTGCTGGCTGCCGGAGCGCTGGGCCCAGGACTGGTGGGAAACACGGGGAATCCCCCCCCGCCGCCCCCGCGCCAGAGCTTACCCTGTCCACCACCTTCCCCGGGGCGATGAGCTGCTCGCGGGCCAGAGTGTTAATATGCAGTGTGTACCGAGTGTGTGGGACCAACAGCTAGAATGGTCGGAGAACACAGACGTGGGTGAGGCCTGGGTCTCTCCAGCCCCAGACCCCCCCTGCCTAGAGGCACCAAGTCTTGTAAATCACCCATGGGAAGAGATGACAGCGACAAGAGGGCCAGCCAGGGACAGGGATCAGGGCTCCGGACCTCACGTCGGGGGCTGGGCTTCCACCGGCATTCTGTTCTATGACCTGGGCCTGGCGCCCTCCTCTCTCTGGGCACATGAGGGGGCCGATCAGGAGGAGCATGACGAGCCCCCCAGCTTCGGCATTCTGTGATTTACTAACCCTTGGGCAGCCAATGCACCATGAAAAGCAGGGCCCATGGAGCAAAATGGAACCATCGCCCAGAGTACCAGGCCCTGGGAGCTGCCGATGGTCAGAAAGAATCAACCTGGACGGGAGAGGATAGAGAAGGGCCTGCATCCGGGACCCAGGACACTGTCCAAGTAAGAATCAGAGAATCCAAAGAGCCATGGCCCCTGCCTGGGAGAATTCCTGTCCTTCCGAGAAGTGGGGCCCCAGGTTCCTGCAGGAAAGGAATCCGGGCCATCTGAAGGCTTAGCAGAGCCCATGGTAGAGACGTGGGTCTCCCTCCCCGGGCTCCCTCACCCCTGCTGCTGTCTGCAAGAAAACTGCTGGTCCCTCAAAGCCAAGTGCACACTCTGACATGAGCCTTAGATCTCTCCTAAGAACAGGCTTCCGGACGGCTGCTGACTGTCCACCTGCTTTCCCCTGAGAAGTCCCATGCAGAGTCCTGCCTCACCCCAGCCCCCATTCCCCTCTTCCAGGTGCAGGGCCTGCGGGAAAGCAGGCTCCCGGGGCAGTCGTGCAAGGAGAGGCTGCTGCAGCAGGATGGGGGCTCTGACCCCCGCCTGGCAGGACAGGGCCCCACGGGGACAGGCTGAAGAGCACCCCGAGGTGCAGGGACACAGTCTGGGCCATGCTGCCGAGACACCGACCTTGAAGAGTGGGTGGCATTGCGGCAGCTGGCGCAGCGTAGCCATCGTGAAAACCTCAGGCAGCAGGTGGGCCTGCAGCAGGTGCGTGAGAGCCTCGTTGACCGAGAACTCGGCATTCCGCACCCACGTCTTGGCCAGCAGCCAGTCCCACTTGTTGTCGCTGGGCAGGAAGATGGGGCTGTCGGGTCCCGGGGTCTGGCTGAGCTGTAGGAGGAGCCGGTGCAGGGAGAGGGGGCCGTGGGGTGTCTGCCGACCCCTCCGTCAAACCCCTCCCTCCCCCTGCCCCGCCGCTGACCTGGATGGCGAGGGGCAGCAGCGGTCCTCCCCTGGGGCGCTGGTACAGCAGGGTCATCGGGGCCGCAGAGAACTGGGGCTGCCCATTCACGACGTTGCCGTGGATGCCAGAGAGGATGCCATGATCCACCAGGAACACGGAGCCCCTCTGCAAGAAAAAGAAGGGGAGCAGGGGCTGCCACCTGGCTCTCTAAAGGATGCAGGGGCGGGGCAGGGAGAAGACTGGGTTGGGGGGGGAGGAGTGTTCCCCATGAGAGGGTGCTGTTGCCCGCACAGGGCAGGTCCTTAGGAACGCACGGCCCTCTCCAATAGGGGACAGGCCTGAAGGCACTGGGATGGCGGTGTGCAGAGCCTGGACCCCCGAGTCGCTCACCTCCAGCTCAGCCTTCAGGCTGGTCCCAGGGCCCAGCACAGGGGCCACCATGTCCTCAGTGACGGGGAAGTTCTCTGGGAGGTGGCGACAGCGGCGGATCAGGACAGGGTTGTGGCCATTCAGGAACTGGGAGGCGAAGAAGGCGTCCTCCTGCCAGTGTTCAACCACATACTCTGGGGGGGGAGCGGGGGGGAAGGCGGCTAGGTCATCTCAGCATGGACCCCCTCCCCGCAGCTTCACTGTGGAGTTGCTGGCTCCTGGGGCCATCCCGGGCTCCCTTCGCTTCTCACTCTGTACCTTTCTCTGCCTGGGCTTCAGCCACTGCCTCTCACCCAGCAGCAAATCTGAGTCCCCAGCCCACCTGTCCTGCCGTCCGCCTACCTGACGCCCCAAGGCCAGGATTTGGCAGCCTCAAACACAGCACTGGGAGCTCCTGCTCCGGCCCCGCCCCTCCCGTCGCCTGGCGTCTGGGGACCGGCACCCCCATCCAGCTGGTTGCCGCAGCAGAGCTGGGGACCACTCACGTGAGTTCCCTCTCCTCTTCCCATCGGGCCCCACTGACACTCCATCCCCAGCAGCTCGGGCCCCACCTGTCCGCCCTGCCGATGCTCTGCGGACCGTGGCCAGGGCCTCATAACTGCTTCTCCTGCTTCCAGTCACGCCTGCTAACACCGTGCCACCCACAGGGCACATCTGGCCGCCTGGTCCTCGGCTGGCAGCCAGCCAAAGCTCCCCCCCCCCTTGGGAAAAGCCCAATTCCTGCCCTGGGCTACCCAGCCCTGCGAGTCCCCCGGGGTTCCGTGCACTGCCCCCACTCTGTCTCTTATCTTCCCTCCCTTTGGCCAAGGCAGAGGTCTTTCTTCCCCCCCAAAGGCCTCTGGTCCTTCCACCTTTGGGGCCCTCGCATTCACTGTCCACTGAGCCCGAAACGCACCCTGCCCATTCTTGGTACTGGTAACACCTACTCAACTTTGAGGTCTTGGCCCAAAAGTCCCCTCCTGGGGGACTTTCCAGGACACCCCCCACTGCCCAGACGAGGCAGGTCCCCCTTTTATGTATTCTCATGGGGGCCAATGAACAGGTTTCATGAGGGAAACGGTATTTTGATTTTGAGCCTATCATCCACTTTTGAGCCTGTCCCCACTGTGAGCCCTGTGGGGACAGAGACTGTGTCCACAGCCCTATCCCAGTGTCTGATGGGTCGCTGCCCAAACAAATGCCAGTTGGATTAAGGGGCGTGAGAAGGTTAGGGACACGCCCAGTCTCCACCCTCTTTTGTATTTGTGGAGGAAGTAAGGTCTAGAGTGACAGGGGCCTGCCCGGGTCACTCAGTGAATCAGGGCTTGGTTTTCTGAGGCTCATGACAGCTAGGAGACCTGAGGTCTCAGGGAAGAAGTCAGGAGCCCCTGCCCGAGTTCCTCACCCGCGGCCGGAGTCTTCCGGAAGTTCAACATAGTCTGCATCTCATCCAGACTCTCCCAGGGTCCCTTGCGGTCTAGCAGCCCCTTGAGTTTCATCTCCGAAAACCTGCCAGGGGGTGTCAAGGTTGGGGAGGGGGCAAGAGGCCTTGCGAGACCCTTCCCTGTCAGCTGGCCTCATCCTTCCTGGGCTCTTGAACCAGCCCCCAGGTCCTGAAGTAGCCACTGCCCCTGGTCATCACTGTCCTGTGGGAATTGGTGGTAGGCAGAGGCTGTGCCCTGGGGAGGACTGTGGGACCCATGTGCTTGATGGCGGGGGAGGGCAGAAGGCAGGAGTCCTAGGGCAGCTGAGGCCCAGGGTAGGGAGGGAGCGGGCATCCTTACGCAGAGCTGACTTTCAGGTAGAAGCAGGAATTCTTCATTACAGAGTATTTGATGTTGAGATCCAGATCTTTCACAGACTTCTCATTCAGGCAGTGAGGCCAGCCTGGGCTGTAAGTCTTCCAGCTGGAGGGAGGAGCAGGAAGGTGGGTCCCAAGAAGGCTCAGGGAACCCACCGATTAGGGCAAAGGGAGAGGTAGGCCCCTGGAGGCCCTCGTCAGAGCCAGCCCCCTTCTCCGAGCAAGGGCATTCCCAAGCTCTGCCCTCTGCCTCCGCCCACAATGAGACTTCTCCCCTGGTCACAGCTGACGGTCCAGGGCTGGACACCTAACCAGAGCTAGGCCAATCAAAGTCCTTTCCGGGGAATCAGAGATTGGGGCTATTAAGAAAGAGACATCGGGTCCAAAATGGAGTCACTTGTGCTAAGCCCATATTGGCAAACCAAGGATTCACACCTAACCTATTTGAAAGGTCAGCTGCTCTCAGGAACTTGACCTTTAACCAATCTGGAATTATTGGGTCATCACCAGTGAGGAAATCTGCCTGATCCCCACCTTTCCCCAAAGGAAGGTGATCTTGCCTGAAACAACCCGCTTTTTGCTAGAAACTTCCTTTTTCTGTCCCCATCTGCCTAGAAAAGGCTGCCGCTTTGTATGGCTCGTCAGAGCTCCTTCTTCTCTGCTAGGGGGGATGCTGCCTGATTCGAGAATCATTGCATAAAGCCAACTTGATCTTCAAATGGACTTGGCTGAATTTTTTTATTTTCTATTTTATTTTATTATTATTTTTTTTAAACAGGGTTGAGCCAGAGAGGCCATCTGTCTGGATATCTGGACCACCGCATGCCAACATAGGGACTGTTAGTTCCAGCCATTTCCCACTGTATGGACTGGGACCCAGAGAAAGCTGTTCTACGAAGAGAGAGAGATGTGAAGCAAGAGAAAGAGAAGCGTCTAGGCCCGTAGAGACAGGGAGAGAATCACCTTGTTTCTGGCCTCTGAGATCTGGCTGTCCTTCCAGTACGTCTGTGTGTGTCCTCCTGACACACTCCCCCCACCCCACCCCCCTATCCCTGGTCTGCTTGCTGGCCTATGTTTTTTTCTTGCAAGCACAAAATCCCTGACTCACACAGATGCATCTCACAGAGGGACTTCCGGAAGGCTTCAGCAGCCTTGGGCGGGCATCCCATGGAGAGACACTTAGACTTCCATACGCTCGGGAGAGCCCAGAAATTTACTCTGCCATGGGCCTCAGGCGTTTGAGCAAGCAAGCAATGCAGCCTAAGGACTTTGGGTGCAATGGTGAAATCCTGTCTCTGCAAAGCTGAACACACCCCCACCCCGCCCCAGGCTAGTCCACCTCTCACTCATTTAGTCAGTCATTGCCCTTGGGCTTGAACTTTTGACTTGGAAGAATAAGTGGCAATTAAAGTACGGGGCTCCTAGGTGGCGGCCCAGCCCTGCTTCTCACACGGGAATGTCCAAGACCCTTCACCCAGAGATCCTGACTGAGCTGGTTCTGACTGCGCAGGTCTGGCGTGGGTGAGCCCCGGAGCCTGCGAGCTCGCGGGCAATGCTGACACTGTGATCTGCTGACACGCTTTAAGCCCTGAGGACCTAGGCAATTGGAGCCCAGGTCAAATGATGCCTCCTTTGGGAAGGGCCTAGACCGGCCCTAGGTCTCTGAACCCCTGGGTCTTGCTTTTGATAGGAAAGAAAGGCCACATCGCAGACACCCTCGACCTCCGTATCTGTTCCCTCACCTGGGGCCGCTGCGGGCTGATTTGGTGCAGTGGTTTCCTTGGGGCTAGAATTCCCAACACATGTGGAATCACCAGGAACCAATAAGCCTGCGGCTACTGGGTCCCAGACTCCTGGGTCCCAGACTCCTGGAGCAACAGCCTTGCAGCCCAGGCTTCCGGGCAGCAGCTGAGCTAGCCAGAGCTCGAGCTTTTGAAAACCTGCCCCTCAGCGCCCCTGGTCCCTGGCTTTGTCCTCACCCGCAGCCCCAGCCCTCCTGCTGCCTCCGGGGCCAGACTCTCCCAGCGGAGCCTGGGGCAGACAAAGAGCCCTCCTCCCACCTGCCCTGGAGGATGAGTTTCTTGGGCTTCGCGGTGGTGGATTCCTGGCTCCGCCCAGATTTCCAGGAGAATAGAACACGTTAATGGATGAAAAAGCCCCAGGGCAAGCAAGACACCTGCAGGGGTGAAGCATTTCCAGCCCTGGTTTTTGCACTCTTGCGGGCACTCTCGCGGGGACGGTTACTCTTGCGGGCACTCTCCGGAAGGCTTGTTACAGCACCCCCGAGTGCTCCGGAACATTACGGCACACCCCAGTGCTCCGGAAGGCTGGTTACAGCCGTATGGCTGCCCCCACCCTCTGGAGGTGATTCAGGAGGCCTGAGGGTGTCGGGAATTTGCATTTCTAACAAGCCCCGGGATGCTGAAGTTGTCCTCGGAGAGGGCTGGAGGGGACTTCAGTCAGTGTCAAACCAGCGCAACCCGGGCTGCCCCACATTCCTTGGGTGACCCCCCACCCTACCCCAGCACCCCACAGCATCCCGCTCCTCACTGGTAGGAGTCCTGCCTGGCCTGCAGCTCTTCCTGGCGCTGTTGCTGGAGGGTGGGGTGGTCGTCTGCCCCGGAGACCTTGGCTGTGAGCGCACAGGAACGGGTGATGAGGGCAGAGAAACAGCACCGCCCCCCCCACCTCTGGCCCCAGCCCCTGGTCCCTTGCTCCCACAGTGGGCTGCCCGCTCTCCTCCCCAGGGGCCACACCGGCCGGCCTTTCCCCTCCCCTGCCTTTCCCCCCCACCAGGCCCGCCGCGCCTGCCCGGCTCACCCGGCCCAGCGCGCAGAGCCAGGCTCACCGCGCCATCCAGCCACTGGTAGCAGGGGAAGCGCAGGGGGACGCCCTGCGGGGGCGTGAGCTGGAACCAGCGGCAGAACCAGGCGTCCCGGCTCAGGGGCCCGATCGGGGCGGGCAGCAGCAGGGGCGCCTTGTGCACGCGCAGCAGTAGCACCTCGCCCACGTCCTGGGGGGACTCCACCTCGAACTCCTCCACCTGGAGGGGAGACACTCAGGATCGAAGGGGGCCGTCCCCTGCTCCCTCCTCCGCCTCCACCCCGCTCCGCTGTGCACTCACAGCGCCCGCGCTGAACTCCTTGCCCAGGTGGTCCAGGCGCAGTGGGGGTGTCTCTCCCCGGGTCCCCACGACGCTGACAGCTATTTTGTTCCACGTGCCAGCCCCGATGGCCTCCCCAGTAGACACTCGCACGCTGTACTTGGCCATGGTGCCGACCCAAGTCTGGCTGGCTGCCGCTGCCGCTGAGACCTTTAAAGCTGGCGGCTCAGCCTGGGACACGCCCCGCTCCACCCCGCCCCGCCAGGCCCCGGTCACGCGCGGCGGACTGTTGTCCCCCATTCCGAGTGCCCACGGAGCCTCTTCTGCCCCCCGGGCAAGCAAACACACGCCCGGCCCAGGGCAGACACTGGCGGGGCTGGGAGGCTCAGCAGTGCTGGGTGAGCAGGGATGGGGTGTCCTGAGGTTTGGGACGGGACCTTCCAGGGATGCAGGGCCAGAGAGAGAGTCAGGATTCAGCAGGGGTCAGAGATACATTTGCGCCCCCCCCCCTTTGTTTCTTTGCCTTCTTAGCCTCTAAAAGCCTCTGCAGGCCCACCTCCCCACTTTCTACAGCTCTTCTTGGCCTGCCTCACTATTTTATTGCATCTAATAAATAATTTTGAGAGCCAACCATGTGCCACGGACTTTCTTATGTACGGTGAAGACTGCCCAGGCAAGATGCAGTCTTTGCCCCCTTGCAGGTTGAAAACCGAGTGTGAGAGAAAATGAATCAGAGAACAAGGCAGGGATGCAGTGAAGGAGACAGGGAGAGATGTCAGGGAGGAGGTACGGATTTCGGTTTTGGGGAATAATAGATTTGGGGGTTCTGGTCTGGAAAATGCTGTGTAGGATGCCTACTAGACATCCAAGCGGAGAAACTGCAGTGGGATCTAGAGCTCAGGGCTGGGTTCCGTGCGCCTGAGCATTGGGAGACAGGTGTGGCTGAGATCACGAAGCAGAGAATGTAGACAGAGAAGAGGGAACAGGTCATGCCCTGTTGGTTCTCTGCCTTTTGGAAGTCACGGATGGAGGCAGATCCAGGGAGGATCAGTCGGTGAGGTGCAAGGAGGTGAGGTGCAAGGAGGTGAGGTGCAAGGAGGATGCAGAGTGGGTGTTTCATGAAAGCCAAGAGATTGGTCAAATCTGAGAGTTGCATCAGAGGAAGACAGGCTGATTACTGGGTCTGACAACAAGGAGACCTCGGAGTCTGTGCCACGAGCTGCTGAGTGCAATTGAGGCAATCAGCCCAGTTCTGTGCGACTGAGCCCTGGTGGGTACGTGACCAAACCCCACGGTAGTGTCTGGGACCTTGCGCAGAGCCTTGCTGGTGGTGTGGTGTGGGTGGGAGCCAGATTGTGGTGAGTGGCCGTGTGACCGGTAATAGAATTCCAGCTGTGCAAGGACACATACATTCACCTCCCCTCTCCTGGAATCCCACTAAAATACCAAATTTAAGGCATCAACCTACAAGGAAAATGAGTAGGGAAATGTCAGCAACTGATATAGCAGACAGGAGAAGGTAGAAGCCCGGAATTCCCACCCCAAAAATCCCCCAAGGTCCTTATGAATTGGGGGACAGGTGCTCTGAGAGTAGTAGGTGACACGGAAAACAGGCTGATGGGACAGAAGTTTTTATGAGACGCGGTTAGGACCCCTCCTACCCCCGGATACCCTCCCATACCTCACACAGCCAGCAGGACACCTTCCCCAACCTAACAGATGATGGGAGATTTCTTTTCCGGAGAGATTGACCTAGAGGGAGTCTGCACCTGGGGACACCAGCGAGAGCTGAGGGTGGGACATGAAATTTAAAATTAGAGGATGGGGTAAAAGCCTACCCACTGAGCAGTGGAGCCCCAGCCCCTTTCCCTGGTTGGGTCCAAGTATGTTGACAGCCACCACACTGTACCCCCAAACTCCACCCGCCAGTCAAGACTGGAGGGCTTCTCTCTAAGAGCAACTGAACAACTTAAGTGTCACGTGGGGTCCCCCAATGAAATGGCCCTGTTCACTCACAGTTTCCAATCGGATTGTATTGACCCACTCTTAAACATGAACGGGTGGCCAAGGATCACCAGATCTTCCTTGAAGGCTTATATCTGAATGACAAAGATCAAGATAAACAAGATTGAAGGAACAGACAAGGTGGGGAGCAGAAGAGGATTTTTTAAAAATTGTAACATGTGGGGCGCCTGGGTGGCACAGCGGTTAAGCGTCTGCCTTCGGCTTGGGGCGCGGTCCCGGCGTTATGGGATCGAGCCCCACATCAGGCTCCTCCGCTATGAGCCTGCTTCTTCCTCTCCCACTCCCCCTGCTTGTGTTCCCTCTCTCTCTGGCTGTCTCTATCTCCGTCGAATAAATAAATAAAATCTTTAAAAAAAAATAAAATAAATAAAAATTGTAACATGTATCCTCAGGGAGAGGAGAGCCTATGGCTCTAAGAAATATTGTTTCTGGGCAAAATGTTTGGAAATTATAAACCGCCCTTTTTTTTTAATGGTTGTAAAATGCATGTAACCTAAAGTTTACCATTTTGACAGTTCTCGAGTGTACGGTTCAGACGGCACATTCACGATGTGTGCCACTCAGATGCGTTCACTTCGGTGTGCGACCATCCACCCCCACCATCTGTCTCCCGAACTTTGTCATCATTCCAAACCGAAACTCTGTATCTATTAAAAGACAAAGCAAAACCACTCTTCCCACCCCCAACCCCGGGTATCCTCTATTCTGCTTTCTGTCTCTGAATTTGACTACTCTAGGTCCTTCTGTAAGTGGAATCATACAACATTGGTCCTTTTGTGTCTTGCTTATCTCATTTGGCATAATGTTCTCAAGGAAGTGCCATGCCCAACGTGGGCCTTGAACTCACCACCCCAAAATCAAGAGTCACACGCTCCACCCACGAAGCCGGCCAGGCGCCCCTTTATCCATGTTTTTGTTTGGGGGCTATTGTGAATAATGCTGCTGTAAACACTGGTATACAAATAGGCTTGAATCCTGCTCAACTCTTTTGATTATATACCTAGAAGTAGAATTGCTGGAATATATGGTAACTCCATGGTGAATTTTTTGAGAAGCCACCATACTGTTTTCCACGGCAGCCGCACCATTTTCCATTCCCACCAGCAATGCACAGGCTTCTGATTTGCCCACATCCTTGTCAACTCTTGTTCTTTTCCATATATTTGATCATCACCATTTTCCTGGATCCGAAGTGGGATGTCACTGTGGTTTTGATCCGTATTTCCCTGATGACTAATGGTGTTGAACATGGTTTCGCGTGCTCATTGGACATTTGTATATTTTCTTTCTTTTACAAAATATTTATTTAAGTAATTGCTATTTATTTAACTAAGCTCTAGTCCCACCCCACGTGGGGCTCGAACTCATGACCCGAAGATCAAGAGTTGCAGGATCTTCCAACTGAGCCAGCGGGGCATCCCCATTGGCATATTTTCTGGAGAGCATTATCTATTAATGGTCTTTACCCAAACCACCTATTCTTAATTATGATCCATCGTCAGGTCAAGTTTTCCATTTATCATGTAAATCACATGCAAGAACAACACATTTCTAAATACAATAAATATTTTTTTATTTGTAGGTCACTCTTGTGACATGAATCAATATCACCCATAGGCATGTGCCCGGCGCAGTGAGGCTAAGAAAAAGTAGTAATGCTTTCCTGTTTTCCCACCGTAAAATGCATCCTTGGATTCCCTTTCTCTGCTACTTTCTGCTTCCTTTTCCCTTCTGTGAATTTAAATGAGTCTATTTGCAAGGCAACTTTGTGTCCCTACTGTAAATTGAAAGTCAGTTTCAGTTCCCATAAGACAAGGTCACAGGAGACAGGAGTGCTATGAGAAGGGAGTTACTCAACTCCAGGTGGATTCTGTTTGCACCTGGCTCCTTGTTCCTGGGAGAGAGATTCACAAGGTACTGGGCTAGGAGGTTTTGAAAGCAACAGCACAGCCAATTCGCACTGTCTCCCTGATGCCATGAGAACTGACCTGTGATTCAGTGTGGCCCTGCACCTCCCGGGCTCTGGCCTGGAGCACGGTTGCCCAGCAGACCACATGCATCACGGGGCTTATTAAAAAAGCCACTTCCCCAGGCCTGCCGACCTCATACCAGGGAGGCAGTCCCCAGAGATTGGACTTGCGGGATGCGCATTTTCAATAGGCAAGCCCGGTGATTCTTCTTCCGAGCTACTGCTCCAGGATGATCTGAGCTGGCAGGGTCTTCTGGGAGCTGTCATCTGACCCTTCCAGACACAGAGGAAGAAATCAGAGTCCTGAGGCGGAAGGAGCTTAGTCGAAGCTTAAAAATATCAGTCAGATCAAGTACGCCCCTGATTTGAATTCCTGAAAGCCCTGGCCCCTCCCTCTCTTCTTCCTTCTTCCCTCCCTTCCCCTCTCCCTTCCTTCCTCCTTTCCCACCTCTTTTTTTTATCTTTTAAATTCTAAAATTTTGATCAAAGCTATAGATGCACATGATTGAAAGATTTTTAACAAAATTTGTTTATTAGAGAGCATGAGAGAGATCATTGAGGGGGAGGGCAGAGGGAGAAGCGGACTCCCTGCTGAGCAGGGAGCCTGATGCAGGACTCTGGGATCATGACCTGAGCAGAAGGAAGGCAGATGCTTAACCGACTGAGCCACCCAGGCGCCCTAGATGCATGTGATTTAAAGAGACAAATAGTTCTGGAAGTTTCTCACCAACAACAGCTGTCCCTGGCCTCACTCCTGCTGTTTTCCCCTCATCAAAGACCGTAACTTTCCTCTTTTTTAGTTGATAATCTTGGTATTGATTACCACATCCCAAACAGCATGCATATATTAATACATGTATATTTTTAATTTTAGGCAGCAATTGCTTTGGAAGAGAGGATTGCCTTCTCTTCCCCAGCCTCGCTCCTACAATGCCTGCAAATCTTTCTCATCGCACCTTCAGAGAGAATTTCCATAGGGCTGTAGCAAAAACCAGCACTCAATATTTACACGATTTGACTATGTGTGTGCTATTCACAGGGGAGCTTTAGAGTGAACTGTATTTTTTTTCCTTGCCTACAAAACCGTTTGCGACTTCTCTGGGTAGTAATGATCAATTTGTTATTGTTTGTATAGTTTTCTTTTCTTTTTTTTTTAAGATTATTTATTTATTTGACAGAGAGAGAAGCAGCGAGAGAGGGAACACAAGCAGGGGGAGTGGGAGAGGAAGAAGCAGGCTTCCCGCTGAGCAGGGAGCCGGATGCGGGGCTCGATCCCAGAACGCTGGGATCATGACCTGAGCCGAAGGCAGATGCTTAACGACTGAGCCACCCAGGCGCCCCTGTGTAGTTTTCTAGATACTTGTATTAACTTCATGGCTGGTCTGGATCCCCTCAGCATGCTCGGGCACATCAAATACTCCCGGGCTGTCTCCAGTGTGTGATGCCCTCCAGACCCCTACTTAGCTGTCATCCTGGGCCCTTGGTCCCCACCAGTCCCAGGGATTCCTTCCCCGCTCTGCTGCTCTAAAGCTCCCGGTTCCTGCACCCTGGGCCTTCCTCTTTCTTGGCTAATTTCATTTCCATGTCGCCTGCCCTCTAATAGCTGGCTACTTCAGAAAGGTACAGGGGAGGGACAAGAAGCTTTTAAGACCTCCCATGCCTGGAAACGCCTACAGTCTACCCGTACATCTGAGCGATAACTTGGAAGTGAGTTTTGTTCAGAATTTGGAGGGCATTGCTTCACGGGAAGTGCTGCTGTAAAGAAGCCTAAAGCCATTTGGATTCTTGGTTCTTTTCCTACGACCTGATGTTCCCTCCAGAAGCTTTTAGGATTTTTCCTTTCCCCCCGGGCTCTGTGACTTCACGAGGACATACCGCCATCATTTTTTCATTGTTCAGCCTTCTTAGGAGGACCTCCCAATTCTGAAACACGTGTCCTTCACTATGGGATTATTTCATTACTTTCTTCTCTTCATTTCATCCTACTGTCTCGTTTTTGAACTCCGATGATTTAGACATGGGGTCCTCCGGACTGATTCTCCAATTTCTTTTATTGGCTTCCCTCTTTTCCATCACTTTGCCCTCGGTCAGTTCCCTCAACTTTCCCTTCCAATCTATTTAAGTTTTAAAAAATTTCTCCTATCATATTTGTAATTTCAACAGCTATTTTTTTTTGTGCCATGCATGTGTCTCTTAACAGCGCCCCGTTCATGTTTTGAGGTTGCAATGTTTCATTTCCCTGAAGTTATTAATGCTGGGGTTTGTTCCTGCGATTTGTGGGATAGACGTCAAGCTATCTAGGTTATCTGTTGCCTAACAAACCACCCCGAATCATGGTTTAAAATGTGAAGAATTGTTTATTTTCTGATGATTCTGCAATTTGGACAAGGCTCCATGTAGCATCCGCTGGGGTCCCTCTTGAGCCACATGGGCTTGCGAGATACACGGCAGCTGGGACATCCAGGTGACTGGACTCACATGGCGATGGCTGGGGGGCTGGCTGGATCTTTCTCTCTGCTGCATGGTCTGTCACCGTTCAGTAATCCTGCCTAACTTCATTAATGAGTGCCTTCACCCCGAGAAGCCCAAAACTGTAATTCCCCGGCGTCTGAAGATTTGGGACAGGAGCTGACACAATGTCAGTGCTGACACATTCCATGGACCGGCTCCGAGTCAGTGTGGGAGGGGAAATGGACTCTTGATGGAAGAGGAAGGAATCTTTGAACACATTTCATCAACCACAACACCATTAAAAAAAAAAAAAATCCCTTTGCTGCCATTTTAATGGAGCTTGGGAAGGGGGCAAAAGTCAGTGTTTGTGTCGCACCTGATTTGATCCAGAATAATTTAGATCAACTTGTTGCATTTCTCCATCTCTAATTCCCCCACTGGTTCCGCGCCTCGACCCCCTTCCATGACCTTTTGCTGTTTTCTGTGTGTTTCTGCCCAAGCAGGGTGTACCTTGAAAGAGGCAACTATTACGTCCTCTGGGCTGTGGGGACTTTCGTGGGGTCAGAGCCGTGACAAAAAGACGTGGGCCCTTGTAAAAGGACTGCATTCGTCTTTATTTCACTTTTTGCGTTTGCCTTATTGGTTTTTTTTCAAACTTGCACAATTATAAAAAGAAGTCAGCCAAAGGTAGGCCATTAGAAACAGTAAGGGTACACTATTTTTTTAAGAAGTTTTGCGGTGAAGGTGGGCAGAGGCATGGGGCAATCAAATGGCATCCGAGACCAAAGGAGATCTTCTTGCAAGATGAAGAATTCTTCTCGCTGCGATTCTCAATCCTGGCTTCACGTTAGAACTTCCAGGGACACTCAGAAAAGCAATGTTCAGGTCTCTGTCCAGGGTCGGGGTGTTAGACCCACGTATTGCCTTTTTTTTTTTTTTTTTATGGCTCCCCAGGTGATTCTAATGCGCAGACAAGGCTGAGAATCACAGCCCCTAAAGCGTGTTTACGTGTTTACGTTGTGAATGAGGAGTGATACTGACGCAGGAGGAAGTGCTAGTCTCTGGAGTAAAATCCTGAGAAAGCAAAAGAGTAGGGCCCAGAGCCCAAGTGGGGCACCGGTGTCTCATGGGCGCAACAAGCAGGACCATTACAAGTTCAAGCAATAGACAATTCCAACTCAGATCAACTTCCACAATATAGGGGATTTTTTTTTTTTTTAAGATTTTATTCATTTGTCAGAGAGAGAGCGCGAGCACAAGCAGGGGGAGCAGAGGCAGAGGGAGAAGCAGGCTCCCCGCTGAGCAGAGATTCCCAACGCGGGGCTTGATCCCAGGACCCTGGGATCATGACCTGAGCTGAAGGCAGACGCTTCACCAATGGAGCCATCCAGGCGCCCCAATATAGGTGACTACTGTAACTGAAATATCCAGAGATAGAGTGTGTAGCAGACGCAGTGAATTACCCATCTACTCTCCCTTCTACCTTCCTCCTAGAACTCAAATTTGGCTCAGGGTAGGAAGATGGCCAGCCCCAGTGCCGAACTGTGTCACGGCGAGGGTGACAATTTCATGCCTCCTCCACCTTGGGGTTGTAATTTGGCTGCTTCAGGTATGACTAAGACCTTGTGCCTCTCCGTCTCCTCTCTCTGCCCTCCGCAGAATTGGCTCCATAGAGTGCGGCTGTGATGGGGGCAGTTCCTGACCTCGCATCCTCACACCACACCAACCAGGAGAACAGAGGGAGTTCCTTTAGGAAGCCCCTGCGAAAGAGCACTGACCTTTCCCTTTTCCAAAACTCTGTCAAAGGTCTTCTCACCTCCTCCTTTCTCATTGCACTACATGGCTTTCACTAGGATCCTGAACCACCGACCAGTGTAGACAAGAGGATGGAACCCACAACTCAAACAAAGGTGTATCCCAAGGTGAGTCCCACTCAACTATACCCAACTGTACGCAAACTACATGGCTGAACGTGAGAATGGGTGGCTTCATCAGGGAAACGCGAAGGGCTGGTACAGGAGGAAGAGAAACAAAGGTTAGGCAACGAAGCACACTGAACAGTGCAGCCACACCTGTTCCAGCAGACAGGGGGCTGGCTGGGAGCAGGGGTGGGAGGGTCTCTTGTTCTGGGAGAGGAGGACGTGGGAGCTCCTTTCTGGTTATTTTACTTTGACAATGAGACGTGAGCCAAGTCTTCAGCTGGGAGGGGTCTGGGAACTTCTGTGTGTTGGGTCCCGCACTGGGGCTAGGAGTGAAAGGATAAGCAGGACGAGTCCTTGTTCTCCAGGAGCTCCTGATTTGGTGGGAAAACTGCAGGGCCCAAGGGAGCATGAAGGACGGTGTGTGGATGGCAGTACCTATACCCCTTTTTCTGGTAACAGCCAACTTGTTTTCCTGTAGAGAACAGCCCCTTCCCATTCTCAGTCCAAATGGGTACAGTGGAGCTGACTTCACCCTCTGGCTCCAGGGGCAGTCTTGTGATCCAGTTCTCCCCAGACAGATTTGGGCAGAGTTTGGGAATCGATTCAGGGTTGAATAGGTGGCAGTAAGAATCAGCCTGGGGATTTTCTCTTGTGAAATTTGTTTTTAAGATTTTATTTATTTATTTATTTGAGAGAGAGAGAGAGAGCGGGGGGGGGGGCAGAGCAGGAGGGAGAGAATCACAAGCAGACTCCATGCTGAGTGCAGAGCCCAATGTGGGGCTCGATCCCAGGACCCCGAGATCATGACCTGAGCCAAAGGCAGATGCTTTACCAACTGAGCCACTCTAGGCGCCCCTGTTTTGTTTTTATTTTTGTTTTTTTAAGCACTTTCATTTCCTGGAGTTGTGAAGTTGATAGGATATAAGTCAGTCCTGAAGCTGCTGCTGACCATTTCTGTAAGCATTTTGGGAAGGCCCACCTGCGAATGAGGACAACAAAAGAAATCACACCTGAAGATTATATGGAGATACCTCATGTGAGTACCTGGATACAGCCACACCTGCAGTGAGATGTAATATTCATGGACTCCTGAACTCTTTCAATCAGAAGAATCCTGATTAGAGCACAGGTCCATCTCAGACATGAGAGTGGGGCATAGCAGAGAAAGCCCCATTCGGGTAAGAAGGCTCATGTTGCATTTTGTAGGATGAGCAAGACTTAGAGGGAGATGTGAAGAGTGCTCTAGCCCACCTGCCACCACACCTGTGTATTTGATTCCTAAATCGAGAGCACCAGATGCTTCTGCCTCTTCTGTCCCATTCATCCTCACATCGTCCACATCCTGTCGCTCATCCCCCTGAATGGGTCTCTTAAACAGCCATTCTTGTCATGTATCCATTCAACAAGTATATAAGAGTCTAGACCAGGTGAGGCACTAAGTTGGATGTTGCATGGAAGGGGAGGGATGTGTGACAAGATTAGGGAACAAACATGGTGGGCACTCAACCCCTTCCCATTTCATGCCCACGACAGACCTTGCCAACCAATTCTTGTATTTTTCTTCTTAAGCCCAGAAATAGCCTGAGAATCTTTGTCATTGCAGCACTCAAGACAGGCACAACCAACTGACTGGAGTTGGCATTTATGATGAAAGCTACTGTCATCCTCAAGGCAGGGTGTGGTCCATGGCACATGGATCCAGAAGAGAAGGGAGATAGGACTGAACCATTCTAGAGACCAGGGATATTGTAAGTAACAGACACCCATGAGAGAGAACTTGAGTAAAAAGGAGAATTTATTATAAGGACACAAGGCTGGAGATACAGCTGAGCCTCAGGGACAGCCTAGAGGCAGAGACTGGAGCATTGTAAGAACTCAAGGAATTCTCTGTCTCCAACTCTCTTCTCCCTTGACCCATTCTTTCTCTTTCTCACCCCAGCTGGTGGAGGCGGCTGCCACATCATTCATGGACAGGTTTAGAGGGTCTTGGTTCACATTTCAAGTTCCCCAGCAAAGGGTTCTCATTGACCCAGTTTGGGACAATGATCCACCCTTGGCCCAATTTCCTCTGTCCAGGAAGAAGAGGTCAAACAAGATGGCAGCCTGGCTGTGTGTCCAGCCATGTTGGTGGTGATAATGAGCTGTGGGGGTGGTGCAGATTTTTTCAGAAGTTTATGAGGAAGTCTTTTCTGGGCAATAGAAGACCCCAAACAATAAATATCCTATATATAATTCAAGGAGATCTTCTCGTAGGCGGTGAGTTTTATACTAGTCATGAAAAAATTGGTACAATTTTAATTAGCAGAGCTGAATGAATAGGATATTGTAAACTCAAACTTGCTTGATAAAATAGGGGAATATATCAGTTTATGTAACTGGAAAGTTCAGCAATTACAGGCTTCAGGCTTGGATGGACCCAAGTGCCCCAAATGTGCGTCCGGAATTGTTCTCCCTGTTTCATTTCTGCTTTCTTCTGTGTTGAACTGTACTGACTGTATTCGCAGTAGACTCTTCCCAACTGGGGGCAGAGATGGTTTGCAGCAGCTGTGGGCGCCATCCTGCCAGATTAGCAACCCCAGCACAAAGACCAGCACGGTGTCTCCCTGTTGCTACCTCTAGCAAAGGTCCTAGGGCTGACCCTCATTGAACCCACCTTGGTCACAGACTCCACAAGGCGGGGGCAGGAGTGAGCTCCACACAAACAAAATGGGTTGAGGGTGGAGATGGGTGGATCCCCAAAGGAAAATCAGACGTGGCTACTAGAAAAAGTCGGCAAAAACAACATCTGTCTACTTGGGCTTTTCTGGGCAGAGTCCCTCTCAGAAACCACCTGTCGGTGAGCTGCTGACCTGAGGTCTTTCAGAGCTCTTGGCAAAGGTTTAGAGGGCTTCCTAAATGGAGAGGTGTGCTCTGGTTATCCATAATTAAGCACACCGAATGTAGTGGCTTTCAACCCCCATTTGGTACCCCATGATTTTGCAGGACAGGAACTTGGGCGGGACTCTGCTGGGTGATTCTTCTGTGTCATAGGGCACCGACAAAGATGCTGGGTCGTATTCAGGGTGGTTGGGTTGGAATACAGGCTAAAGAGGACTTTATTCCTGCATCTGACAACTTGAAGTTCATGGCTCCAAGGCTACACTCAGCTGGGACAGTCAACAGGTGCAGCCTCACATGACCTCTTCAGCACGGTGACTTCTTAACACCGAGGCTCAGGGTCACAGAGGGTCCAGGAGGCTCTGACAGAAGGTGAGAAGCTTCTTATGATAATCTCGCCTCGAAAGTCCCTGACTGTCCCTTCTGACATTCCATTGGTCAAGCAAGTCACTGGGGCCAGGGTAGCTTCAGTGGGAGGAGTGCAAACAGCGTCATTTTTATGTCCCCAAGTCCTCACGAACAGACTGTCAGATATCTTGACACAGTGACGGAAATGATGGAAAACGGGGGTTGACTGGGGAGAATCTGCCCGCGATTATCCGTGCGGCCTATGGGAGAGTGGCTCTGGTCGTCAGGTTCTCCGGGGTGGGAGCAGAGGCCCGTGCAGCCTGCTGCAGAGTGGAGGGCGCCTACTCATGGGGGCCCAGGCGGAACAAGGGCCGAAGGAGATTTGGGACCCCGGTCCCTCAGAAACCATGCCAGCTCTGGGGGTCTCAACCTCTTTCCTGGAGGCACAGCTGTCTCTGTGACTCCACTCCTCATTCCTCTCTCCTCTTTTCCTGCCTCTCATCTTTTGCTTACCAAGACCCCGTATTAACCTGATTCTGCCCCATTCCCCCTTCTCCCCTCGTCCTTCTGACTTCAACCCTGCCGCCGAGCACCGCCATTCACTCCTCACTTTCCTGTTCCCGTTTCCAAGAGGAGGAATCCAATTGGCCCAACGCCTCTTTTTGCACCAGGGTGCCTCACTGGTTACGTATCAACCAATGGTGTGCCTGAGCTTGAGTCAGGTGGTGACGCCTGATCCAATCAGCTGGGGCTGGACGAGGAGTGCCAAGCCCCCACACAGGTGGCTGGCCCATGGCTGCCCTTCCGCAGGGGCTGTGCGAGCAGACCTTTCACTGGGGTGACCCTGGGTGTGGGCTTGGTGGGCACGCCACTGCAACGTCTAGTCCAGAGGTGCTGACACAACCTGCAGAAATGTTTCTCTCCCTCTGGTTCCACTGTCAGCCCCTGTCTGGCGTGCTGACGGGCGACACTGCTGGTGTGCTGGCGGTGGGAGAGGTTGAGAGTGACGGAGGCTGACGGAGAACCACTGTCTCGCCAACACCCGCTGTCCTCCCGCCAGCCCTCCTTGTACCAGATGCCCTCTGTCCCCCTTCCTGGCCCCTGCGGTGGGGCTACCAAACCACACGAGAGAGCAAATAACAGCCGTGCATTGTGGGGCCTCTGCACATGTAAGGACTCCGGGTGAAAGGCTGGTTGCTCTAAGCTCTCTGGTGGTTCCTTTAAGCATTTTCCGAACTGATAAATCCAAGTCATCTGAAATCCCAGTCTGCTTTGGCTAGTTTGGGGAGGAAGTGGCCCTAGCCCCCAGCAGAGGCTGAACTGGCCCCCAGCAACGCCTGTAGGTCCCAGGCCTCCGGCCCAACCACCAGCACTGGCCTCCCCTCCTTCCCCAGCCCTGTGGTGACCCCTCCTGTCCACGTGCTATTTGGTCTGTTAGTCCCCTGCTTCACTGCATGCTGGGTCCTCAATGTCTGAGAGTGATTCTTTCCTTGGGGTCTCTGCACTCAGGGACTCGGGGCCCTGGGGGTCTGGAGCCCTAGAGGATCTGGGATTCCATAGAGACCTCCTTCCTCCTGAGCTTCCTCTCTGACCCCCACATGCACCAAAGTCACCTCAAATCTTCACCTGACTCCTCACCTGCCTCCTCTTGCTACTGGCGGACACGTGGCCGTCCTCATCCCCGATCACACGAAGGACACAGGAAGAGAAGATTTTTGGTAGACTCTTCCCAGTGAATGCTTGCAGACTGCATCTCCTCTCCTACTTGGAGGAAGAGGCTGGCTCCCTGCTCTCTAAAGCCATGTGCATTTCCTCAGGGCCTTGGTCCCATCAGTGTTTGCCTCTATATTAATAGCAAAGAGTTTAGGACCTTGGGAAAAAGTATAATCCTGACTATTATTTAATAACCAGGTGACTGGGGCACCTGGGTGGCTCAGTCGGTGAAGTATCTGCCTTTGGCTCAGGTCGTGATCCCGGGGTCCTGGGATCCAGCCCTGCCTTTGGGGCTTACTCAACTGTTAATGGGCAAAAATCTCTCCCTTCTTCAAAAAAGAAACCCAACACATCTGATGCTGACTCCTTTCTAGTTCTCAGAGGAACGTCTTAGACAACCATGTTATCATAGGGTGTGTCCTCTGGCCTTTTTCTGGAAGGCACTGACTCCTGGAAGGACCAGTTTCTGGGACTGGCTCTGGTCTTGAGACGTTTCATGATCATCCAGTCCAACCACCTCAGTGTATACGGCCGTTGCCCTGTGCTTGGGCACCAGGGCCCAGGAAGCCACCAAGATGGAGGCCACGTTGGGGTCTCTTCTCCAAGGGTCAGAAAGGCTTCCATGACTTGGGGCCAGTGTTGAGGGTGAAATGGTCTGTATGAGTCTCTCCTCTTCCCCTTTCAGGGCCTCCCAAAGTTGGTCTGGAGCGTTTTGCTGCAGGCCTTAAGGCCACTACACAATCCCTCAGACCTTGTTTCAACGGGGGCCACCAGCTGCCCTGGTGAAGACTGGGGCAAGAGTTCTGGGTGTCCCTCCATCCTGGGATTAAGGCTAAGCCCTAGAGGAGGTGACTTCAGGGACTGAGGCAGAGGACCTGTCAAGAGATGGAAGAGAACCGATGTGACCCCAAATCAGACAACCCATTGCTAAGAGTCACAAGGAAGTTGTGAAGGAGGCACGTGACTTGGGAGCAGGGGCATCAGGACTGAGAGAGGACTGAGGAGCCGATGTGCTAGTCGAGGGTAGGGGTGGGGCAGGGCCCCGAGTTATGCGGTTATGAACATGTCTTTGCTTGATTTGGTGGTTTGGATGATAAGGGAGACTAGAAGGAAGAGCCCTTTGTTGACCTTGCAGTCGGGAGCACATTGTAATCAAATGGACCGCCATTTTGTCGCTGTGGAAAAATCATGAGAATTTTGTGGTATGAAACAGAAGTTAATTTTGTCCAGCACTAAGTGGTGTTTGGCAATAAGCTCTGTAGCTGGGGTGTAACCCCCTCATAATGGGTCTATTCATTCGGTGTAATAGGATGTCGAGTGAACTTTCCCCCTGGCCATAGAAATAGTGCCCACGGCTGAAACCATTAAGTACCAAGTAACCCACATTCTACAGAGAGAGGCCAACAATTGGTTCGGCTCTCCTCCCCTGCATTCCCATCCCAAGGGCTGGCTGAGAGCTTGAGCAACTGGCTCCCTCCACACCCCTGCTCCCCAGGCCACCAGCAGAGGCGTGGGGGGGGGGGAGTTGGTGGGATACAGCACCTGGGCTGAGGCTTGCCCTTTCTCCCCCAACAACCACCAGAGCGGCAGGTCTCTGGAAGAATCTTTTTTGGAGAATGGAGATTCCTTCAGGAGTGGGGGGTAAGCATCTCACTGCTGGCTGGGGGAGGATGGGCTGCAGAACAGAGAGGAGACACGGTGTGGAGGAGGCCTGGGGAGAAGGCAGTGGTAGTCCCCTGCCCCCAGTGTCCTGTGGCCTGAGAGTGCGAGGAGGACAGTTCTGGCAGCTCCTCACGGTGGAGGACAGAGGGCACAGGGCGAGCCAAAGCTGGGGGCTGTCTGGGCTTCCCAGGCAGCCAGGGGATGCCCGAGGGGCTCTGGTCCCCAGACGAGAATGTGGGGGTGCCGCCTCTCTTGGCCTATAAGAAAACACGGCTGCTGCTTTCTGAGGGGTCGTCAATGATGAAGAAGGCTTGGGGGAAGCGGATCCCCAACCCCAAGGGACCACATCCAGGACAGATCCAAATGTTGTGGAGACCTGGAGCTGATCCAATTTTGAAGGCCCTCTTTAAGAAAAAGAATGCAAAATTGGGTCGACAGGCTTGGAAGCGGCTTGTGCAGGTGAGGAGGGACCACGAAGCTTCCATTTTCTTAGCTTTGTGCTGAGCTCACCCCTGCAGGTGCACGTGGGTGGGGACGGCACCCCCAGGTGGTGTGAGCAGCCTCCGAGCCCAGGTGAGACCAGGGAAGTGTCCCCAGTAGGTGACTAGTGGAGTTTCCTCTGTATGCCCCACTCGAGGAGTGAGGGAGCAGGTGTCCTAGGATCCGATTATGTCCCCATGACCCTTCCCTCCTAACCAAGGAGCCAGAGTTGGAGAAGCAGGGAAAGGGGCAGACATGTACCCCAGGCCCACCCGCAGCCCCAGGTCCCTGACCTGGGTGGTCAGGAGCAGATAGGAGATTGGAGTTCTCACCTGCACCGGCCTTTTGAAGGCACTGATTGGAGAAAGCTATAACATCCGGCCGAGTCACAACTTTAATCATCCGATTACACAGACAATGATTTGAAATCACGCTCTTGCAGAAAACATCCAAGAGGGCCTGAAGCAGGTCTGCCTGGAAGATGGATATCTCCGCGGCCCCCCTGAGAGGCGGCCCAACGCCCAGAGCCTGAACTCCTGACTTTGCTTTCTGATCTCCAGATTTGTCAGACTCGCGGCCTTTGACAGATTCATTTCACGGCTGGGAGCCTGAAAATGGGGTCACCCGAGGATTAAAGATAGAACATGGGGATATGCTTTTTGAATGGCTGGATCAACGTCTGTGTAAGCAGAATGGGTAAACTGTGGGACAGCATGCCCTTCTCTGAGTCCCGGGGCCAAAGGCACAGGCTCCGGGATGGGTTGTAAGGTCAGTGTCGGAGTAGAGGTGACAAAACGGCTGTAGTTTGGAAGGGCGGGTCTCTGGACTGAGAGGCGAGCCCTGCCCTGCAGGGAACCAAAGGATCCCAGATGTCACAACCGTCCTTCCCCTCATTTCTCTACTTCCTTCTGCACCCCGGGAGCAGGGGCACCTCCTGCCCCACCCCAACCTGCTTCTTGAAGTCTAGTCACTTAATTCCGGAAGGTGTCGACAGCTGGCATTGCGCTGAGCTCGGAGAGTCCTTTTCATGAGTCTTGGCTCTGAGGTCGGACTTGGAGGCTCCTCCAGCTTCCAGCCGCTGGGTCAGCACGGGAGTCCAGACGGTTCTGCAAGGCTGTTTGCATTTCCCCCNNGTAACTGGAATTTTCAGCACCAGTCCTAGGGCAGGGAGAGGCGCCCGCTGACTCTTGGTGGAGTCAGGGCTTGGAGGCTGTCTCCTCCCGGTCACTCAGCCTGCGTTCCCTGCCTCCCTCCCAAGCCAGCCTTTTCTTTGTCTCTTTCCTGTTTAACCAGTCCAACCCCCCACCGCACCATCAGCCTTCTGAGGAGTGTGTCACGACACTCTTGACTGCAAAGAACACCACCGAATTCAGTCTGGCCTAAGACAACAACCAGTCACAGCACTCAAACAGCCAATCTGGCTTTAGGCCCGGCGAGGGGCAGACAGTCCAGCAGCATGGCATGGTCTCTGCCCCCCTGCCGACGATGCTCCGCGCCCTGCCCCGGGAACCCCAGAGAAAACAGGCAGCTTCTTCACTTGGCTTCCAGCAGCCTCTAGCACCAAGCCTCTTTGGCCCCTCCTGGGACACCTGCCTGCCCTTGAAGCAGTTCTGGCCACAGAGGGATGCAATGATTGGAGGGGGGAGGTCTGGGGTCAGTTCCACGGGACTGGGGATGCCAGGAAGGCACAGCCACTCATGCCCATCACGAGTCGTCATGTCAGAAACATCAGGCCTGGGGCGGAGGCAGCGGGGCTCCGAGACAAGGGACGACCAATGGGCCGTTCACCTCCTGGTGGCTTGGGGTTGTGGGCCCCATTCCTTCAGTCTTGGGCTCTGGCTCCCCTGGGGCATGGTCACAGAACAGCTCTGCTCCTGTCTTCTTTTCCCTCTCCTGCCTGCGATCCAGGGATGAGGCCACACCACCCTCTTCCAGAGCCTCAGAGCCCCTGGTCTTTTCTAGAAACCTGAAAAGCCTGAGGCTCCCCTGCTTCGTCCACTCAGAGCAGACCCCCTGAGCAGAGTAGTTGCTGGGGGGCTGTGGACTCATCCCTACCCGAAGCCCTCCCAGGAAACGCCAGGTTTGAACGCTGCAGGCAAGGGGGTGTGCGGACCGTCCAGGCCAGAAGGACCACACAGCGTGACATGGAAGAAAGCACACCTTTATTTCGGCCCCCACCCTCCCAGGACCCAACACCGTGGCACACGGCCTGGCGTCCACAGCATGCAGTCCAGAAGATCCCGGTGAACACAGCCCCCGCAGTGCAGCGGCACAGATCCCCCATGGGGGTGCCTGTGGCCCATTGCAGGTGGGGATGGGGAGCAATGCCCAGACCCTGAGGAGCAGCAGAGAAAAGGCGCCGAGTGAGCCCCGGGACGTGATGTGGGGTCCCAGCCATGGGATCGAGGCAGCAGGAGCTGTGGGATGGCCCTGCGTTGGCCACCACTGGTCCTGGCTACAGAGCCGTCCCGAAGGCGAGGGCAGCCCCACGTGCGGCTCCCGGCGCAGGCCAGCGGCAGAGGTAGCGTAAACACGTCTGAAGGTGGGGAGTGCCAAGCCCGGTGCTGGGGGGCAGGAGGTGCCCTGTCGCAGGAACCACAGGGGTGAGCAGGGGAAGGGGACCAGAGGCAGAGGGGAGCGGGGCTCTAGGACACTGACTGGGCCCAGGAAGGAAGGTTCCACAGAAATGGGGGAGCTGCAGGGACGGGCAGGCAGGGAGGAACTGTGGGCGGAGAGCGGAGACCCCTGAGACCCTGGGAGAGGCAGGGTCGGAGAAGGGAGCAGAGGGGCAGAGAGCAGACTGCGCCTCGACCTTCCCACCCATCTCCCACCGGCTCTGTGGCTTGGGGCTGGGCCTCTGCTTCTCTGGCTCTCTCTTGACCATTACAGGCTCCTCCCAGTCCCAGTCACGTCTGGTCTCCGGACAAAGCAGAGGTGAAGGTGGGAAGGGACCTGCTCAGCCCTGCTGCCTCCACCTCTACCCCAAACGGGGCTGGGGCCCCAGCTCCTCCTCCTCTGGGACTTCCTGCCCCAGCCTGCCTATGCTAGTCTCCTTGCACGTAATCCAGTGATCCCGGGTCAACTCTGCCTGGAGGCTCCCCTGAATCACAGGCCCTCCTCACAGGTGGGATGGAAGGAGCCAGAAAGGGTGGGAGTGGGGCATTCTGGGAGGGGGGGAGTGGGGAGGTGCTGGGAAGAGACAGGGGAGGGAGGGCTCGGGTCACAGTGTCAGGCCCAGTGCCAGCAAGGCGGTCTGCCCTCAATCCCCGGGATGCAAGTACAGAGAAAATCTGGAGAGATATTTAAGAATGTATATAATTTTTAAAATACTGTGTGTGCACGCACGCGCGCATATCAGGGTTTAAAAAAAATATCTTTAACTCATCATCTCCAAACTCCGTTAGAAATGTTTTTAAAATTGCGCTAAATTCCTCACTCTAGCAACACCACCTCAAGTAACCAGAAGCTGCAGATGCTAGATTGCTGATTTCTTACACATTCGTTCTCAACCTTTAGGAAGGGGCGGGAGGACCACGGAGCTTATGGATTTCAGAAGCCGGGCCAGACCGTCTCCAGGAGCTCCAGGAATCCCATCAGCAGCTGCTCCGGGAGGCCTCGGCTCAGGTGCCTGCAGGCGCCAGACCGTAAGGAAGGGCGTCCAGAAAATCTAGGGGCGTCCAGAAAATCTAAGTGTCTTGGAGCCTGGGGGAGGGGTGGGAACCACAGAATGGCAGAGCGAAGCCCTAACATTTCTAAATGTTAGCTCAAACAGAAACTACCCCAGAGCCCAAACAAAGCAAGTCTAGGGGCGGGATTCTATGAAATCTTAGAGATTCTTAGGATCACGTAGTGACACGATTGGCCAACGTTCAAGTGCACAGAAACACTGGGAGGGCGCTCGTTAAAATGCCCTTGCTGGTTCGCTTCCGGTCTGGGCCCCAGAGTCTAGAACAGCATTTCTAACAAGCTCCCAGGTCGTGGGGCTGCTACTGGCCCACTGACCCCACTCTGCGCTGCGAGGATTTAGTTCGTCCTTCCACCCAGACGTTCTCTCTGACTGCTATGTCTCCGGCTCATGATGTTGCTGCTTGCTCACCTCCAGGGACAGGACGCTCACTACCTAAGATGGCATTCTGGGCGCATGCTACTAACTTCTGCCGGGGTCTGCAGCCATCACGGTTCCACAAAAGCAACTTCAGCTGGCCCATCGGGGAGGGCTGGTGGTTGATACTTGTTGGAAAGATCCAAGCAGAGAGCATAGGATGTTCGGTCCCACCAGCCTCCTCAGCGGTGCCCAGTGAAGCAGGGAATACTACGATTTTTTGCGTGCTCTGGTTAGTAAAGGTGTGGTGCAGCCTGTTTCCCTTCCTTTCCCCAAAGCCTTGAAGCCAGCTTTTTTCTGCACTTGGGCAAGTCACGGTTGTGCCCGCGGGAGGAGCCGGTTTCTGACTGGTGGGCAGGGGAGGGATGAAGGGAGGGATGCTGGAAGCTGAACAGAGGCTAACCCTCAGGCCACGAGACAACCCTGCTCTGGAGGAACAGGAGGTCCCCTCCACCCACCTCTGGGGTCGGGAGGGTCCCAGACCCTCCTTTCTGGGACCTCGGGAGGCCCTGGAGAGTGGGGAATCCCCACCCCAATCTCTCCTGATGGGCTCAGTCACTGGGAGTGGAGACCGCAAGCCCAGTGGCCCATATCCCTAGGCCAACCACAATGACGCTTAGGGGTCAGAGCAAGGAAGTGTGGAAACCACCTAGGCCACTCCTTATTTCACCATGGAGGTGGAACCCAAGCCCAGAGAGTGCATGAGACTTTCCCAAGGTCACATAGTGGGTTTGCAACCAGCTCCTGTAAAGGCCCGGAATCCTTTGAGGCAGAGCTGGCTAGAAGCCACTGGTATTAGCCAGACTTTTGGTCACCTATAGCAGCAACTTTCAGGAAAAGGACCTTCCAGAATACTCCTGAGAGAAAGAGGAGTGTGTCAGAGGGAAATCGTGGAAAGGGGCCGGGGGGGAGGGGGGGAGTTCACCTAGGAAGGGGAGGGTTATGGATCAAAGTTTCCTCAAGGAAGGTAGAGGGCGGGGCTTCTGCCCTAACAGAACTCTAGAGACAGTATTCATCGTGTCCTCTGCTGAATGGTGCTGTCTAGAGTTCTGTCTCTTGTGCAGTGCACAGCCTGTGCAACCTGGCAGGGAGGCCTGGTTAATGCAGTGGGGGATCAGAGGAGAGGTCTCAGGTCATGTGTACAGGGGTTCTCAAGTCTGGATTCCTGGATCACTCCAGGCCCACTGAACTAGAATCCTCGCAGCTGATCTTCCCTCCCAGGGAAAATCCCTGGGTTTAAGAATGAGCCTGGGCTAACTCTGTCAGACAGGGATGGGGATACCCGTATCAGCAGGTGGGAAGTTCAGCAGGCAGGGCTAGGCCCTAAGGCTGGGGAAGAGGTGCCCGTTCCCCAGAAAGCATCTCCCAGAGGTGGGTAATCTCCCACCCCGGAGTTGGAGGAGAGACTGGCAGCTGGGCTTGGGAGCAGAGGGGCACCACCTGTGCCGGCTGGGCCTCACTTTCCCGAGAACTGGCCCGGCCTCGCCTTCTCCAGCTTCTGGCGCCGATCGAGGGGGATCTCCTGCAGGCTGATGCCGTGGTTGCTGGCCCTGCGGGAGAGAGGGCAGCAGGTTCACGGAGGGTGAGTGGGAGGGCGGGGACAGGGAGACAGGCAGGAGACAGGGAGAATGCGTGAAGGGGGCGGGAGGCTGGCTCCTCACCCCGGTTGCAGGTCGGGTGGTTTGGGGATGGGCTTGTTGAAGCCGTGTCTGCCCACCAGCCAGTACGTGTCTTCTGCGCCCTTGCCCTGGGGAAACACGGGGGAGGGGAGCGCTTAGGCGGCTGGGGGGAGGGCGGGTGGATCCAGAAGTCTGAGCGGAACACAGCCCGGTCCCAGGACGGGGCGGGGCCTAGCCTCACCTTCAGCTCCGTGCGCCCTCGCACCTCCGTCTGGAAGCCCTCGTCCAGAGCGCGGAGAATCCGCACGGTGCTCATGTTCACGTGGATACGGTAAGCTGGGATGACAGGGGACGCGGGGATTTCGGGACTCCCCTCCTGCGGCGCCCCCCAGCCATTCCCCCAATGCTCCGTGAGTAGCTCCCCCCAGCTCCGCCCACCTCCGCCCCACTCACGCAGCCCCGTGGACTCCATGCGCGAGGCGGTGTTGACCGTGTCCCCAAACAGGCAGTACCGCGGCATGGTGAGGCCCACCACGCCCGCCACGCACGGGCCTGCGAAGACGCGCAGGGTGGGTGGCCGGGGTCTGGGTTGCGACTGGCCGTGCCAGCGGCTGGGTGGCACCTAGCACCTTGGGGGACGCTGGCATCCCATCATCTCCACCAGCTTCCCAAGGCAACACTCTCAAGGGTACCTCTCAATCACAACGGTGCCTGGCAGGCGAAAGTGGCTTCAAGACAAGTCCCCCCACCGCCACCCCCACTCCGTGAGTTGGCATCCTGTCTCGGGAATGTGGAGCCGGGCCCTGGCTGGGGGGACTCGCAAGGGGGCGCGGGAGTTACCCGAGTGCAGGCCGATGCGGATGCGCACCGGCACCTCGGGCATGTGGCGCATTCGGAAGGAGCCCACGGCGCTGAGGATGTCCAGAGCCATGTTGGCGATCTCGGCGGCGTGTCTCTGCCCGTTCCGCTGGGGCAGCCCCGAGGCCACCATGTAGGCGTCCCCAATCGTCTCTACCTGAAGGAAGGGGTCGTGCGGATTCAGTATTGAGCAACCCCCCCCCCCAAGCCATTGTCCCTTGTCAGGGGACCTCAACGGGGGTTAGTGCAGGAATTGGGGGAGGCCTCCAACCTGGGGGGCTGGCAGAAAGGGCAGAGGGCTGCGAAAGGCGGGCAGGTGGCCTGGGGGCTGGTGAAGCTGCAGGACGCCTTGCCCCCCGCGCACCCCACCTTGTAGACGTCGTGGGAGCCGATGATGGCGTCGAAGAGCGTGTAGAGGTCGTTGAGCAGGTCCACCACCTCGATGGGCTCGCTCATGGCGGAGATGGTGGTGAAGCCCACGATGTCGCTGAAGTACAGCGACACCTCCTCAAAGTACTCGGGCTCCACGGGTGTCCCCATCTTCAGGGCCTCGGCCACAGAACTAGGGATGGCGGGCGGCGGGGTTACGCGGAGGCGGCAAGGGACTGGCCGCTTGCGCGCCGCGCTCCTCCCCCACCCCTCCCCACGCGCACGCGCACGCACGGAGGCAGCATCTGCGTGAGCAGCCGGTCAGTCTTCTGCTTCTCCAGCTCCAGCTCCTCCGTGCGCTCCCGGATCAGGTCCTCCAGGTTACTGGAGTACTGCTCCAGCATCCTCAGCATCGAATCGATGATGTTGGTTTTCCGGCCCTTGTTGATGCTTTTGAACTAGCGGGAGGAGGAAGCTGGTGGGACCCGGGCTGCCGTGACCTTTGTGTGCGGCCATCTGGTGCCCGATCCCCCCACCCCTCGCCGTTCATCTTTTACTCATCAACCACCCCCTACCCCCGGGGATGCCAGGCCCTGTGTTTTCACACATTATCAGGAGGCATACGGGAAATGGGGGGTCCCAGACCTCAGCTACTCCCAGCTAGTGATTGACAAGACACGGGGCCCTGCCCAGCGTTTGGCTCCCAGGCCACATTGTACCAAGCAATTCAAATGTTATTTGAATTCAATCAAACATTTCTCCCACCCAGAGCTCTGTCTCCTGCTCCAAAGGCCTCCACAGCCCCTGTTCTAACTCGGCCCCTCACCTAATCCCAGTCCTCAGGCTACCCCTTTGGGAGATAGCCTGGAGATCAGAGATCCTGCTAGCCTGCCTTCCGGAAGCCTCCCCAGGTCGCCGACATGTGGCCAGCCCAGCCCTCGCCCAATACCAGCGCCTGACCTGGTCGAAGGTGCGGTCCAGAGAGGGCCGGAGGTCTGGCTGCTCCGCCCAGCACCGCTTCATCAGCTGGATGCACTCCGCGGGCGCCTGGTCCATGGACACGGAGGGCCGACACAGTGGAGGGGGGCTACGCACCCTCTGCACCACTTCTGGAGGCATGAGGGGGCCAAGAGAAGCCACCTCTGACTCTGGCCTGCTGTCGAAGCCCAAGATGGGGAGACTGGAATGGGGGTTCTTTAAATCAGAGCTTCGGTAGGTAGGGAGGGGGCTGCGGGAGCAACAAGAGGGTCTTGAACCCCGGGGGGCCAGGGGGCAGTAAGAGGTGATAAGCAGAGCCCAAGAGCTGTTGCATGTAAGAAGAGGGAGGGTTGGGGTGATCAACGATCCGGACCAGATCCGACTGCTCTTCGCCCCCTTCTCCCAACACTGCTGCCTCCCTGGGGCCCCCAAGAACCAGAGAGGAGCCTGCTTCCTCAGTTGGAGGGGCAGGTTGGGTCCAGGACCAGGACAGAGGCCATCACGGAAGCCTGGGCTTCTAAGAGCTGCCCCGTCCATCCCCATGCTTGGCTCTCCACTGCCCTGACGCTTCAGAACCACGTAAGGGAGGCCCACGTAATTAAGCCTCAGCTCCTGGCTTTCAGGAAAAGAGGCTTTCAGGGTCAGCCAACAGCAGGCTGCCTTTCTAGCCCAAAGGCCCACGCGAGGGGCGGCGTACCCTCGGCACTCAGCTCCAGCATGGCGTAGGGGGCGCTGCGACACACGACCTCCTGCATGATGATGCCCAGGCTGAAGACGTCGCCGGCCAGCGTCCCCCTGCGCTCCAGGGCCGGGTCCCGAAGCAGCTCCGGGGCTGTCCACAGCTGGTCTGGGGTCGGGGAAGAAGGCGTGGGCATGCGGAGGGCCTTGGGGGCTCTGGGGACAGACCCCCATCCTAACCTGAAAGGCCAGGCTCACATCCACTCGCCAACTCCCAGCCCCGCTGCCTGCAGCTACCCCCCTCCCCCGGAAAAACTACCAGAAAACCAACGCGGGTCTCAGAGAAAGCGGGGTCCTCGCAAATAGGCTCCGCCCTTTAGACCAAGCGGAGCTCAGAGGAGACTCCGCCCCTCAGGCACAAGCCACGCCCTCAGCCAGCCCCCGCCTCCCCAGTCACAGAGCCCACCCTTCTCATTTCAGAAGTCCCAAGACCTTGTTCGTGGCAGGAGCCACGTCCAGTGGCGGTGGAATGGAGAGCATGCGAAGGCGGAGGGAGGGGTGGAGGGAGCCTGGAAATAATGGGAATCCTGGGGTACGCGCTTCCGCGCGCGGGAGGCAGCCCGGAATCCTACCCTCGGCGCTGGGAGGCTCCACCAACACCCTCTGCGCTTCCAGCAGTCGCCCGTGGCCGTGGTCCGTGACTTTAAGCACGAACCTCCCGTCCACCACGCAGTTCCGTGACTTCAGTCGCCCGTGGGCCACGCCTCGATGGTGCAGATACCTCATTCCCTGGAGGGGTGCGAGGCGAGGAGGCCTCAGCCCCGCGGCTCCCTGCCCTGTCCTCGCCTCCACGCCCGCACCCCACACACCTTGATGAGGTCCAGCAGGAGGGAGGACTTGAACATCCAGTCCAGCTTGATGTCCCTCTGCGCGAGGAGGTCGTGGAGGGAGCCCCGGGTGCAGTGCTCTGAGACCACAGCCAGCATGCCTTCCCCCGTGGCCGCCGAGCCCCCTGAGCCCCCACCAAGGAAGAGCCCCAGGTAGAGGGCCACGTTCTCGTGCCGGAGCTCCCGGAGCTGGAGGGAGAAAGTGAACGGGCATTTTCCGCCCTGGAAGCAACGTGGGGAGGAGACCCGTCATTCAGGCCTGTGTCTGAGTGTCCCAACTAGGATGATGGGCTAAGAATGGTCCCTGGGGCATGGAGAGGGGCTTGCTTCCACAGATCTCCCCCCCCCCCCGGAAGGCACGGGAGAGTCAAAGGATGCTGTTCAGATGCTGAGCAGACTTGAGCTTCAAGTTAGGACTGAAAAGACAACCTTGCTGGGGAACCAGGACCCACGCAGGCTCTGACCGATTAGCCGTGAGATTTTGAGCTGCCCGGCTTTAGAGGAAACACTCCATGGAGAAGCCCCCCCCCCCTTCTGGTGTAACAGCCCTTGCAGAGAGAACCAGAAAGAAACCTCTCTGCTTTCAAAGAAAACACCAGAACTGGCTGTGCCGGCGATGGCCCTGGGCTGCTTTGCTTGGTTCTGACACTGCGTCAGAAACGTCTGAGACTCCCAGCCTCACCAGGTTAGGGAGGAAGGGACTGAGCAGCCAAGCTATGGTCCCAGAGGAGGACAGGGCACCCCCCCCCCCAAGTCTGGGCAGGCTGGGAAAACAGGTGCTAGCGGGCAACAGCTGTCCTTTCTAGCTTTCCTCCTGTCCAGGAGGGGACTTCCTTTCATCTGAGATGCCTGTTATTTTTTTTTAAAGATTTTATTTATTTATTTGACAGACATAGAGACAGCCAGCGAGAGAGGGAACACAAGCAGGGGGAGTGGGAGAGGAAGAAGCAGGCTCATAGCAGAGGAGCCTGATGTGGGGCTCGATCCCACAACGCCAGGATCACGCCCTGAGCCGAAGGCAGCCGCTTAAGCGCTGTGCCACCCAGGCGCCCCTGAGATGCCTGTTATTAAATGATGATTTAGCCGGTTGACCCTAAGTCATTCTGCAGCTGTGGCCAAGAGCGTCTGCGGAGGCCTCAGGGAAGGAGGCCAGGACGGGCTGCATGATGTAAGGGGGGCCTTGAGGGGGAAGGACCAGAATAAGCCGGTCTACAGCCTGCCTGCCTGTTCCTCCTGCACCCAGTATGCCTTAACTAGGCCATTCTGCGAAAGCCGCTCAACAAAACTGGGAAGCCCTTTTTAACTTTCTGTCATTCACTCGACAAACATTCATTACATCTCTCTAACGTTCCAAACGGTGTGCTGGGTGCCAAATATGCAATGACGGGCCAAGGGAAACCCTCGCTTAGCTTACAGAGCAGTGAGGGAGGCAGATAGGAAATACGCCAGAGGGGCGCCTGGGAGGCTCAGATGGTGGAGCGTCTGCGTCTTGGTTTTGGCTCAGGTCATGATCTCATGGTCATGGATCGAGCCCTGTGTCGGGCTCCACGCTTGGCGGGGAGTCTGCTTGAGATTCTCTCTCCCTCTCTCTCTGCCCCTCCCCCTTCTCTAAAATAAATAAATAAACCTTAAAAAAATACGCAAGCCCACCCTGAACCTAACAGGATAAGCACACCAAAAGAAAGAACTAGTATTATGAAAGAGCATGAGGAGGGTTCACTCTCACCTTGGAGAAGGCTGTCTTGGTTGCTGGGCGGATGGCTATGTGCTGATCCCCAGGGAATTTCTTCAGCCAAACCCAGTCTCCCTGGAGGAGAGACGGGAGTAGTGACCTCAGTTTCTTTCTTTCTTTCTTTCTTTCTTTCTTTCTTTCTTTCTTTCTTTCTTTCTTTCTTTCTCTTTCTTTCTTTCTTTCTCTTTTCCTTTGTGTGAACTCAGTTTCTTAAAACCCCATGAGGTGAGGAGCCCTAGGGCCCCACATTTCCACTGGCCCCCTGCTCCAGACACATCCTCCCTGTGACACTGAGTGTCAGGAGTGAGGGGCTTGAGGTCTGCCGGTCCACTTCGCAGCTAGCCGGGAGGGAGCCCCCCCCCACCTTGCATGGCTGTCTTCAGCCCCTCCGCTGTGCTCGCCAACAGGCCATTATCACCACATATGTCACTGAAACCACAGCCCTCGGCACCCTCTGTTGCCATGAGCGAGCACTGTGCTAGGAGTCAGGAGTCTGGGTAGATCAGGCTTATTACAGATGAACTGCAAAGGACAGGCAGTTCCCCTCCAGGCTCTGAGCCTCCCTGTCCTCAGCTGTTGGTCGGGCTGGTTCACGGACATGCAGCCCGTGCCGTCCCCCTGGGTGCTATGCTCAGAAGCGCCCGTGCTTGGTTCAGTGATCTGCTTTGTCACCCTGAATGAACAAGGAGCCCTTCAGTTTTATTTTGCCTCAGATTTTGCAATCTATGTGGCTGGCCTCGTCTGTTGTAAGGGATTTGGACTGGAGGGGAGTCCTGGTGGTTAGATGTTGACCTCTAAAGAGCATTTGGAAATAGATATGAGACATGTTTCATCGTCACCAGAACTGGGAGCTGTGTTTAGTGGACGGGACAAGAGACACCAACCATTCCTCAAGGCACAGGGCAGTCCTTTACAAATGACTAATAGCTTGCCCCTGATGGCAATAACGCTCAGCCCGTGGTGGCCTCTAGGTGAAAGGGTAGGAGCCTCTGCAGTCCCTGTGTGACCTGACACTTGGGAGCTCTAAATCTCCACCCCACTCTCTTGATGAGCTGAGCTCCCTCAGCTCACTCTGTCTGTTCAGTTTCGCCCCCTTCCCACCACGTTCAGACTGACTGACCCATAGTTAAGACCCTAATGCCCTTTGGTGACTTTTTTTTCCCCCCTCTAAGGCGTGCTGTTCCCGAGTCCGAGCTGAACTGGGCAGCAATGCTGGGTGGGGCCAGGACGTGGGTCTGTCTTGAGTCGGGAATAGCCTGGTCTGGAAACTCCCCAAACCCAACAATCCAGGTCCTGGAAATGTCTTTTTTTGTGACCATGAGACCACATCCCAGTGCCCCTCTGCCCCAACCTTTCCGGGGAGGTCCATACCCTCCGGTAACCTGCAGTCTTGGATCGCTGAGGGGACAGGGGTGCCCAACAGGGCAGGGGATGGCTTCAGGGCTCACACCAGGCTGCATGGTCCCAGTACACCCCTAGCCCCCCAGTCAGGCTTCCAGCCTCTGAGCCACTGGGATTGCCCTTTGAGGAGCTGTCGTCTGGATAAAAGCTAAGGTGAAATCCTGGGGCAGGAAGGATTCCCAGATGCTTCCCTTTGGGGAACCCATGACCTCTTCCTAGAGCCCATTCTGGGCTCCTATCACCATTTCCGGAGTCTGCAGGATACGACACAACTCCAGGCAGAGAGCTGGGCCCGCTGGGGGCGAGGCTCACCTCATAGAGGCCAATGTTGCCGCCGTCCGATGGCTGGCTGGGGACACTGCGGACGTCTGACGTGCTGCGGGCGGCCAGACTCGATCGGCTCCCCTGGACCACCTGGAAGGTAGAGGTCAATGCAAGGGGTCAAAATAGACTGTGGGGTCAGAGTCCTGGGTGGAGGTCAGGCTAAGTTCTCGGGATTACAGAGGAGAGGGGAAGAACTCTTCATTAGGGAAGGTGATAATGACATTACTTCCCAATCGCCCTGCACTTTACAGTTTTCAAAACAAGCTGGTTTTCTTGAAGCTTCACGCTGTCCCAGGAAAGCCGTGGGGACAGGGGCTGTTACTCTCATCACACACCCCCAGAGGTCAGACCCGGGAGGGAGCCAGGGCAGGAAGCAGGCCTTCCCTGGTGGGGGCTGAGGTGAGGGCTGGCCCAGGGAGCGGGACAGATATACAAGGAAGGACACGCGGAGAGCGGGCTCCCTGCCAGAGATCCCCGCCTCCTTGCCTCCCCCACCTTTCTGGCGCTGCCCCCTTGTGGGTGGAGAAAGGTGATATCGTCCAGAGTCAGGATGATCTTGTTGGGGCCAGAGACCATTTGGATGTGAAGTAGCCGATGCCTGGGAGAGAAAGGATGTCATCTGCTCAAAGGGGACCCAAGTCCATGAGCGGAGACCCACAGGGGATAATGTTGGCTCAGGGGAGAGCAGCCATCCCCAAACCAAACACCCTCTGCTCCTCCAGCCCTTGGGGCACCTCCCCCTCCCCTAGTCCTCCTTTTCTCTAGTCTTGAGTGGACCCAGCCTGCAGTCCTTGTTGCCCAGATGCCACTCTGGGAGGTGGAGAGCCGAGCCCATCCCCCACTATCTCAGGGCCATACTCACCTCACGTAATGGGCCAGGAAGGCCCCCATCAGCCCCATGCCAACCACCAGGAGGAAGCCGGTGAAGACGAGGCCGGGCTCCACGCCTGGAGAGGCAGTGAGAGGAGGGACGCTGAGGACCCCGCGGCCAGAGGGAGGCACCCTGTCTAACGAGGTGTGCGGTCCTGTGAGATCCTGCAGGCTCTAGCAAAGGTGGATGGGAGCCCAGAAGAAGGTCTAGGGAAAGACCATGAAGGTCTAGGGAAAGACCATGGGTTCTGCGGAGGGGAGCCTCTGGGAATGCTAGAAACGTTCCAAGAGGGCTTTGGGGGCTTGGCCAGAGAGAGGTTCCGCACAAGCCAGGGGTCTGAGGAGGACCTGGAAGGAGTTACGGGAGGAGAGTTCACTCTCTTTCACCACTTTGTGGAGGGTCCGTGCTGACCGTTTCAGCGGGGGCGGGGGTGCTCGCCCTCACCTCCGTTGCAGATGCTGTCTGGCTCGAACCAGCACGAGGGGTCGGGCCCAGGTGCTCCTCCCCCTCTAGGGAAATGCACCGGGGTCCCAGCGGAGCGGAGGGAGCCCCGGGTGGGGTCCAGCACGTATGTGGCGAAGAAGCGGTCCCCCGCTGCATCCGTGTCCAGCAGCACAAACAGGGGCTCCTCGGCTCCCCCCAGTGACCCGCAGAAGCCGGGCACCCGGGAGTCCTGCATGTGGCGGGCCACCGCCGCTCCGGACACCCAGCCGCCCCCTGCGGCCGCCCGCGCCCGGGCCACGCCGCCCGCCAGCAGGAAGACCGCATCGTAGATGGTGCCGAAGAGTGGGGACACCTGCGGAAGGAGAGGGCGGGCCCAGGGTTTGGGGTCAGCGCCCACACACAGACGCGGGCTGACTGGTCCACCTAGCCTTTCTCTGCTTCTTTCAGGCCCTCAAGCCCAGCGAGTATAGACTGTTCACACCTCGTTAGTGCTTCCCCGCGTCCCTCGGTGCTCCCTCCTCCTCTCTCCCCATTGGCTCTCTCCTCTTTTCCTCTCTCCCCATTGGCGAGAGCTCTCTCTCTCTCTCTCTCTCTCTCTC
>NW_024423786.1:60723927-60751232 GCF_017311325.1 Ursus maritimus | reverse complement strand
CCGGGAGGGAGCCAGGGCAGGAAGCAGGCCTTCCCTGGTGGGGGCTGAGGTGAGGGCTGGCCCAGGGAGCGGGACAGATATACAAGGAAGGACACGCGGAGAGCGGGCTCCCTGCCAGAGATCCCCGCCTCCTTGCCTCCCCCACCTTTCTGGCGCTGCCCCCTTGTGGGTGGAGAAAGGTGATATCGTCCAGAGTCAGGATGATCTTGTTGGGGCCAGAGACCATTTGGATGTGAAGTAGCCGATGCCTGGGAGAGAAAGGATGTCATCTGCTCAAAGGGGACCCAAGTCCATGAGCGGAGACCCACAGGGGATAATGTTGGCTCAGGGGAGAGCAGCCATCCCCAAACCAAACACCCTCTGCTCCTCCAGCCCTTGGGGCACCTCCCCCTCCCCTAGTCCTCCTTTTCTCTAGTCTTGAGTGGACCCAGCCTGCAGTCCTTGTTGCCCAGATGCCACTCTGGGAGGTGGAGAGCCGAGCCCATCCCCCACTATCTCAGGGCCATACTCACCTCACGTAATGGGCCAGGAAGGCCCCCATCAGCCCCATGCCAACCACCAGGAGGAAGCCGGTGAAGACGAGGCCGGGCTCCACGCCTGGAGAGGCAGTGAGAGGAGGGACGCTGAGGACCCCGCGGCCAGAGGGAGGCACCCTGTCTAACGAGGTGTGCGGTCCTGTGAGATCCTGCAGGCTCTAGCAAAGGTGGATGGGAGCCCAGAAGAAGGTCTAGGGAAAGACCATGGGTTCTGCGGAGGGGAGCCTCTGGGAATGCTAGAAACGTTCCAAGAGGGCTTTGGGGGCTTGGCCAGAGAGAGGTTCCGCACAAGCCAGGGGTCTGAGGAGGACCTGGAAGGAGTTACGGGAGGAGAGTTCACTCTCTTTCACCACTTTGTGGAGGGTCCGTGCTGACCGTTTCAGCGGGGGCGGGGGTGCTCGCCCTCACCTCCGTTGCAGATGCTGTCTGGCTCGAACCAGCACGAGGGGTCGGGCCCAGGTGCTCCTCCCCCTCTAGGGAAATGCACCGGGGTCCCAGCGGAGCGGAGGGAGCCCCGGGTGGGGTCCAGCACGTATGTGGCGAAGAAGCGGTCCCCCGCTGCATCCGTGTCCAGCAGCACAAACAGGGGCTCCTCGGCTCCCCCCAGTGACCCGCAGAAGCCGGGCACCCGGGAGTCCTGCATGTGGCGGGCCACCGCCGCTCCGGACACCCAGCCGCCCCCTGCGGCCGCCCGCGCCCGGGCCACGCCGCCCGCCAGCAGGAAGACCGCATCGTAGATGGTGCCGAAGAGTGGGGACACCTGCGGAAGGAGAGGGCGGGCCCAGGGTTTGGGGTCAGCGCCCACACACAGACGCGGGCTGACTGGTCCACCTAGCCTTTCTCTGCTTCTTTCAGGCCCTCAAGCCCAGCGAGTATAGACTGTTCACACCTCGTTAGTGCTTCCCCGCGTCCCTCGGTGCTCCCTCCTCCTCTCTCCCCATTGGCTCTCTCCTCTTTTCCTCTCTCCCCATTGGCGAGAGCTCTCTCTCTCTCTCTCTCTCTCTCTCTCTCACCCCCCCCACCCCCATTGGCTCCTCCCCTCTCTCCACTGGCCCACTCTCTTCCCCTCTTCCCATTGGCTCTCCCTTCCCCTCTCCCCATTGGCTCTCTCCTCCTCTCTCCCCATTGGCTCTCTTCTCCCCCCTCTTCCCCGCTGACCTTCCCTCTGTCCATGGTTCTTAGGCTCTTCTCACGGCTGGTTATTCCTACTCTCCATCACCGACAGCTCCCCTCTTCTCTTTCCTGTTGGTTGCCCTGCTTATATTTTTAATATCATTACCTCTTATTCACCTAAAATTCTCCTGTCCGATCTTTTGGTTGGCTTCTACTATTTTTCCTTCTTTTCTTTCCCCAAGGCTATCACCCCATTTCATCAAGCTTATTTTCCCCAGTTCCCATCTCTCCCAGTGCCAGGCACTGTGTAAAGCAGTAGGTGACGCTGAGATATTGATAAGATAGAGTCCCTGCCCCGAGGAATCTTTCATCTAGTAGGGGAGACGGACACGGAGCCTGAGGCAGGGCCATGGGTGAGGGTAGGGGGGAGGAGGAGAAGGCGTCCAGAAGAAATGACCATCCTTCAGAGAATTAATCAGAATTATCTGGGAGAGGGGAGGGACAGGAGAGAGGGAAGAGTACACCTGGCAGCACAGAGGCAAAAGAGAAGGGCACGTTTAGGGAACCCGAAGTAGCTTGGTCTGGTTGAAGTTTAAGGAAGATGGAAGAGAGAGGAAGACAAGAGACCTGTTAAGCCGTTTGAAGAGACCTACATCTATCCAGGGCGAGACAAGCCCCTGTGACACAATCAGATCTGTCCCATTTCTGAAGTTTGAACTGATCATTGGGGGAGAAAGGCCCGGGGCAGATAAACACTGAAGCAGAGACCATTTGAGAGATTTTGTTTCAAGATTTAGATCAGGAGTGCTGTGGCCTGAACCAAAGCAGTGACAGTGGGGAGGGAGAAGGTGGATGGATTCAAATGGCTTTTACAAAGTCAAAATGACGGGACCTGATGTCTGGATGTAGGGGTGGGGGAGGGGAGAGGAATCAAGGGTGACTTCCAGGGGTCTCACAGGGAGTCAGGGGCAAGGTTGTCCCAGTTAGGGAGAACTGAAGATGCGTTTTCATCACTTCCTCCACCCGCCCCCGCATCCCATCTCACCACTGTCCTAACTGACTCGTGATCTCCTCTTGATATTGACTCTTCCCATCCTTTCTCCCATTGGCTACCCAAGTCCTCTCGGAGGAGACTAGGACCATTGGCGGGGAATATCTCACAGCCGTCTCTCAAGAGCAACCCTTTGAGTGGGGGCCTTTGTGGTGGTTAATTTATTGCCCGCTGACATCTAAACTCCCTTCTATCTTAGCGGTTTCCAGCCCCCTCCCCTTTCTATGAGTGGTATGAAGTTAGATGGTCTAAACCAGGGTTCTGGAATTTCAGGGAATCCTGAGCGTTAACTGGTTGCTGGGAGTACGCTGTGGATCTCGATGATTATGGAAGCCCCCGGCTCCACCTCTAGGGACCTCCTGCTTCTCACAAGATGTCAAGGTTCTCAAGAAGTGATGACCACCAGAGGAAGCCCCACTACACTGGGCATGGAGATTGGATCTGCATCCTTCCTCCTTCCTGTTCTCTTAAGAATGCCAGCCGTGTATTTCAGACTGTGCTGGGCGTGGGTTTGCTTTGAAGCAGACTGCCAAACATTGCAGTGTGGAGGTGGCGAGGGTCTACTGCTTGGAGCTGGGCTCACGCGGTCTCACTGCCTACACTCCGGAAGCAATCCCAGTACTAAGATGCCCGAAGCAAGACCAGAACCGCTGCATCACCCAGGAAACTTCAGAACAGGTGGGGCTGCTAGCTAGTCTCCCTACTGGCGCCATCCTCCCGTCTCCCGTTGACTCCATCCTCTGATTCCACTGACTATCCACTTCTCATTGCCTCCATCCTCCTCTCCCCTCTCTGGCATCTCCTGCTCTCCATACCCCTCTCCTCCCCCCTTCCCTCCTCCCTGGTCCCTCTACCTGCTCCAGATTGAGGTCAGAGGGCAGCTCCTGGCGCTCCTGGGCCCTGCGCAGGCTGTCCATCACGCTGCCTCCCGGGGGACAGTGACGCGTGAGGGTGAGCACGGCATCGTGGGCCCTACGAAGCTGTGAGCTGTTGGTGAGCGCGGCCAAGGCCTCCGGGCCCGGGGACAAGGCATAGTGGAGCGTGTCGAAGGGCAGGAAGACCAGGGAGCCGTCGGCCAGGCCCAGCTCTTCCGCAGCCTGCAGCAAGCAGCGCTGCTCCTCGCCGCCCAGCAGCACCGAGTGCATCACCATGATCACTGCTGCGGACCGACGGAGACGGACAGGCCGGCTCACTGCGGCGCCCCGCTGCCTGCCCGAGGCACTGCCCCCCTCCCCGCACCCTGCAGGGGAGCCTACCACTGACTCTGGGCCCGTGCTGGACCCTCCTCAGGGCCTCCCGGGCTCCGGACAGGTCCGAGGGTTCCATGGTAGTTACCAGGGCCACGGGCAGACCGCGGGCCCTGAGGGCGGCGGACAGCGCGCGTCCCGCCTCCACCCACAGGTCCTGGGGCGCGGTGACCAGGGCCACGCGCGCCCAGCGGAACGCGCGGAGGAGAACGTAGAGGGCGTCTGCCGCGGGCGTCCCGGCGGGGGCCGTCGTGCCCGCCGCCCGCGTCCCGGGGCAGCCCCAGGGCACCAGCGCCACCCCCGCCTCTTGGGCTAGGAGCTCGGCCGGCCGGCAGGCTGCGGGATTCACAGGTCCCACGAGGCCCGAGACGCGGCCCAGCGCAGAGGACACCGCCCCCAGGGAGCCCGGCGTCCGGCACGGCTCGGGCAGCAGCGTGACCTCGAAGCGGGGGCTGCCTTCCAGGGCTGGGTCGCGGTGCAGGCGGGCGGCGGCCAGGCGGGCGGCCAGGTCCGGGCGGGCGCGGGCGAAGATGGGGTCGCAGGCCCAGGGGCCCAGCACCCCCACTGTGAAGCCGGCGGAGAGGACGGAGGGCGGCAGGAGCAGCAGCAGCAGCAGCAGCAGCAGGAGCCGGAGCCGAGGAGGTCGGGGCCAGGGCAGGGCCCTGGAGACACCGGGCAGGGCCGGAGCCCACCGCGTGGGGGCGCAGAGCCGGGGGTCCGGAAGCCCACCCGCAAGGAGGGCTCGCGCTCTCATCGCCGGCTGCTGGGGGCAGAAGCGGGGCCGGGTGAGTGGACGAGGCCCCCAGAACTCTCTTAGGGCTCTCTCCGCAACCCCCCAGTTTCTCAAAGCCCAACTCACCCGGGACGGGGTCCCACTTCCACAGTCCCCTCCTCGGGCTCGGAGGACTCTATGCGGGTTAAGGGCATGGCCTGGAAGCCCACCGCACCCCCCACCCCCAAAACCCTGCTTCTCCTGCTGACTTTTCCCCTCTTGCCTGCCCCTCCTCCCTCCTCAGAGCCATCGGGGGTCAGTGGAGACACGCCCATGCCCTCCTTAGATCCGTTTGGGGCAGAAGGGACCGGAGTCCCTGCGGAGGGGCTTTGCCACTCACCGGAAAGTCTGGGGCTCGGGCCCAGGCCCCGGGTGAGGGGTCACAGGGCAGATCCCCCTTCTGACGCCCTCCCACAGGTCTCCTTTGCCAGCCCGGCCCAGGGCGGGGGTGTGGGAACAGCTGTCCGGAGCCCTTAATCTCCCCAAGCTGATTAGGGTCCCTTAATCAGGCAGGGAGAAGTTGGTGGAGGATGGGGCTCCCTGCAGTGGGATCTATCCTGGCTGCCAGGCAGCCAGCGGATTGTTTCTCCTCCATGCCTCTCAACCCGGCCCCGGCACCCAACATGAAAGCAGCTGCAGGTTCCCCTTTTCAAGCTGCTGCCGCATTACCCTGCTCAGCCTGGAAAACAATAAGATGAGCCCGTGGGCCATCAGTTCCATGTGGGGGGGATGGGGGATGGGAGAGTGGGGGGGTGTCTCTCGGGCTCATTCCCTCCAATCATCTGTTTCCACTTTTTGTCCCCAAGTCCAACCCCTGTCCCTTGGCTGGCAAAGTCCCCATAAGACCAAACCCAAACCAGTCTGATATCTGTCTTTCTTCTCTCATCTGCCCACACTTAATTCTCTGATTTCCACTTCTCTGTGCCTAGGAAACTGGCCCTTGGGCCTTGGGAAGACAGAGCCCCAGGAAATAACGGCAAGAACTCCGGCCTTGGGCAGACCTAGGTTCAAACTCCTCCTTCCTGGCTTTGTGACCTTGGGCAAGTTGCTTAACCTCTCTGAAGGTTATTGTGAGAAGTACCTGTGAGAGTGAATATAGAGCCCGTGTAGTGTAAGATGAATAAGACAAATTTAAGGGAGAATGTGATGGGCGACTTGCTAGCATATATCAGAATTTATTACAAAGCGTATCAGTGCAGGAATAAGCAAGTAGACCAATGGAACAGAATAGAGAACACTGGGACTAACGCAGCAAAAATGGAAATTTGACGCACGAAAAAAGGGACATTTCTCACCAGTGGGGAAAGAATGAGCTGTTCCACAGATGAGGCCGATTAGTTAGCCATACGAGAGCGGACAGGGTGAAGAGATAGGGGGCGATCCCTCGCGCTATACAAAATCAAATTAATTTAAAGACACACATAACAAACAAAACCTAAAAACGTTTCAGTGAATCATTTTTCAACGATCATGGCAAGGGTTGGATCGGGCAAGAATCCTCGGTGGGTACTAACGCTAGGGCGCAATGGTCATGAGAAGTGGGATGTTTGCGAGCCTTAAAGCGTCTCCCTATGTGTGGCTTACCAGTTGGAAGGAAGCACAAAAAATAGAAACCGTTTCATACAGTGGAGAGATTGCGCAACACTTTGACCAGAGATCAAAATTAACTGACGAGGGCCAGACAGACATCGCGTGCCTCCAGACATGATGCCCCGAGAAAGACGCTATACTGTGTCTGCACGGCACTGCAGGACCGCACACCACGCAGCGGTGCGGAGGTCCAGCCAAGACTGCTTTCATCAGCCTAAGCTAAACACGAGCAAACGCCAGACAAACACAAAAGGAGGAACATTTTAGTAAAAACCAGGGGAATTCTGCATTCTTCAAAAACATCAGAATTCTAAAAGACAAAGGTTGAGGAATCGTTCTAGATTAAAGGAAGAAAAAAAAAAACGTGACAATTAAGTGTGATCCCTGCTCCTAGTTTGGATCCTGCATTTAACACTGCTATAAGGTTATGGGGCACCTGGCGGGCTCAGGTGGAAGAGTGGGCGACTCCAGAGCTCGGGGTCGTAAGTTCGAGCCCCACATTGTGTGTAGAGATTACTAAAAAAAAAAGAGAGAGAGAGAGAGAGAGAAACTTATAAAAACAATCATCTAAAACTGCTATATGGTTCTATGGTTTATAGGGTCATAAAAAGGCTCTGAAGAGTGTCAACATCAAATTTGTTGACTGCCAAAATTGAGATAAGAATGGGAGATTTGATAAAATGTGTTTTATCGATGTAAATTTATGAGGCTGATAACTGGTCGGTAGTAATGTAAGAGACTATCCCTATTCCTAGGAAATATGCACCAGAAGCATTTAGCTGGAAAGCACCATAATGTATGTCGGGTACCTTCAAATAGTAGAGAAAAAATATGATATATATATGTATTACATATGCTATGTTGCATATATTATATGTATCAAGTGATAAAGGGGTAATATGTTAACACTGGGTCAGCTAGGTAAAGGGTATATGAGTGCTCTTTGTACCATTTTTAGTTTTGCAACATTTTGTAAGTTTAAAATTATTTCAAAATACAACGTTAATAAAAAAATGTTTTAGGTAAAAAAGAGAATGTCTGTATCAATTCAGAGTAGGAAAGGATTTCTCAAACAAGACACATAAAGTACAAACCATAAAGGAAAAGACTGATACATTTGAAAACATACATTTGAAAACATTAAACCCAGGGGGCACCTGGGTGACTCAGTGTGTTAAGTGTCCAACTCTTGGTTTCAGCCCAGGTTATGATTTCAGAGTTGTGAGATCGAGCCCTATGTCAGGCTCTGTCCTCAGTGGGGAGTCTGCTTGAGATTCTCTCTCCCTCTGCCCCTCCCCCTGCTCACGAGCACTCTCTCTCTTTCTCTCACCCTCTCTCTAAAATAAAAAAATTAATCTTTAAATTAAAATTTCTGGGGGCACCTAGCTGGCTCAGTTGAAAGAGCATGCAACTCTTGTTCTTGGGGTCATGAGTTTGAGCCCCACATTAGGTGTACCAATTACTAAAAAATAAATAAACGTTATTTTTAACATTTAAAAATTAAAAATCTCTGGTCAAAAAAGCATATCACAAAGAGAAAACATAAGCCAAAGACAGGAAGATAGTTGCAAAACATAAAGAAAGGGTTACTATCCCAAATAAATATGATATGAAAGAGCTTAACAACCCACTAGAAAAATGGGCAAATGGTATGAACAAGCAAGTCATGAGAAAAGCCTAAGGAAAAATGCCCAGCCTTACTAATAATCAAAGAAATGCAAAATAAAACAAGGAAATATGGAAGCAATTCCACTTGCAGGAACTTCCTAAGAAAATCATTTATTTGTGCCTAAACAGACTTGAATAAGGGCTCATTCATTCATTCAAAAAACACTCATGAATTTCTCCTGTGACAGGCACTGTTTTAGGCTCTGGGGATACAACAGTGCATAAAGAGTTTAAAAATCTTGTGGAGGTGAACGCTTGATCACTATATTGAGGAATTTTGAATAAATTTTAAATAAAAAATTTTGATGTCTGACCTGTAGTAGATTCTCAAAGCCTAGCAGGTGTCAGTGTTCATTTCGATAGTCTTGGACATCTTTGCTGTATCTTTTCCTTCCTTCCTTCCTTCCTTCCTTCCTTCCTTCCTTCCTTCCTTCCTTCCTTCCTTCCTCCTTACTTTCCATAGGGTTGTTTTCCCCAAAGCTCTCCTCTTCTGATATAACATCTCGACTTGGAATCACAGATTCTCCACTCAACGCTTCCATTTCACAGATGATGAGACTGAGGCTTAGAGACTAATTTGGCTTAGTCCCTAATCTCCTGATTTTCTCCTGGGGTCAGTGAAGTGACAGGTAATGTAGTTGGGAATGAAGAGCCGACTTTTTAAAACTTTTTTTTTATTGTGGTAAAACGTGCATAATATGAAATTTAGCATTTTAGCTATTTTTAAGTGTGCAATTCAATGGCATTAAATATATTCACGGTCACCACTACCCATCCCTAAAACTTTTCATCATCTCAAACTGAACCACCATACCCAGTGAACAATAATTCCCCATTTCCTCTCCCTCCCAGCCCCCCTGGCACCACCATTCTACTTTCTGTCTCTATGAACTTGACTGCCCCAGGTACCCCATAAATTGTGCCCCACTAATTTCACTTAGCATGATGTCCTCAAGGTTCATCTGAATCTTAGCAGGTGTCAGAATGTCCTTTTTTAAGGCTGAATAATATCCCACTGTATGTATATAATAATACATTTTGTTCATCTGTTCATCTGTCTGTGGACACAAGGGTGGCTCCTACCTTTTGGCTCTTGTGAACAATGCTGCTGTGAACAGGTATCTGTCCGAGTCCCCACTTTCAATTCTTTTGAGTATACACCTAGAAGTGGAGTTCCCGGACCATACGGTAATTCTGTTTCATGTTTTGAGGAAATGCCCTCCTGGTTTCCAGAGCGGCCGCCCCGTTTTATATTCTAGGGGTAGAATATTTTATTTTATTTTTTTTTAAGATTTTATTTATTTATTCGACAGAGATAGAGACAGCCAGCGAGAGAGGGAACACAAGCAGGGGGAGTGGGAGAGGAAGAAGCAGGCTCATAGCGGAGGAGCCTGATGTGGGGCTCGATCCCGTAACGCCGGGATCACGCCCTGAGCCGAAGGCAGACGCTTAACCGCTGTGCCACCCAGGCGCCCCCAGAATATTTTACATCCATCCTGGTCCTCATGCCAAGGTGACCCGGCCAGACTTCAGCCACCACAGAGACCCCCCTCTTCCAGTGACCCATAGGTTTCCTGTCTGTTACCCGCTAAATTTGTATTCAATCTACCTTGTATTGAAGCTGACCGGCCTCTTACCTGAAGGGTGGGGCCCGCTCTTAAAGCGGCCAATTCTTCTGGAGTTACCAGAGGGCAGAATTAAATTTAAATCCAGGTCCTATAAATAACCTCGACCACAGGTAGAGCTCCCCTTCTGGAAGGTCTTGGCTTCTCTCCTCCTTTAGGAAGGGGAGAAGGCCTTTCTTCTGGGACTTTTAGTCCCTTACACCCCCCACCCCTCACCCAGTAAAGTCATGAAATTTGGAGTTGACAGAAGGAATTAGAAGTTTCTCTTGGTGCAATCAATACAGCCGTAGACAAGGGAAAACCACGATTCTTTTAAGTTTAAATGGGGAGAGAGGAGTTTTTATCCTTTTTCTCCAAGTTGGTCTGAATCTGAGAGTAGCAGACAATACCTGGTCTGATGTTTAAAAACTAATTCCAGGGGCGCCTGGGTGGCGCAGTCGTTAAACATCTGCCTTCGGCTCAGGGCGTGATCCCAGCGTTCTAGGATCGAGCCCCACATCAGGCTCCTCTGCTATGAGCCTGCTTCTTCCTCTCCCACTCCCCCTGCTTGTGTTCCCTCTCTCGCTGGCTGTCTCTCTCTCTGTCAAATAAATAAATAAAATCTTAAAAAAAAAAAAAAAACAACTAATTCCAGCTGAGTGAGAAAGGAGGGCTGAGTCTAAACTAGAAAGCAAAAGGTAGGATTGCCCGCAATTTGTCATAAAGAATAGTAAGGAGAGAACATAGAAATATATCCTGTTTCCCTATGAAATCAGAAAATGAGCTTTAAATCGCCATTTTTGGGGGTGCCTTGCTGATTCAGTCAGAGGAGCCTGCGACTCTGGATCTCGGGGTCATGGGTTCAAGCCCCACGGGGGGTGTAGAGAGTACTTGACTAAACAAAACTTTTTTTTTTTTAATTTGAGGGTAAAATGAATAAAAAAAATCACCATTTTTGGTGGTTCTGACTACAGCAACAATGCACGTTTCCTGTACAAACAAAAGCATACAAAAATGTGTGTCTTTTCAAAATCTTCAAATGCTTTTTGGATTTTAAGTCATTATTTAACAAGCCTTTGCCAGGCCAAGGTTATAAGCAAATTCTCCCAGTGTTTCCTTCAAGGATTTATAATTTCACTTTAATGTTTAAATCTTTGACCCATTTGGAATTTGGCCGCATTAGTTAAGGATCCAACATTGTTTTCCTCTGGCTGCTCCCCCGCCCACCCACCCGTCCCTACTATGCACTAAGGCAGTTCTCCCCATATGAATCATAAAGGACATTCCTGAATCTATTTGCATTGATTTCTGGGCTTTCTCCTCCCTTCCATTGGTCAGTCTGTCTAATATGAACCAGCAACATACTGTTTGCATTACGGATACAATATTTCAAAATAAGCAATAGAGCTACTCTCCGCCCCCTGCGTCATTGTTTTTCTTTTCCAGAATTTTCTTGACTATTCTTATGCATTCCTTTTTTAATATAGCTTTTACAATCAATTCGTCTAGGTTTTTATTCTAAAACATGAGTACTTTCATTGTTACTGTATTCTTTAAAAGAATTTTATTTTTAAGAAATCTCTACACCCCACGTGGGGATCAAAGTCACCACCTGGAGATCGAGAGTCACACGCTACAACCCCCGCCCTGTGCCCCCCCCCCCCCGCTGAGCCAGCCAGGTACCCCTCATTGTTATTGTATTAAATTAACAAATTAGTTTATAGAAGGTCTCTATTCTATGATGCTAAATATCTACGCAGGAATATGGCATATATGCTGATCTGTTCATGTTTTCAACTTCTCTTTAAATAGGTTCGCTGTGTTTCTTATTAAGTTTATTAGAAGCTATTTGTCTTTCAATTGCTCCCATAGGGTCTCCTGTTATATCTTCTGACTAGATGATGCTTGTTAACTTCTATTTTTCTCTTTATAATATACCTCGGGCATTTCCCCATGTTCTTGGATATAGATTTACTGCGTTTCCTTTAATAGTGTTCTCTGTTTGAATTATGCAAAGGCAGACCTTGGGATGGGAGATGATTCAGGCGGTCCTAAATGCCAGCACAGGTGTCCTTATAAGAATGCAATTATGGGGGCACCTGGGTGGTGCAGTTGGTTAAGCATCCGACTCTAGGTTTTGGCTTAGGTCCTGATCTCAGGATCGTGCAATCGAGCCCCGTGTGGGGCTCCAGGCTCAGCGTGGAATCTGCTTAAGATTCTCTCCCCCCCTCTGCCCCTCCCTCCCATGCTCACTCTCTCTCTCTCTCTCTCAAATAAATAAATAAATTTAGGGGCGCCTGGGTGGCACAGCGGTTAGGCGCCTGCCTTCGGCTCAGGGCGTGATCCCAGCGTTCTGGGATCGAGCCCCACATCGGGCTCCTCCACTATGAGCCTGCTTCTTCCTCTCCCACTCCCCCTGCTTGTGCTCCCTCTCTCGCTGGCTATCTCTGTTAAATAAATAAATAAAATCTTAAAATAAATAAATAAATAAATAAATTTAAAGAACGCAATCATACATAATATATGTAATAGAACATATTTTTATATATGATATACATAAAATATGTATAAAAATATAAAATATAAATATATAAATATGTGATATATAATATATAAAATATATATTTTATAAAATCCCCAACAACACATGACATTTTAGCCTCGATCTCCAATGATGCATTTCTAGAATTTTGTGTATTTTGTTCCTTTCTTTGACAACCAAATACACAGTCCAGCAGTTCCCCCATGTTAAATCCAAGGAACATAGGGAAGGATTTTCATCTTCGTCTCAATTGTATGAAACTTATGAAAATCCTGCTCTCGGCATGCCCATGTTCCCCTAAGAAAATAAACGATGGTAAAACTGAGGATGTGGTCAGAACGGAAAGGAAGGTTGGCTAGCAGGACCGCCGTCGACCCCTCCAAGTATTTGTTTATCAGCTGATATTTAAAACTCTGGATTCAGCGCAGAATACAACCAGGCGGTTTGAAAGCCGAATGGACAGTTGAACCCTTGGACGGCGTGATGGGTACCGGGCAGGATCCCTGCGGAGTTGAAAATCCACATACTATTATTAGCTCCCCCCAAATATAACTGCTAATAGTCTATTGTTGACTGGAAGCCTTACAATAAAACAAACTGTCGATTAACTCCTATTTTGTTTGATATATGTATTCTGCACTGTGTTTTTACAGAATGTGGACTGTTGTGGCCGGAGGGTGAACTGTGGCAAACACACAGTGTGACTGCGAAAGCAACAGAAGCAATACCTCTGTTCCTTGGACTCTAGAAGGGCTGGTGATTATAGTGGACCGGCTGCCGTGTGCCTTCTCGGGCCAGGTCATAAAAACCATGGTGTAAACAGTCTGAGCGCCCTGAGGCTTCATGCTGTGACCACACAGAGACCTGTGTCTACACGCACAGATGGGAAGGGGAGCACTTGGTGGTTTTTCTTTGTAATCAGAGTTATTGGGGTACAATTCACAAGCAACAAATGCACCCGTATTAAATGTAAGCTTTGCTGGGGTCATGACAGATATGTACAGCCCTGTAACCATCACCCCCATCAAGATACGGAACATTCCTTCACCTCAATGGTTTCTCTAGTGGCCGTTTGCAGCCTGCCCTTTTCCAGTCCCCGCCACAGGCAATCACTGATCTCTTCCACTCTAGATTAGTTTGGTTTGGCTTGCGGGCGTGTGCTTCGTAATGAGGTATAACTGACATGTAACATTGTATTCCTTTCAGGCATACAACGTGATGATTTTATATACGTACATATTGTGAAATGATTATCACAATAAGCTTAGTTAACCTCCATCACCACACATTGTTAAAAAAAAACTTTTTCCTGGGGCGCCTGGCTGCCTCAGTCAGAAGGGCATGGGAGTCTTGATCTCAGGGTCGTGAGTTTGAGCCCCATGTTGGGGATAAAGATTACCAAAAAAAAAAAAAATTTAAATAAAAGAATCAACCTTAAATTTTTTTTTTCTTATAATGAGACATTTTAAGAGCTGCTCCTTAGGGACCTGCAAATACACAATATGGTATTGTTAACTATAGTTACCATGCTGTACTTTACATCCATGGGACTTACTGTTTCAAAGATTTTATTTATTTATTTATTTGACAGAGAGAGAGAGCACAAATGAGCACAAACGGGGAGTGGCAGGCAGAGGGAGAGGGAGAAGGAGGCTCCCCTCTGAGCAGGTAGCAGGAGGTGGACTCGATCCCAGGACCCCGGGATCATGACCTGAGCTGAAGGCAGATGCTTCATTGAGTGAGCCACCCAGGTGTCCCCGTGGGACTTATTTATCTTACAACTGGAAGTTTGTACCTTTTGACCATATTCACCCATTTTGTCCACACACACACACACACACACACACACACACACACCCTGCCAGCAGCAAGCAATCTTGTTCTCTGTATCTGTAACTTTGGGGTTTTTTTAGCTGCTACGTATAAGCGAGATCATACAGTATTTGTCTTTCTCTTCTCACTTATTTCACTTAGCATAATGCCCTCGAGGTCCATCCATGTTGTCACAAATAGCAGGATTTCCTTCTTTTTTTTAAGATTTTATTTATTTATTTGACAGAGAGAGACAGCCAGCGAGAGAGGGAACACAAGCAGGGGGAGTGGGAGAGGAAGAAGCAGGCTCATAGCGGAGGAGCCTGATGTGGGGCTCAATCCCATAACGCCGGGATCACGCCCCGAGCCAAAGGCAGACGCCCAACCGCTTTGCCACCCAGGCGCCCCAAAGGATTTCCTTCTTTTTTGTAGCTAAATAATATTTCATTGCACACGTGCTTTCATGTGCGTGTCTGTGTGTGTGTGTATCAAATTTCGATCCATTCATCTTGGCTATTGTGAATAACGCTGCAGTGAACACGGGCGTGCAGAGAGCTCTTCAAGATAGTGATTTCGTTTTCTGCAGCTAAATACCCATCTTCTTCCTTTCCACTCACCCCACCTCCAGCCCGAAAGTTGAGGAGGTTTGAATTTCTAGAACTTCAGTTCCAGATTTTTAAAATATCAACATTTTACGTTTTCACATTATATCTTTTCTATCTGTGTGATTCTTTGTAACGGTTGCACGGACTTTCTCAAATATTTAGGACCAGCAGTTAAGACTTAACCACATGTTCTGGTTTCCTTTTCCCACCATTGTTTCTTGTTTATCGTGTTTTACCATTTATTGTGTTCTAAATTCTGACTCATGTTTATGGAGCGGGGCTGTAAATCTCCGCGCACGCGCAGATGTGCCTACGACAGAGGCACTCCACGTCCGACGATCTTGTCTTCCTTCCTTCCTTTCTCATCGCTGGAGGCAGTAGAAAATACACTCCCTGCATGGGTCATGGAATCTGTCTCCTCCAGATTAGACGTTCTCTTTGGAGTAAATATACGGTCATTTCCAAGTTTACCTTCTCCGCAGGGCTGTCCTTCCCCTCCTTGTGGCCTTTCCCAGGGCAGCATCCGGGTGCGGCGGGACAGGGAGGGCTGTCGCGGTGTTGTCCTGGGCTGGGTCCGGGTCAGTACTAGGACCCACCTGGCCTTGGACATGGCATGCCACCCGCTGCTGCCCTCCAGGCCCTCTGTGCCCATGGCCATCGAGGCCTCCTCTCTTCAACCCCAGGTCTCAGCTGGGCTTGAGGGCTTCTCAGCAGGTGGGCATCCCCTCACTGCGTCGAGCTGGGAGCCCCGGATGCCCCCCCATCACAATCACACCCTGAGGTTCTTCTCTGTCCCTCCTCCCTCTGCCTCTTCCGTGTTCTTGCTCAGATCCCTGTTGGGACGGCAACCTGAGGGGCTTCTCCTGGTTTGAAGCATGTCCCCGGTGCATGTCCACAAGCTTCCCCACACCCTTCCAGATGGTTCCACCATGCCAGGACCCCCCCCCCAATTCCAAGCGAGGAAGGGAAAACAAGAACATGGGGGCCCGAGTTCTTCCATACACCTTTCTTTCCCCCTTTCCCCATCCCGCAGCGCCTCAAGAGCTGGGCTTTGGCTCCTTAAGAGGAAAAGCTAAGCTCTGTCCCTTAGCAGGGTTGCCCCTTTGGCTCCCCTCTCTCCTCGCAGGGACCCTCAGGCTGGCTTCTCAGCCTTGAGTGGGGGGGAGGGTGTGCAAGAGATGCTTTCTTTGCCGTCCGGAATGAGTCCTATGCCTTGGCCTTCGCCTTGGTAGGAGCCACAGACTTGTCTGGATTGAGGATTTACTAAGGATGGGGCAATTATAAACCCAAAGACGGTCCTGAAGAATGTTCGAAGAGAGTTCCTTGGCTGGCCTTGTAAATCACAAAGTTTTTAAGGTAGTGTCTATTCCATTCAGCTTTTCACTTCTGCCATTATATTCCGAATTTGTTTTTTTTTAACATTTTATTTATTCATTTACTTACTTCATTACTTATTTGAGAGAGAGAAAGCACAAGCGGACAGAGGGAAAGGAAGAAACAGACTTCCCGCTGAGCAGGGAGCCCCATGCGGGACTTGATCCCAGGACCCTGAGATCATGACCTGAGCCGAAAGCAGACGCTTAACCGACTGAGTCACCCAGACACCCCCCAGGTCAGTTTTTTATGAGCGCGGCATTCTGTCATAACCATTTTCGAGGTGTTCATTTGAATATCTTAAGCACATTTGTTTTCCCTCCATTCCTTTCCAGCTTGTCCTTCCCAATCCACTTTTTCAGGCCCCCCGCCAAGGGTAAGACCAGGGACTACAGGGGCTGCAGCCAATCAGACCCAAGGGCACCTCGGGGCTACTCTGCCCCCCACTCTGTGGAGCCAAGGTGGGGCAGGGCCACTCTCTCCCCAGCCTCCCCTCCTCTGGCTGCACCCTTAACCTCTCTGGTTAACCTCTCCCACCCACTTTGGCGGAGGCCTTGGCAAGTCCCCTGCCGGCTTAGTGAGGGAGGAAGGACAGCGTGCTGGGCCACGGGGCACCAGCACTGCTCACAGACCCGCTTGCCTGGGCGTGCAGGCCCCACCCCGAGGCCGTGCGCTCAGTGCTGGGGGTGTGCGGGGGTGCACTGAGAACAGAAAGGTGATCACAGGGGTGGTGGGGGGCTGGCCTTTGACACCAGAAGTCAATGAGGTCACCCTTGACTGGCTTTTAACATCCTACCACATTACAGTTTTCTGCTTCTCTTCTCTCCTCCTCCTCCTTATTTTCCTCTTTTCTGATAGTTACAAAAATGGATTCCTAATGGTCTAGCAAGTTCTAAACTCACTTTGTGATTTGGGGAAAGCCCCGCGAACGTGTCTTGTTCGGGATTATAGTTCTGAACTAAAAAGTGTGATGGGAAAGGACCGTAATTCAGATTATAAACAGCAGAAATGGCAGGTTTTTTGAACTAGGCGATCTGTTCTAAAGTAACCCAGACATATGCACAGACTAACGGGACAGTGGTGGATTGAAATTCCGGCCTTCTGTCGGGACCCTGAAAAAACAATGTTTGCCACCAGGGGGCGCTGTAGGCTACGTCTGCAGATTTTTAGAGGGATTGTTTCTTTGTGTCTTTTTTGTGCCACTTTTGAGCATGATTCTCCTGACAGAGGCAGCGAGGGCCAGGAGACCAAACAGGCTAAGTCGGAACGCCTGGATGGGCTCTTGTTACTGAAAACTTGAGGGACAGGGCTCATCTGAGGCACAGCTAGATTCAGGCTCAGACAACCCGGGTCAGACTCCGCTATCCTCTGGGATCAGCTTTATTATCCCAAAGGCTCTCCTTTCATCGAGGCCAAGTGGCTGCAGCAGCTCTGGCCCCCAGCCTCCCATACTGAAGTCCAGCAAGCAAAGACCCCATTCACCCGACGGCTTTAACACAAGTCCAAGAATTAGGTCTCTGGGCTCTGATTGGCCTGCCCTTGGTCTGTGGCCCACTCCTGAGCCCATCTCAGTCCCCAGCAGCGTGATAGACTGGCAAGGACCGGGTCACAGGGGGCTGAGGGTGGGGCCAGCCCAATGCAGAGAACACGGACAGAGGGTGAGGCTGGAGGGGTCCACAGACAAGATCGGACTCTGCTACTGGGAGCTGGGTGAATGCGTGCTGGGCGGTCCCCGGAAAACCTGGTGAGGAGGCAGAAAACGGAGAGGTATCTTGCAGAGGTAGGGGTGTGGGGTGCGAGCACAGCTGGCAGGATCAGCTGCAGACTGGAGGAGAGACTCCCCAACCACTAGTGACTTCCGAGGTGGGGCGGTCCAGGGAGAGCGTGCCGCCCAGCCAGAGTTCGGTCCTGTGAAGGGGTGGCTGAAGCAGGTGTTCTCTGAGTGACACTACAAAGAATGGGGTGAAGGGAGCGGGGGGGGGGGGGGGGGGGTTGTTGAAGTCTCCAGGATGAGACGAGCTCTCCTCTCCTCTGGGATGTCCGCCGGGGATGGGGATGAACAGTGTGCACCTCGAAAAAGTACTGGCAGCGAGAAAGGCACTGACCCTAAACCTCCCAACGCTGGGGGAGGCGGAGGCTGGCAGGACCCCCCGAGCAGAGGAACCCATGGGTGAAAAAGGAAGTGGAGGGGAAAGTCCATGCATGAGGGAAGAATGCAGGAGAAACAATGAGCCCACAGATTAAACATCTGTTCATCTCCGCTCCATCCCAAAGCCCCACGGAAATAACTCTAAAGGAATCAAAAGGGTGTGAACCCACCAGGATAAGAAGAAAGGGGGAGGGGATGAGGGCAGAGGAGAGAAGCTGGCATTCTGGAAACCGGGGAGAGGGTGGGCAATCCCTGTTGACCCGGCAGAGAGGAGACAGCTCAACCCAAGGGCTGGCGGGGACACACATCAAAGAGGCAGAATCCTGAAAGCCTCGGGAATTGGAAATTTCAGGTGTTTGGGCTATTGATTGCAAGGTAATAAGATGCCCCAATATTTAGTGGCTTGTCTGTGTAGTACAAACAGCCGTCTGTCATTTTATGATCCTGTGCATTGCCCTGGGGGGCTCTCCTGCTCCGTGATGCTGGCTGGGCCCCCGGGATGGTCTGATAGCCCCGCTGGGCTGTCGGGTGAGGACCTCTGCCCTCCTCCAGGTACTATCTCCCTGTGGCCTGGGCTTCTAGCTCGGTGGCACAGAAACCAACTGATGGTTAGCTAAATCCAGGTCTTCCTCAAGCCGTTTCTCCAGTACATGTGAGGATTAGTATCAGTATTATCATCAGACATGTTTACATAAAGTGGTTGAATCTTAGCAACAGGGTCAGTGTCTGCACCGTATTGCAGCGTGGCGGTGGATAGGAGCTGAAAGATCCGAGCCGCGCGGTAATTGGCCCGTTTACAAGGTCCCACTCGGTCATTAGCGTTAGTCCAGCTCATCATCACCTTGTAACCAGTGTCTCTCAGACAAATGCCAGTAGGATCGCAGGCTTTGACGCTGTTCGGTTCCAGAAGCAGGACTGGTCTCGGTGACACCTGGCTCCGCATTTTGTGTAATGACCCCCGGAAGCAAAATCATCCCTTGCTCTGAGCCTCTCTCACAATGTCCGTGTAATACTGCATTTCTCCCCATGTATATGCCAACGTTTCCATCTTTGGAAGGGACACTGAGTTTGGCCACTGTGCTGGTCTGGAGCGCCCTCGGTAACGCTGTGCTGGCAAACGCCCCCCTCCCAGTCCCTCCCATTCATCGAGGTAAGTGTCGTCCAGGCACAGAACTAGTGGGCCATCTGGACCCCTAGGCAACATGCCATGCTCACTGTTAACCCCAATGTTGCCAGATGAGGTGAAGACACAGCGGGGACGCCTGGGCGGCTCAGTCGGTGAAGCGTCTGCCTTCGGCTCAGGTCATGATCTCAGGGTTCTGAGATCGAGCCCCGCTTCGGGCTCACTGCTCAGTGGGGAGTCTGCTTCTCCCTCTGCCTCTCCCCCCACCCCAGCCCTGGAAGGGAGTTCTTGGGGTGGGCATTGGTATGTCCTACTTTCACGCACCCCTTAAATCCTCAGTGATTTCCAGGGAGCCATGGTGCATAGGGGCCTGTTTTTAATAGTCCCATCTTCTCTTGCCCTTCTGCGGGAGCCTACGGCCAGGCCATCAGCCAGCACCCTTGAGGGGCTAGAAACTCCAGCAGTGGGTCGAAGTGCATGCCACTGAGCCCATTGAGCTGCACTGACTTCGTCTTCTTCAACCGGAGCGGTGGTCTTCCAAGCAGGACCCTGCGTGTCCCACCCACAAACCAAGAAGCTCTTGGTTGGCCCACGGAGAGCTGTTGGGAGGGCACCACCGTGGGACCAGCAACTCTCCAGGCGGTTCTGGAGTTGGCCCTGGGGGAAAAGAGGTTACTGGCTCCTGAGGAGCTCCTGGCACCCCCCTGGCAGCATGTTCCAGCATAAACCATTTCTGTTTTGTCACGGAAGTCTTCCAGGCACTGCCCTCCCCATTGGGCTGTTTCTCCAACATCGTCCGAGGCATTGTGGGCATTCAGGTTCAAGATTCTTCTCTATTCTTCAGGCATGGAGGCAGCTTCAGTGAACGCCTGATAGCAAGCTAGTAATTATCTCTCAAGAGGAAATTCTGTGGCCCCAAATCCCAGTGGTCCCTGTTGGGTGGTGCTTTTGCCACAGACCAAGCCCACACGGCACACGGGGCTGTCGTACAGACGACCTGCGGACACCGGCACTCTAACTGCTAACAGGGCACTACTTAGGGACGTAGCCTCCTCCTGTCCACCAGCCCTTCCACGCTGTGTCAAATTAACCACCTGTGTGCGCTCAGGCAAGTTTATGGGTTCCCATTTAGCGTGACCAATCGGTATTGGCAGAAGGGAAGATTTACGTGCATTCGGTGTGAGCGCACTAGACGGGGGAAGCTGTCTCCAGGCAGACACAGTGGCCGTCCCCGGAGCCCACTCAGGTAAAGGGAGGCCAGACCACTGCCCACGAAGTCTGTTCACACATTACAGTTTGCATCCGAAGTGCCGCTTTCATCCCGTCAACTGTGTTCCCAAATCCTCTCAGGCTAACTGTACCCCCATGAGAACTCACCATGGATTGGGAACCACAGTGTTTGGGGACTTCGATGCCAACGAGTCCCAGGGAAGTCTCTCCTCGGTCCCCTGACGGGTTTACCTACTCATGGGCTTATAGGCTCTGCATCCCCGGCCAGGGGTGGGGCCCAAGGACACAGGCCTTTTCCAAGGTCCTTATTTGATTAGACTGTGGGACCACGGTCTCAGGCAGTTTGAAGTGAGGTTTCTCGTCTTTCTCCAAACCACGGCAAATGAAGCAGTTTTGTTTAGGGTCCCTCAGTGTTGGTGGAACATGGGGAGCTCCCATGAGCCCACCCAAATCCTGAGTGCCAAATCCTGAGTGCTGTATGAAGACCCTGGTTTTGACTTCACCAATGAATGTCCTCTTCATTCATCCCATTTCTTTTAAAGAATTTATTTATTTATTTATTTGTTTGTTTGTTTGTTTGAGAGAGAAACAGAGAGAGAAAGCGATCGGGGGAGGGAGAGAGGGAATTTCCAGCAGACTCCTCGCTGATCGCAGAGCCGGACGCGGGGCTCGATCTCACGGCCTCGAGATCACAACCGGAGCTGAAACCAAGAGTCAGAGGCTTACCCAACTGAGCCACCCAGGTGCCCCCATGCCATTGCATAATTACCCTTTAAAGATCTCCACCTCGCTGGGATGAATCCTGGAGCTTTCCTCTCTCTTTCCCCATTCTCTTACAAACTAGTCTGTCTTTGCTCTGGTTGCTTCAGCACAAGCGTGACCTTTGGCAGTGACCCTGAGACTAGCGGCTACAACTCAGACTGGCTGGAGCGCAAGGTTGGCCGGCGAGACCCACCCCAACACTCCCTTTCATTTTGGCTGTTGTGGAAAACAATACCCAAGAGAGTGTGTCTTGGAACTTCGCACTTCCTTCTGCATCCAGTGAGCCAACAACTCAGGAGTTAGAGGCGCCATTTCTAAATCTCACTGGTAACGTTGATCTCCCTTAACGGATCCCTGCACAGCTGCAGTGTCAAACTGTGGGTGACCCATACTCGGACTGCAGGAGTCCCTGGGGGCTGTCTTGTGTCACCACCATTCAGGGTCATTTATGTCTAATGATGGCCCTGAATCACTGGGGAAGTTAAATTATGTTCAGGGAGCTCTTCTTTTTAAGGAAAAGGTTTTGGGACTATTAAAAAGTGGTTTAAGTGATTTAAAATGTGGGATACCCAGCGCCAGGAACGTTCCCTTCTTTCCCCTCTTTCCTGGAGGAGTAGCCTCAGCCCCGTTTCCCCTGCAAGGGGATGGACTCTTTCCTCTGACTCCACAGACTTCCCCAGTTCCGTGTCTGTCACCTCTGGTGCACGGTCATTCCGCCACGGTCCAAGTGACCACGATGCCAGAGCTAAATGCTATGCGGGAAACTGTACCCCAGGCAGCTATGGGTGACCAGTTGTCCGGAGAGTATGGGCTTTCTGGATGGCTGTTAATACAAAAGGCAACCTGTATGGCTCCCCTAGGTTGTGCCCCATCTTCTTTAGTAAAAAGACTTCCCACTGGAGCTCCTTTCCCCAGAAATGGAGGCATCTGGGCTGCGGAGCTTTTTTTTTTTTTTTTTTTAAAGATTTTATTTATTTAGTTGACAGAGATAGAGACAGCCAGCGAGAGAGGGAACACAAGCAGGGGGAGTGGGAGAGGAAGAAGCAGGCTCATAGCAGAGGAGCCTGATGTGGGGCTTGATCCCGGAACGCCGGGATAACGCCCTGAGCCGAAGGCAGACGCTTAACCGCTGTGCCACCCAGGCGCCCCTGGGCTGCAGAGCTTTTACATTCTTCACTAAGTATCCTAGGCAAGTGAATTCTCCTCTCTAGACCTTAGTTTCCCTCACCTATGTAAGAAATACAAATATTGAACTAGATGAGTTTTGGGGTGGTGTCTTTCCCCAACATTGTCAAGCTCTGCCCATTCCATCCCTGGATCCCTGAGCTCCTGCTCACGTCCGTGGTCCCAAAGAATGGGATGACAAGTCCCACTCTACCCTCCCCTGCTGACCATCTCTAAGTCTTAGGGACCTTTTTTTGTATAGAATGAAAAATCACAACTGTTTAAAAAGGCATCACCAAGAAGCCTGGCTTTCTTGCTTGCCTGCCTCACTCTTCCCCTCCCTCCATCCCCTAGAGAACTTTTTTTTTTTTTACAAATATATATTCTGAGCGCCCTTTCTTCCCTAAGAAGCAGTATACCCTTTGTATTGAACCTTGTTTTCTTCACTTAGCAATAAACCAGAACTCTCTCTGTATGAGTACATGAAGACCTTCCTCTTCTCTCTGACCACTCATATTCTATGTAGCCTATTATGTTGCTGGCTCATAATTTATCAACCAATTGCCAGCCATTACTGGACACTTTGTTTCCAGTCTTTTGCTATGAGAGTGTCCCATTGCATATCCTGTGCTCAGGCGTGGATCTCCATATTAGGCGCAACTTATATGTGTCCCAGACGTGCCATTGTTGGGTCAAAGAGCAGATGCAGAGTACTGTTTCCCACCAACAGAGCCTTTGCCCCCCTTCGGATATGGGGATTTGGGCCAGTCTATTAGGTAGAAAAAAATGGCGTCTCGCTACAGTTTTAATTTGAAGTTCTGAGGAAGTTGGAGCTTCTTTTCATGGACTTAAAGACGTATTTTACCCTTTGGGTGAACTACCTCTTCGTGTCCTTTGCTCATTTTTTTTTTTCCCTCTTGGACTGGCGACCTTTTTCTTCTCAACTTATAGAAGCTCTTGGTATATTCAAGTTAGCCCTTGGTCTGTGATATGAGCTGCAAATATTTACCACGGCTTGTTGTAGGTCTTTCGGCTATACCATTTTTTTAATCACAATTTTTATTTTGAGGCACGTGTGGATTCACGTACAGTAGTAAAAAATAATACAGAGACATCTGGGGTACACTTTCCCCTAGCTTCTCCCAGTGGGAAATAATCTTGCAAAACTACAGTGCAATATAGTTCTGATTTTTTTTTTCTACACAAAGTTTGGGTTTTTTTTTGTGTTTTGGGTTTTTTTTGGGGGGGGTTGACGTGGTGGAATTTGTCTACCTCTTTACAGCTCCTGGATTTTTAAAAAAATTTTTTATTTATTTTTTGCTCCTGGATTTTGATGCAGCCACAAAGCTCTTTTTGCAATTTTTGTGTCAGCGCTAGAGGAAGCAGGAGCCTCCGTGAATCTCCTACTTCCTTGGGCAGGGTAAAGGGGTTCCTAGAGGGCTGCTCTTCTGCTGTCCCCGCAGAGTCCCCCTCGTGCAGCCCCCACCTCCGACCCCAGCCTGGGGTGGCAGGTTTTGCCCCCCACCTCCCCCCCCGCACGCCCCCTCGAGCTCATTCCGCCGTCCCATGAGTCTCCGCGCTCAGGTCAGCAGCTGGGGAGGCAGGCACGAGGGGCCCTGTCATTGTCGGCACCCCCTGTGTCCTGTGGCTCCTGGGCTTGGGGCAAACCTCTCCACAGCTGGTTTTTCAAGCGCGGAGCCTCTGGCTCTCCACTCTCCTGCCTTTCCTGCCCAGTAGACATTCAGGGGCTTTGAAGTCAAACTCAACGCCAGGCTGCTATCGATCACCTGTCATTTCTGTTGCTTAAGCCACAATTACTGCGCTTCCTACACTTGACCTATAATTGAATTTCCTTGGGAACTCAATGACAAGATTGATTCAGCCTAATTGAGTCAAAGATCGACTCTCCGTGCCATTCATCTAGTCCCTGTCTCTGCCTGGGGCTCTCGCCACCGAGGCTCTACGACTCGCAACAGCTTTGGTCTTACAAGTCAAGAACCAGCTGATACCTTTTAAGTACCGTTTCTTCAAATGATCCTATGGGACGTTACCTTTCTTTGCCTTTCCCTGTCTTGGCCAGCCGAGAGCAGAGGATACCTGTTTTTAAACGTGCTTGTGTTCTCTTCCCACGAATGCTAAAATGGAACTCTAAGGGAAAAAAAGTCTGGTCTGGCTCAAAAGCAGGTCAGGAAATGCGCAAGGAGTCGGCGTCTGGGCAGTTTGGGAAATTAGCAATTTGTCCTTTCTAAATTCTCGTGATAGGGCTCAATGATACAAAGAAAAATCACCCCTTTTAAGATGGGTAAAGGAACCGGATAGACCACAAATGACCAAAAGGCACGTGGAAGGGTGCTTGACCTCAGGGGTCATCAGGGCACCGCAAGTCAAAACCCCAGCGAGCTCTCACTTCACACCCACCAGGATGGCTGGAATCAGAGAGCACAGTGTTGGGGAGGTTGCTGGGCAACGGGAACCCTCACAAGCTGCTGATGGGGGCGTGTCAATGTTGCAACTGCTTTGGAAACAGTCTGGCAATCCCTCAAAAGGTTAACCACAGCCTTACTCTATGGCCCAGCAATTTCAACTCTAGGGATATTCCCGAGAAACGAAAACACGGGTCTGGGGAAAAACATATGCACAAGTATCCAAGCAGTATTATTCACCCCTGCGGGTGAGTGGATCAACAGAATGGGGTGTGTCCATGCAGGGGAACAAAGTAGGGGCGCCTGGGTGGCTCAGGGGCCTAAGTGTCTGCCTTTGGCTCAGGTCATGATCCCAGGGTCCTGGGATCAAGCCCTGAGTCAGGCTCCCTGCTCAGCGAAGAGCCTGCTTCTCCCTCTCCTTCTGCCCCTCCCCCTGCTTGTGCGTGCTCGCTTTCTCTCCCCCTCTCTCTCTGTCAAATAAATAAATAAAATCCTTTAAAAAAAAGCATAAATGGTATGTTACAGTTAGCACCCATCACAAATGCCTTATTTTTTTAAAAATTTTTATTTATTTGAGTCAGAGAGAGCAAGAGCAGGGTGAGGGACAGAGGGAGAAGCAGGCTCCGCACAGAGCAGGGAGCCTAATGCGCGACTCAGTCCTGGGACTCCAGGATCATGACCTGAGCCGAAGGCAGATGCTTAATGGACTAAGCCACACTGGGCACCCCTAAAAAATTTTTACTGCTATTTATTTCACCTTTTTGTACATTGTCTGATTCCCTTTGATGAAAGAGATGTTGATCACCACACACATCTAAAGAATAACATCACATAAAAAGCTTATATGGTGGGGCGCCTGGGTGGCGCAGTCGTTAAGCGTCTGCCTTCGGCTCAGGGCATGATCCCAGCGTTCTGGAATCGAGCCCCACATCAGGCTCCTCCGCTGGGAGCCTGCTTCTTCCTCTCCCACGCCCCCTGCTTGTGCTCCCTCTCTCGCTGGCTGTCTCTCTGTCAAATTAATAAATAAAATCTTTTTTAAAAAAAGCTTATATGGTAATCTCATGAATTAATGGAGACATAAAATTTTAGCAATCAGAATATAATATAACTTTAAAAGGAACACTTTACCCATTTCTGGGTTACTTTTTCTCCCACTAAATCTCAAGTCGTCAATATAATCAATAATATTATTGGAAAAAATTGTAAGAATTCACATAATTATTTCTATAAATGCCAAAAAGGAATTCTTCATTGAAACTCTTCCTGAAAGCAATAAAAGCTTGCCTCTTTAGCATGACAAAAGGCTCTACTGAAAACCAAAAGTCAAAATTACACTTAATGGAGAAACATGAATTATTCCTCTTTGAAACAGGAACAAGACAAGGGCACATTATCAGCACTATTTAACTTAGCTCCAAAAAAAAATCTGACAAAGCTCTTTGAGGAGAGAAAGAAAGATACACATAAAGAAAGGGGGGGGGGATAAAACTATCATGTCTGTAAATGAAACGAAAAGCTCAAAATTACGAGAGCTAATACTTGAAGGGCATCAAAGAAACAAGATATAACACAAATTAATTTAGGAGAATTTCCATCTTTACCATAGCGCATCTCTTAGCTTTGTGATTTTTTCCCCCATTTACCCATTTCTTTTTTTAGTCTTCAGTAAAGCTTTGCAATTATATTCCTATAGGTCCTGCACATGTTATTAATTTTTCACAGGTAGTTAAGTTTCCATCGTTATCGTGAATGGAATCTTTTCTCATCATTGCATTTACATTCTCCACGAATATTCTAAAGAAGGTGTTTATGCGGGACACCTGGGTGTCTCAGTCCGTGAAGCGTGTGCCTTCGACTCAGGTCATGATCTCAGGGTCCTGGGATGGAGTCCTGAGTCCCAGCTCCCTGCTCAGCAGGGAGTCTGCTTCTCCCCCTTCCTCTGCCCCTCCCCCTGCTTGTGCTCTCTCCCTCTGTCAAATAAATAAATAAAACCTTAAAAAAAAAGTAAAGAAATAAAAAATGTTTAAAACTCCAACCTCACTAAGAAAAAAAGAAATGTTAAATAGGACCATAACGAGACACCAAACAACAAACTGACAATTTAAAAAATAATTCCGGTTAGAAAAAAAACAAAAACAAAACCAGGTGCTTATCATGCATTGCTGGTGGGAATGGAAATCAGTAGAGACTTAAAATGGCATGTACGCACCCCAAACCCAATAAAGTCAGGGAAGGGCGGAAGAAGATGGTGGGCTACAAATGATTTTCAATTTTTGGTTTCTTTTTTGTACTTGTCAAAGTTTCTATGTATATGTTTTATTTTATTTTATTATTTTATCATTCTATTTTATTTTATTCTATTCTATGTAGCTCTACACCCAACGTGGGGCTTGAACTTGCAACCCTGAGATCAAGAGTCGCAGGCTCTACTGACTGAGTCAGCCAGGCGCCCCTCTGTGTATATGGAAGTATGTTACTTTCATAATAAAAATAAGCATATCCAGATGAAAGCCACAATGAGATTTCCCTACACACCCACC
>NW_024423786.1:60713951-60723920 GCF_017311325.1 Ursus maritimus | reverse complement strand
GAACGGCTGAGACGAAAAAGATGGACAACACCACGTGCCGATAAGGACAGGGAGTAAGGGGGCGCGCACACGTTACTAGTAGGTGTCTAAGCTGGTTCAGCTGCTTCGGAAAACCACCTGGCACTCATCTCCTAAAGCTCAACACACCTGCCAACAATTCCACCCCTGGGGGTACACGCCACAGAAGTAAGTGTGCGTGCCCACTGAAAAAGCGTACAAGAACACTCACCACGACTTCGTTTGTCACGTCCCCAAACTGGAAACACCCCAAATGTCTGTTAAAGGACAATAAACGGGTTTGATATATTCAAACAACAGAGAACTACACTGCAGGGATGGGGGAGACAGAATGAGTAACTGACAGGTACGATAATACGGATGGATCTCACACTGGGTTGGGACAAAGAAGTCAGATGCCAGAGAGTCAGTATTGATGTTTTATTTATGTGAAGTTCAAGGAGAGGCAGGAATATTCACCAGCGACGGGTCATAGGGGCCATTGCTGGGAAGTGGGTGGGCTTTGACTGGGGGCGGGGCACGGGAGGCTCTCTGGGTGATGGACATGGAAACGCTCTATTTCGGTCTGGACAGCACCTACCTGGGTGTTTATAAATGTAAGATTTCATCAAGCTTGAGATGTATGCATCTTATTTGTAAGTTACATCTCAATAAAAAGAAAAGAGAAAAAGGTGCATGTATACCCTTTAACCTACCTTAATCCTGCTTCTGGGAAATCACCCTAAAGAAATAACCTGGGGGGCTCCTGGGGAGCTCAGTCGGTGAAGCGTCTGCCTTTGGCTCAGGTCATGATCTCGGGGTCCTGGGGTGGAGCCCCATGTGGGGCTCCCTGTTCAGCAGGGAGCCAGCTTCTCCCTCTGCCTCTGCCCCTCCCCACGCTCATGCTCACGCTCTGTCTCTGAAATAAATACTAGAAGAAGAAGAAGAAGAAGAAGAAGAAGAAGAAGAAGAAGGAGAAATAACCTGGGTCCTCCCACAAAGGTTTCTATACAGAGATGTTCAAAGCAACAACGTATCCCTTCAAAGCCTGCGGAGAAACCCTCACTGTCCAGCACCAGGGGATCGACCACGCACAGTTACGGGACGTCTATGTGATGTAACAGTCCGCAGCCATTGGAATTCAGGATGTTCGAGAATGTTTCATGGCCTGAAAAAAATGTTCATATTCACAGTATGAACTTATATTTAACTAATAAATAAGTTAAATGTGCAAAACAGTACACACAAGTGTGAGTCCAATTAGGTAGAAAACAAAAGTAGGTAAGCATAGAAAAAACCTGGGAAAAGCAGACATAATATTGCATTGTCTTTGGTGCCTGGAAATACAGGTATGCATGCAAATGTTTCCCACTAGTGACCCCTTATTTCTAGGATTAATTGAGACCTGCACTGAGGCCACCTCAGTGCTCCCCAGAAACGCAGGCCTCCTTTGTGACTCTTCTCAGCTTCAAGCAAGCACATTCCTACTGTGAAAATTATTAAGGACTTTGATAGAAATCACTCCACTGTGGTGGGTTGTCTAAGACTAGAATCCCTCTAAGGAAGCTGGAGTCCCTAAATGCTAGCTAAAACTCTAAAATTATTACTTGTGTTGGGGGGGGCGCAGAAAACATTTCCTCTACCCTCTTAGGTTCAGTGTCGGAGGCCTGCGAATTAAACTGACAAGAGATAAACTAGCAAGAAAAAGACAATGTTTATTCATGTGTGCATGCAGGAATTCACCCACAAAGTAATTTAGTTCAATAACTGTAAACAGGGGTTTATATATATTTACTAGTAGGGGAAAGACAGTGGGGAGGAAAAAGCTTCTATGGGAAGAACAAATGGGTTTCTTTAGGAGATAAATGGGCTTTTCTGGGAATCAAAGGGGAGATAAAATAGCTTGTGATAATGCCTGTGGTCTTCTTTATCTTCTTCAAGGCCAAGAAACTCCTCCGGAGAGGGGATTTATGACCGTTTCACCCTTGATCTGCTTCTCAGGAAGGAAGGCACCCCAAAGAGGGGATTTATGGCTGTCTCACTCCCAGAAGTTCTCCCTTTAGTCAGATGAGGGAGGGTTCAGACAAAGCCTCCTCCTGCATCTGTTAAATCTCAGATGTCTTTAGCTCAAAATAATTGTTATGCGACTATGATATAATTGGGACCCCCCTTCGCTTGCAGAGAAGGGTAACATTTTGAAATATTATCCCCCCTTTTCCCCATTTCTCCTGTTACACTCTCACCCTTTCCTCCTTCGCTCTTTCAAGTCGTTATTCTGTACCTACTGCCTCAGAGAAAGGGTGGCGCTCTCTGAGCACGGAAGGGCAAAAGCCCGCTTCCAAAGTCAGAGCCCTGTGGGAAACGGGGAGGATTCTGGCAAATCGGGAGCAGTTAGACTGTTCTCTCCCAAGACAGAAAGGCTGATGAGGGGAAAGAGGAGGGGAGTGTGTGCTGAATGCACTTCACCCTCACCCCCACACCAGGCTCAACCCCAAAGTGAGGGGATGGAATCAGAAATCCCCGAAGAGTTTGAGGGACACTTGGGGTGGGGCCCAAGGGAGAGATACCCGGAGGAGAAATGGTGCAAAGGTGTTCTCAGGCCCAGGAACCGGGGGCAGAAGCCTCACACATGATCCCGAGCCCCAGCGTGGCACAGCCATAAAGATCTTGGGAGCCCCGCCTCCCCATTTTCCCTCAGCCCAGAGGACTGAGTTCCCGGGCCCCAGAGAAGGACACGGAGATTCCAAGGAGAATCATCGGCTCCCACGAGGCCTCTGGGAAATGCATTAAAAATTGGAAGAAAACGGCCAACATTATTGTAGATGTTGTCGTGAACGTGTGAATTGTCCGGGTGATAGAAATTTGGGCAATTTCTATTTCCTTGTACTTGTGTTGGTTTCCTACAGCTCCTGCAACAAGCAAGCTTTGTCAGGGAAAATCAAAATTCTTAGAACTCCAGTCCACACACCTCAACGGGGCACATAGCCTCTGCCGGGCCGTGCGCTCGAATCCTGAAGTCTTGACAGAGCAAAAGAACAGGGGCCCCGGTTCTCGAGCTGCCTCGGGTGGACTGAGGTCAACAGACATGGAAACTAGCAGTTACGCTGGCAGTGGAAGTGCCAAGAAACGAGGTCTGAAGCTGAAGCCCAGAGCGGTTCTACTCTTGTTTAATAAAGAGTGACGTGTTGTTACAACACACACACAAGGGAGCCCCTCCGTGTGACTGTCACGGACAACCTGAAGCGTGGTTCATTTGCTGACGGACGAAAGCCCAAATCCAGGCTGGACGGGCAGTTGGTGTCAGCATATAATTTACAAATGGGGGGCTGTATATAAGATACACAGTAAAAAGTCGGGAACGACTCATAAGGGGGACAAGCGTGAATCTGACCGACACGCTGCCGCCACCTGCCACCCCCCGTGCTAATGGCTGATGGGAGATTTTCTATGATCATGAATGAAAATGCATCTTTTGGGCAGGCGGCACCTGGCTGGCTTAGCCGGCGAAGCGGCTGACTCTTGATTTCGGCTCAGGTCAGGATCTCAGGGTCCTGGGATCGAGCCCCACGTCAGGCTCTGCGCTCAGAGGGGAATCGGCTTGAGATTCTCTCTCTCTCCCTCTCCCTCTGCCCCTCCCCCTGCTCGCTCTTTCTCTCTCAAAGAAAGAGAGAAAGAAAAGGAACGCATCTCTTGGTCCAGAATCTCTGTGACAGTTAATTTAATGGATCGACCTGACTAGACCGCAGTACGGAGGTGGTCGGTCAACATTATTCCAGATGTTCTGTGAAGGCATTTTTGAAATTTAACATTTAAGTCTGCAGACTTTTTTTAAAAAGACTTTATGTGAGAGAGAGAGACAGAGTGAGAGAGCACCAGTGTAGGGGGGAGGGGGGAGCAGCAGAGGGAGAAGCAGACTCTCCGCTGAGCAGGGAGCCCGACACAGGGCTCGATCCCAGGACCCTGGGATCATGACCTGAGCCGAAGGCAGACGCTCAACCGACTGAGCCAGCCAGGCACCTGAGTCTGCGGACTTTGAGTAATGCAGACGGCTCTGCACGCAGGAGGCAGGCTCATCCGTCAGGTGGGGGCCTGACCGGGAAGGCCGGCCTCCCCCATGCTCAGAGGAGCTCCGGCCGTGGCGGGCAGCCTTTGCTCCGAAATGGCACCGCTTGCTGCCGTCCCCAGCCTGCCGCCCTACCCTGTGGCTTCGGGACCTGCCAAGCCAATTGCATGAGCCAATTCCTTAAAACACATCGCTCTCGATGTAGGTACATATTTATTTATACACACACACATCCTGTGGGTTCTATTCTCCGGAGAGCCCTGACTAATACGACCTATAAATATTCATGTGCCTTATTTACCCTCACCAAGACTTCCCAGTGCAAAAAAAAAAAAAAAAAAAAAAAAAAAGGCTTAATATTCTGCTGCAGACAAACACTTAATTTGTGGCTGTTGGTCGTTCTTCCTCAGTCCACCCAGAAGGCAGGGGTGATAAATTATCCTCGACATCAGCAGCACCAGCTTCCTGGCCTGACGTGGTGCAGCCGCGGCCGCCAGTGCCGAGTCCGAGCCGTGTGGTTAAACCGCGGGGTGAACAATCCCGGCTCCAGAGCCCAGAGCCAGCCTCAGTCTGTCAGCACAGATGCAAGGAGACGTTTCGTTCACTGATTCCGGACTATGAGATACTATAGTAGAATTTTAAAGGAAACCTCACATACGTGGTAGAAACAAAATTCAAACGGTAACAAGGGGTACCGAATGAAAAGTCTCCTAGCGAGAGCAGCTCGGAAGAAGAGGGGGTGCCCAGGACACCTCCTTTTTCCTCTTTCTTTCTTTCTTTCTTTCTTTCTTTCTTTCTTTCTTCTTTCTTTCTTGACTTCTGAAACAACAAAAGGAAAAAATGCCAAAGAGCACGACTGTGAGAGTAGAAGACTATATGTTGGTCTCTGCCCCCGGTTCCTGACACAGGGCTCTTGAAGTCCTTGTGATCTCCTGGGTGGCGGGAGTAGCTTCCCTTCTACTGAGATGGCTCTGGGTGGGCTCCTGGGTTGCTCCTGACGGGGGCTGAGCCATGACTGGAACCTTGGCGTTTTCAGCCCGTCCCTCCTTCCCCGCACATTCTCTTGAGAGAAGGGAGAAGGTCTGAAAATAGACTTAATGACCCATCACGTGCACGTGATGGAACCCCCATCAACATTCCAGTTGGGTTGGGGGAGCTTCTAGCCGGTGACCACACGCCCGTCCCCGGTGGCAGAAGCGCCCATACGTCTCTGCAGTGGCGTGCACCTGCACCCTCTATGACACCCTTTGATAAAAAGGTAAGTGCTTCTCTGAGGTCTGCGAGCTGCCCTAGCAGATTCATTGAACCTGGGGAAGGGGGCGGTGGGAACCTCGAATTTGTGATATCACATAGCAGCTGTGGGCAACCCGGGGACCCACTCACTTGTGATGGGTTCTGGAGTGGGGGGCAGGCTGGTGGGACCAGGCCCTTAACCTGTGGGACCTGACGGTGTCTCCAGACTGGTCGTGTCAGATTGTACCTTGTACTTTCCCTGATCCTGGGGAAATCCTGGAATCAGCCATTTCTCCAAGGAGCCCTCCTTCCTTTTTCATACAGAATGGCATTTAAAAGGCAAGAGCTGGATGCTAGGTGTGTTCGTTGTTAAAAGGGTTATTATCCTTATCCATATCCCCAAAAGCTATGTTTAAATCCTAAGCCCCAATACCTCCGAATGTGACCTTATTTGGAGATAGGGTCTTTGCGGACATAATCAGTTACGATGAGGTCGAACGAGATTAGGGCGGGTCCTAATCCAATGATCCGTGTCCTTATAAGAAGGCCAGGTGAACACACGGGGGGACGGACAGACAGAACCCTACGTGACAGCAGAGGCAGAGAGTGGTGTGGTGTGTCTACAAGCCAAGGAACGTCAAGGACCCCTGGCAGCCACCAGCGGAAACTAGGAAGAGGCAGGGAAGGGTCCCCGCCCCCCAGAGTCTGCAGAGAACACGGGCCTGCCGACACCCTGATCTCCGACTTGCGGCTCCCAAAACTGTGAGGACACATTTCTACTGGGACGCACCCAGTGGGTGGTGATTAGTCCAAGCAGTCCTGGGAGACGGATACAGGGGTCTTTTGGGGAAATCTACTCGTATTTCCGTCCTATCTGTACGTATGGGAGACGGGGAGTCTGCACTGATGCATTCAGTTCTCATCCAACAGCCCAGAATTCTCTTTCCTCCCTTTCCGTGTTTGTAAATCCTTCCCCCCAAAGTGAAAATGCCAGCTCCTGCTATCCACGATGCCGTCCCACACTTGATCCCCCCCTTGGGACAATCGGCCCCCCCGTCCTCCCTCGCACAGATGCCCGGCCTCTGCCACCCCTGCTCGGACACCTGCCGGCCGACCTGCCAGCCCCTCGCCCCCATCAGGGCCCCTTCTCACGCCCTTGGGCTCCAACAGCAGCCCACGCGCGGGCGATCCACTGCTTGTTTGCAAACTTTGCATAAACAGTCGAGTGTGTACCTTGTTCTGCAATCTGCAATCTGCTTTTCCACTCGACGTCGTTTGTGCGATCCATGCGGATGTGCGTAACCTTAGCTCATGCGTTTGCAACGCTGCGTGGGGTTTCGCTACACGAGCCCATCTCTGCTACTGGACATCGGTGGTCGGCAGGCTTCTGCGGGGACGCTCCCGTACTGGTCTCCGGGCCCGCGCCCTGGCCAGGGATTTTCTGGAGCCCGTCTTTAGGGATGGATTCGCCGCATCTTAGGGAGTGGGCATCATCCCCTTTACTAGATGACGCCTAAACGCTTCCCAAAGGGCCCGCTGGTTCTCTCCCGGGCCCCCACCTCGGAGCGCGAGTGGCATTTCTGCTGCTCCACGCCCTCGGCGACCCTGGAGGCACATGGTCATTTCCGCGTGCGCGCTGAGCGGCTTCGGTGTCTGCGCGCTTTGGGCTGACGACCGGCACGGGCTGCCTCAGCCACGGTTTCCGCCGCCCCCGAGGGAGGCACCCCTCGCAGCCCAGCAGACTGCTAGCTGTCCACCCCGACTCTATCCTTCCTTCTTCCCCGGTTCTTGCATAGAAACAGAGGCTAGGGCTGCAAGCACGGCGGCCAGCCCGGCCACGCTTCCGAGTCTCCCGTGACTCAGGTCTTGGCAACCAAACATAAGCAATGCTGATGTGTGGCATTTCCAAGTATGGGTCTCAAACCAGCGGGCCTGGCTCTTGCCCCTTCTTGCCACCCCGGAGTCCCACGTGACCACGATCTTGCTTCAACCACACAGATAATGCCCCTGATCTGCGGACGGAAGAGCCCGAGACCCCGGGTGACCGTGTGGAGCAGGACCACCGGCTGCTCTGGACGTTACCAGGGAAACACACTTGGCCCCAGAGCCAGCGCCCCACAGGGCTTCCTGGTTGTGGAGCGAAGTCTTCACCCCAATATGTTCCCCCACGCCCACCCCCACGGGGCTGTGTGAATCCTCCGGGGACAAAGTCCCACGTCACCCCCCAGCCACACTAAGTGAAACCTGAAAGCCCCCACCTCCTCCCCGTGTGGGCATTTCCAAAACTCGCGAATTCTTTCATTTGTCCCCCCTTGGAATATTCCCAAGATGATTATGTAAGGAAACAGTGGGGGGCTGCTTGTCTGTGGCTTTTCTCCCCCTCCCAGCCCCTCCTTGCTGGTCTTCAGGGAAGAGAGAGGCTTCTCACGTTCACTAGATTTTTTAACAACTGACATTGTTTTTCTATAATTAGCTCACAAAACGGTTACATCAGCACTGTGCCCCCTTCTGATTTTGTTCTGGAGAGCTGGGCAACGTTCTCCGGACCGTCCTTCGTGTCAAGAAAAATGTAGGGCGTGTTGACGGATGGGGGCAGGTTGGAACCCAGGAGACGAGGAGGTAAGACTCAGTGTTCATCTCACCAGCTTTTAAAAATGTCATAAAATGATCTACGAAGGGCGACTACAGGCCACCAAACACAGAGTTTGTTCAAATCAAAAAGGAGCAAAGTCAATGTTCTCCTAGGTGGGTAGAGAGACAGACAGGGCTTGGAGGGCGTCTTTCCGCCAGAGAGAGCAGCCCTGAGTGCGGGTACCGAGGGCCAAGCTGCCCTGGCCGGAGCCGGTCCCAGGCGTCCATCTTCTCTCCCTCTCCCTCCCCCGGAGGCTCGGAAGTTTCTCTGCGGTGGCAGCAAGCAAGGCCCATGCTTTTGCGTCTATGGAACACTGAGGTGTGTGCCATCACGTCTATGCTGGCACTAACCACGTAACTGGGGAGCAGAGAGACCGGCCTCGCCCCCGTCACAGAAGACACCCCAGGACGGCCAGGCCCTTCCGAGCCGTACTTGGTGTCCTCGCCGCCCACGCTGGGCTCTGAGCTGGAGGGGATGCAGGTCCCAGGGCGTCGTCCTGCAGCTGGACCTCAGTCGTGCTCCCAGCTCTCCGTGTGTGCGGTGACGCGGGGCCTTCCTCAGCTCCGCACACGGGCCGGTTCTTTCTCGTTCACTGTGGTGAGAATGAGGATGGCAGGTTTGGTAACGATGGCTCTTTTTTCTTTCCCAGCCAGCAGTCTAGTCTGTAACCCGTGTCTCAGCGCGGCAGCATGGCTGCCGGTGGGTCAGCGCCCCGCCGATGCAATCCGCAAGCTTTACTCGCCCTTGAGACCAATAATCTCCCCCAACAATCGAATTTTTACTCACTCTTTATACAATAATTTACTCTTTTATTACAAGTGTGTTTTTTCTGATTGTTAATACATACTTGTTTCAGAAAATGTGGAAATACAGAAATGTATGAAGAAGCAAGTGAGAACCTTCCGTAATCCCATCGCAGACCATGGCTCATGGCTCTGCATGTGCTACTCTCAAAACACCGAACCTCAGGTCACCGGAACTCCTCAAACCTAGCCAGAGGTCTTTCTTCTAAGCCTTCGTGTCTTTTCCGCAGAATAGAAAACGGGAACACGTAACATATAAAAAACATACTCAAACAGAATGAGGTTTCTTTACCAAGTAGTTTCCTATAAAATCTCCATTTTCTCAGATGCCTAGGAGTCAGAGACTCGAACACAGACTCTCGAGCATTTACTCAAACAAGAAGAGTAGAAAGGGCAAGGGGCTCATCTCCAGATGCCCCCCCGACTCCTCGTGCTGCTGGGGGGAGGGTGCCCGCCTTTCCTGCGAACCGGAGGTTTTTCTGTCTTAGGGGCTGGAGCGAGGCGGCGAGGGAGCACCTGGGAGGGGATCTGGAGTGAGGAGAAGAGGAGGGAGAGTCAGCCTCCCCGCCGCTGCGGAAAGGCACCGAGCACAAGGGGGCCACGGTCAATCAGCAGAGGGGAGAGACCAGGCCACAGATGACATGGAGGAAGCAGGGGCCAGGCAACAGACAAGGGGGCCAGCTGGGGACCAGTCAGCGAGGGCCCTTCCATGCCCCCGTCCCTGCCCCACTATCCCTCACCTCTTTCCGGGGGATCTCACCCAAGCGGGAGTCTGTGTTCTTTCTGGGGACGTTATCCCCTCGGCTGTCCGTCCTGCCACAGAAATGGAGGGATGAGGATGGGGAGCTGCCCCCCCCCACTCCCCAATCTGTCTCTTGCGAAGAACAACAAACGAGACAGACCTGGGGCTCAAACAGGAGGAGACACTGCGGACTCACTAGGGAGTTACACTAGGAGGTCAGAGTCCTAGAGTCTGAGCTCTGAGCTGCGGGGTAAAGAGGAGAAGATGAAGGTAGGAGGGCACGGAGGCGCGGAGGTGGTGTTTACAGGTGAGGAGACGGACGCTAGAAAGGAAGAGACCAGAGAGAGGCGGGAGCAGCGGGGGACAGAGGAAGAGGAGACCGTGGGCCCACCGCTGGCCCGTGCCTTCTTCCCCAGAACAACAGATGGCTCTCGGTGGACCCGCGGACCGCACGCAGCCGCTCCTCCCGCCCGCGCCGGCCGCCCGAGGCCAGACCCCC
>NW_024423786.1:60692595-60713941 GCF_017311325.1 Ursus maritimus | reverse complement strand
CCCCGCCCCCCCACCCCGCCCCGCCCCCAGGCTGGTACCTGCCGAGCTCCTGCCTCTTCAGGCAGAGCAGCAGGTCCTCGGCAGGCAGCGCGCCCCAGCCCCGAGCCTGGCACAGTCGTAAGAGCCGAGACACGTCCATGAGCTGCCCCGCGGGAGCCAGCCCGTCTCCACCTGAGAGGCGCACCGGGAACGCCGGTCACGCTGGGGCCCCGGCGCCACCTCCCCAGGAACCCAGAAGGGCCTTAAGTCCCAGGTACCAGCTCCGCACCCAGGACCCCCCCACCCCGGGAAGCCACGGCCTGCGTACCCCTCTCTGGGGAGCCACCGCTGGGACCGCTGCCCTGTGAGTGGCTTGAGGGAGGCTCACGCGCCCGGAAAAGACTGGACGCCATGGCTAGGGGCACTTTGGTTTTATGAACAGGGGGTGGGAGGTGTGGCACTTGGGGGGCTTCCTCCCAAGACGGGACGGCCAGCGGACCTAGCACAAGGAAGAAGATGCGAGAATCAGGAAACGGGGCAAGAGCCAAGGACACCCCACCACCCAGCCTTTGTTAGGCTTTATGACCTTTGCCAGCTTCCAAAGGTCCATTCCCGACAACCAGCTCCCGCCTTCTCCATGCCCGGCCCCAACCTTCTTCAGAGTCTGCACTCACCAGACTTCGGGGGCAAGAGATCAACAGAGGGGGCCTCGCTGCTCTGGGGTACCGTCTCCAGCAGCTGCGGGGACAAGACAGTAAGGTTCCCTGAGGACCGATAAAGAAAGAGACCTGGGTCTGGGACGGAGGCAGAAGCCGGGAAGTTCCAGAAGGGACTTATATCAGACAGACTGGGAGAAAGGCACCAGTCCTGAAAGGGGGTGCAGCTGGAGGAGAAAATGAAGAAGGGGAGAAGGAGGTGAGGTGGGACGGGTGGGTCCCCTCTTACCTGCTGCAAAAAATGCTTGAGGCCCTCGAGCTGGGAGGGGGGCGGCAGCCCCTGCTTGAGGAAGCTGTCCCCGTCGGACCCAGGATCTTCCTCGGGGAACGGCCGCTCCGGCCTGTGGTCAGGGTGGAAGGCCCCGGCTGGAAAGTGAAACAGGGCCGCGTGTGTGTGGGAGGGGAGGGGGGTCCTCCACAAATCAACCCCCCCAAATGCCCAGAGAAGCAGGCCTATTAAATACAGGAGGGGCGTCCCGGCGGGGAGAAGGGGAGGGTCGGAGTTTACAGCAGCTGGAGAGAGAAGGCTGGAGGCGGCTGGCAGACGGCACAGCTGAGTTCCGAGAGGTGTGGGCAGGGGGGGAAGGTCCTGGTACTGAGACTCTGAGCAAAGAAACCCCACCATAAACTCCCTGAAGAACAGAAACCGGTGTTCAGAGTGGCTTGGGATTAAGAGACATGTTCTGACCCTCATTCTCTTTAATCACGACTACATAATTTTTACATTCAAAATCGTGATGTAATCTGTCCCTCATTCTTCACCGGACCTGGGCCGTCACGTCTGCACCACACAGAGCGCTGCCGTCCACCCAAGTCCCCGCTGACCAAGCCAGGAAAAGCCACCGCACCCAAGGAATGGTTACCGACCCATCAGAGCACCTCTCCTCGAACTGGACCCAAGACACAGAGACACCACTGTCTCTCTACGGTTGACTAGAGTATCGGCTGGAGCCAGTGTCACAACCGGTCAAACCCACATGCCAGCTGAGGTGAGGAGAGCAAGAACCTAGGAGAGAGTGCTGGTCCACCAGAGGAAGGAGCTGCGCAGGGACAGGCAGCGCCAAGAGCCCACACGGCCCAAAATTGATTCTGGAGAGCGCCCCGGTCCCAACGCTGGTTCTCATCAAGCCCAGTAACGTCAGACTCCCGTGAGCTCTCACTCCTTTTATTCGAACAACTTGAGTGGATTTCTGCTTCTCGCACCTTCTGGTCACAGACGTCTAGGAAACTAACTGCTTGAGCCCCAGACAGAAAGCAGGTAAGAGGAGCCCGTCAGCGCGTATCCGGGGAACCCCAGTGATGTGTGTCCCCAGTTACCCGAGGATGAGGTGAGGCTTGGCTTCGGCTCCAGGGGCTGGAAGGAGTGCTGGCTCTGGAAAGAGGGGCCCAGCAGGAGGCTGAGGTCTGGGGAAGGGCTGCAGAGAACAGGCGGCTCGTCCCCCGCTTCCCGGCTCTGCTGCAGTACGGGCTTCAGGGCCACGGCCACGGGAGGCAGAGTCCACAGCCTCTGCTCCTCTTTCTCTGGCTCCTGAGGCCCAGGGCTGGAGGGGCTGGTGGCAGGCACCTGGCCACAGGAGAGACAGGATCAGCGCCCGTGCACGTAAAGACACGCGACAGGACACAGACACCTTGATTCCAAGTTGAAGATGACAAATTAGTAGAAAGTCCTTAGAAGGGGATCTGGTAACATCTATCACCTTCCATGCTTACTTTGACCTTACAATTCCGTCTCCAGAAACTTTACAGATAGGCCTGCACGAAGACACGTGTGACGGTATTTACGTCAGCACGGAGCGTGGAAGCAGGATATAGCGAACGACTTTGATGTCCACGAATAAACACTTGGTCAAAGAGAAGTGGTGCAGCCACACACGGGAGGTCACCCCCGGGGGCCGGGCTTGCCCATGACGGGGGAGCAGCAGGGGCCGCTTCCAGGGAGAGGGCCCAAAGCCCGCAGGGCAAGGCGGGGGGGAGGGGACACAGCACTTTCCACCGCACACCTTTTCAAACTGTTTGGATTTCCTTTGTTACCACACGCATGTTATCTATTCCAAAAAAGATTTTAGCTTAAAATAAAAATTGAAGAATTATGAGGAGGAAATGGAAGACGCCAACAAAACAGGGCGAGGGGTGAGACGCCTCCGGGGCTGGGGGAGGAGAGTGGGCCCCACGCTCGGGCCAGCCTGGGTCCCTCTGATGGGGCGGTGCTTCACGAAAGCACACGGGGCAGTTTCCCGCAGGGCAGGTGTGGCCCGACCTCAGGACCAGCTGAGCTCGAGGGCGATGCCTACCGGGGGGTTGGGCGGCAGGCCGGTGGCGCTGAGCAGCTGGTTCGCCTCCTCCCAGTGGGCGTGCAGCATGGCCTGGAGCCGCTCCACCAGCTCGGCCCGCTGCTCCTGCAGCTGCCGGCGGCCGCTCTGCAGCTCCCGCACGCGTGCCTGCTCCCGGGCCAGCCTGGGGGAGAGATGGCAGGGGGAGGACGGCCTCTGAGGCCGCAGGCGTCTGCCATTCCGAAAGGGGCCGGGGCCACTGCAGACGCGGACAGGCCCTCGGAGGGGGCAGCCCGCTGCCACTCCCAGTCTGCGCTCTGGCGCAGGGAAGGGACAGAAAGGGCTGCGGCGGACCCGCACCTGAGCTCGTAGTCCTGCGCCACCTGCTGCTGCCTCTCCTCCCGCTCCGCCATTTCCACCTTGAACTGAGCCAGCTGCGAGGACAGTTCCTGCTGGTGTTGTCCACTCAGGTCCTGCAGCTGCTTCCTGGGAGGACACGGGTGAGGACGGAGGGCTGAGTCTGAGGACCAAAGTCATCACACGGGAAAGAGCCAGAACGTGCGCCTGTGCCAGCGAGAGCGCCAGCCAGCCTGGCCAAGGACAGAGGGACAGAGCAGGTGTCGCAGGACAGGGTCCCCAGGGGCAGACACTGAGGTGAGGATGTATGGGATATGGGATACTGATTCACCAAAGAAGCATTTCCAGAAAAAACTGGCGGGGGAGAGGGGATGCGGGAAGTGGGACTGGGAGGGGCGGGAAAGGGGCAGCTCTGGAGACAGTCTGGGCCCCAGGGGCCTCGGGGGCAGTACGTAAGCGCCAGGCACCTGTGATGCTCCCGCAGGGAGGCCGCCTGCCGCAGGCTGCTCTCCTGAGCCTGTGCCAGCCGCTCGGTCACCCGCTGCTCCAGCTGCACAGCCAGCTCGGACTCCAGCTGGATCCGCTGGCTCTCACACCGCGCCTGGGGGTGCAGGAAGGCGAGCTGACAGCTCCGCTCACTGGGGCCGAGGACGGGGGCCGTGAGGCCGACAAACCCCAGCCCCCCCCCACGCCTGAGGCATGAACGGTAAGAATTCTGCCGCAAGGAGGGAAGCAGGCTCCAGGCGGGACTCCCGCACTTCACACCCACACAGAAGGCAAGGGGACGCTGCACAAAAGAAATACATATTTAGCCAAAAGCAACGGTACGTACAAGGAGCCCATCTCTAGGACACGCAGCAGGCGTCCCCGTCCCCTCCTCTTAAAGCAGGGTCGGGCTGCGACCCTGGCTCTTCCCTCTCACCTCACAGTCCCTCTGCAACTCCCCAAAACCTGATTTCCCCTCACAGCCTTTCACGACAAAGAACTGAAGTTCCAAATCCCACAGTGATGATTTCTCCGTCTTTGTCTTATGGAGAGGCACGCCCCCCTCGGCCCCGCCACGCTGCCAGCTCGGTGACCTCCGCTGGCTCCGTGACCTCGCGCCCTGCTCCTTGGCCCCAGCCCACCGCTCTTGCTGCAGGGCCCGGAGGGGGCGGGTGTCGTCTCGAGTCCTGTCCTCAGTCTTCTGACCACATACTAACTAACATTCCGGCTCACGGATGCTTTGATACGTGTATTATAAACACGGAGCATTTAGGCTATGTTTTTTCTTACCTTTTATATCTTAAAGCACTTTCCAAATCTCTCTTTAGTTGGAGTTTAAGTCCACACACCCAGAACCCTCCTGAATACAGGCACTTGGCTACACCTCAAATAAAACACATTCAGGGGCGCCTGGGGGCTCAGCCGGTGAAGCGTCTGCCTTCGGCTCAGGTCATGATCCCAGGGTCTTGGGATCGAGTCCCACATCCGGGTCCCTGCTCAGTGGGGAGGCTGCTTCTCCCTCTGCCTGCTGTTCTCCCTGCTTGTGCTCGCTCTCTCTGACAAATAAATAAAATCTTAAAAAAAAAAAAGATTAAAAAACATAAAACACATTCAAAATTGAGCTCATTTGGTGTTTTATGCTCGAACCTTCTCCTGTGACATTTCTCGCCCTGGTTAATGGCACTGCCCTCCATCGGAACACCCACGCTATCTGAAAGCCAGAGTCATCCTGCCTCCTCCTGCTTCTTTCCACCTTCCAACGGGTCCTTCCATTCTCCTTCCTTAACATCTCCTGAATTTACTCCTCCACTCATGACTACGGTAATTCAGGATTATTTCACGTCCACTCGATCTCCTGGCCTCTATTCTAGCCTCCGCCCTCTCTCACGTTGGCCCCAGTAGACCCTCCACTTTGTGCCTGAGTGAATGTTCCAAAGTACAAATGTGCTCAATTTATCCCCTTGTTTGAATCGTCCAGATGCCCCCAGTGCCTGAAGAAGAACGTTCTGGCCGCCGGAAACGGCTTACACGGCAACCCCACCCACCGCCCCTCTCCTGTCATACTAAACCCTTCCCTGTTACACCAATTCTTTTTTTTTTAATTGTTAAAAATTGTGGTAAAAACACCCCACATAGGGGCGCCTGGGTGGCGCAGCGGTTAAGCATCTGCCTTCGGCTCAGGGCGTGATCCCAGCGTTCTGGGTTCGAGCCCCACATCAGGCTCCTCCGCTATGAGCCTGCTTCTTCCTCTCCCACTCCCCCTGCTTGTGTTCCCTCTCGCGCTGGCTGTCTCTCTCTGTCAAATAAATAAATAAAATCTCTAAAAAAAAAAAAAAAACCCCACATAATATAAAATTTACCTCCTTAACCACTTTTAAGCATACAGTTGGGTAGTGTTGAGCTCACATTACTGTGCAGATCTCTAGGACTGCTCATCTCATAAAATTAGAACTCTATACTCACGGAAGAGCCGCTCCCCACTTCTGCCCACTCCGGCCCCACTCTGACTCCTGCTTCCTGATATTGACTACTCTGGATAGCTCATTACCTAAATTCTTCTAATGGAGAAGTTAATATATACTTCCTCTGAGCCAGCGATGGCACTTTAAGGAATCTATCCTACGGAAGGGGCACCAAAGATTTACGTATAATGGTGCTCACGGCAGCCCTATTATTGATAGTGAAAAAACTGGTGTCAGTGGACATTTCTCATCGAAAGGAAAACGCTTATGAAAACTATGATTCAGGGGTGCCTGGGTGGCTCAGTCGTTAAGTGTCTGCCTTCGGCTCGGGGTGTGATCCCAGAGTCCTGGGATCGAGCCCCACATCAGGCTCCTCCACTGGAAGCCTGCTTCTTCCTCTCCCACTCCCCCTGCTTGTGTTCCCTCTCTCGCTGCCTGTCTCTCTCTCAAATAAATAAATAAAATCTTAAAAAAAAAAACACACGACATGATTTTGTATGATTCACCCGTTCACTGAGACATACAATTCTTAAAAATCACGATGTGCGTCTATCTACGTGTCATGTACTGGGCATACTAGACACAGAAAGATGTTTCTATTAAGAGGTGACAGTGACAAGCTGCTGCAAATGTATAGGTTTTTTTACAGCAGCAACCCACAGGGACACCTGGGTGACTCAGTCGGTTAGGTGTCTGACTCTTGGTTTCAGCTCAGGTCATGATCTCAGGGTTGTGAGATCGAGCCCTGCATTGGGCTCTACGCTCAGTGGGGTGTCTGCTTGAAAATTCTCTCCCTCTGCCCCTCCCCCCATGTGCTTTCTCTAATAAATAAAAATAAATCTTAAAAAAATGATTGTGAAATATAGACATTCTTTTTTCTTAATTTTTTAAAATTAAAAAAATTTTAATTAAGTAGGCTCCACACTCAGCATGGAGCCCAACACATGCCTTGAACTCATCACCCTGAAATCAAGACCTGAGCCGAGATCAAGGGTTGGGTGCTTAACTGACCGAGCTGCCCAGGTGCCCCTAGAGATGTTTTCAAACTAAACTAAAGAACCACACACATATATACATACATATACATGCATATACATACAGAGAGATTTTTCCACCCAGAAGATCTCACATGGGAGGTCTGAGTTCAAAGAAAGTTAGAACAACAAAGAAAATAGTAAATTATGTGGATACCTCTAAATGAATAGTGACTTTACAGAACAATATTAATAATGTCTTATGGTGTTTTTATTTAAGACAGAATTTAAAAACTGTGACGTCATGGGACACAGCAGGGTAGGAAACTGCAGGGGTCAGTCCTGCCAAAATATCCATTAAGCTGGGGGAAAATACCAAAACCCACTGTTTGGGAACTCTGGAACCTGAACAGACACTTACTCGACCAGGACGGCGCTTGATGAAGGCAGAGGCTGCTAGACTTCGGTACAAGAGCTGGGGTGTGAGCCTGCTTCCATCCCCCAACCCTCAGCCTGCTGCAGCCATGGGAACGGGAGGCCGGCAGTTTAGAGGGGCCGGCTGAAGTAAGGGTGGGCAGTAAGGACCTTATCCTCCAAAAACGTGGGCTTGGGCATTTTGGCCAGTTTGGCAGTCCCCTGAGGAACCAGAGCAAAGAACCACCTTTGTTCTGGGCTCCTGCAGAGGCTTCCCGGGTAGCATCAATCATAAGATGAAGAGACATATATACTTATTTGGGAGAGGGATGCAGACATTTAAGAAAATCTCTGTCAACTCACAGGCTAATCACAGAGATGACAACGGAAATGTCAGTCACCGCACACAACAAGAAATGGAGACTTGGCAAAAACAGTTTGAAAAGTCACTCTACAAGTGGATGGCTGCAGCCAACAACAAAAAAAATCCAAGGAGAGAGAGATTACGATTTCCATAATTACATTATAATATTTAAGACGTCTAGTTCTCAACAACAAATGACAAAACACAGAAACAGGAAAATATGACTCGTTCCAAGGAAAAAGAGCATTAAGGGCGCCTGGCTGGCTCAGTCGGTAGAGCATGCAACTCTTGGATCTCAGGGTTGTGAGTTCAAGCCCCACACTGGGTGTGGAGTTTACTTAAAAACAAATCTTAAAAAAAAAAAGAGAGAGAGAGAGAGAGATTGGACAGGAACATCTCCTGTGGAAGCCCAGTCATTGGGATTACTAATCAAACCCATTAAATCAACAGTCTCAAATACGCTGAATGAACTATTTGTGGACAACAAACTAAATGAAATCAGGATAACGTATGAACAAATACAAAACATCAATAGACATAAATAATAAATAAGAACCAAAGAGAAGTTCCGGAGTTATAAGGTATCATTGATGATATGAAAATTTCACGAGGCACCACTCCACACCCCTATTTCACTACATACCCCTACCGAAATAACCAAAATCCAGAACACTGAGCACAACAAATGTCGGAGAGATGTGGAGCAACGGGAACGCGCATTCGCCGCTGATGGGAATGCAAAGTGGTACAGCCACTCTGGAAGGCACCGGGGTGGTTTCCGACAAAACAAAAGGCACTCTTACCATGCAATGTAGCAACCACGCTCCTTGCTATTTACCCAAAGGAGTTAAAAACTTAGGTCCACACCAAAACCTGCGCGTGGGTGTTTACAGCAGCTTTACTCTTAACTGCCGGAAATTAGAAGCAACCAGGATGTCCTTCAGTAGGGGCGCGGCTAAATACCCTGCGGCCCATCCAGACGGTGGATTGTTATTGAGCACTAAAAAGAAAGGAGCTATCAAGCCATGAAAAGACATGGAGGAAACTTAAATGTGTATCACCGAGTGAAAGAAGTGAGTCTAAAAAGGCTACATATTGTAGGGTTCCAACTACATGAGACTCTGGAAAAGGTGAAACTATGAAGACAGTAAAAAGCTCAGTGGTGGCCCGGGGTTGGAGGGAGGGAGGGAGGAAGGGATGAACAGGCAGTGAAACTGAGTGTGACACTATAAAAGTGGACACGTGTCATTATAAATTTGTCCAAACCCATACACAGCGAGAGGAAACCCTAACATAATATACAGATTCCAGGTGATAATGACGTGTCATGGTAACAAACGTTCTACTCTGGTGGGGGTGTTGGTAACGGGGGCAGCTATGTATTTGTGGAGCTAGGGGGTGTACAGGAAATCTCTGTACCTTCTGCTCTCTGTTGCTCTGAACCTAAGACTGCCCTAAAAAATAAAGACTATTTTAAAAAGTCACCAAAGGGGCTCAATAGCAGAGTCCAGCAGGAAGAAGAAAGGGCCAATGAACCTGAGGATAAGCAACAGAAATTATCCAATCCAATGAGCAACAAGAAAAAACAATCGAGAAATGAACAGAACCTGAGGGACCATCATACCAATGGATGCATTAGCAAAGTCCCAGAATGACAAGAAAGAGAGGAAAGAACAACAACAACAAAAATCTGAAAAAACAGCCAAAAACTTCCCAAATTCGATAAAAGACAAATCTACCCATCCCCCAAACTCAACAATCTCTACACAGAATAAACTCAAGGAGACCCACACTATGATACATCATAGTCATACTGTCAAAAGCCAGACACAGAGGGGCACCTGCTTGGCTCAGTCAGTTAAGCGGCCTACTTTGATTTTGGCTCAGGTCGCACTCTCAGGGGTCATGGGATCGAGCTCATGTCGGGCTCCAGCTCTGCGTTGGGCTCTGTGCTCAGCACAGAGTCTACTTGTCCCTCTCCACCTGCTCCTTCCCTGGCTCATGTGCACTCGCTCTCTCTCCCTCTCTCTCAAAAAATAAATTAATTAATTAATTAAAAAAAGCTAAACACAGAGAAAGGAGTAAGAGAGAAGTACCCTGTCACTTGCAATGGCGCCCCCATAAGACTAACTGCGGATTCCTCATAGGAAGTCACGGAGGCCAGAAGGTAGTGGAACGACATATTTAAAGAGCCGAAAGAAAATCAACTGTCAAGTGAAACAAAAAACAAAAACCTTCAAGAATGAAGAAGAAATGAAGTCATTCTCAGATACACAAAAGCTACGAGCATTCATTTCTAGCAGACCTGACCTATAGAAAAAGGGCTGAAGGGAGTCCGACAGGCCAAAATGAAAGGAGACAGTAACCTGAAGCTGTACAGAGATAAAGGACACCGAGAAGGTTACTCCATAGTAACTACAGAAGCCTGCATTACTGTACTACGGTTTGTAACTCCTTTCTTCCCAAAGGACATAAAAGGCAGATGCACAAAGCAGTACTGATAAATCTGTGTCAATCACACTGTGAAAGCGAAGGGACACAGATGCAGACGAACAGTGGCTGCACACTGTTGAAACTAAAGCTAGCATTATTCAAACTAGGTGACCGTTACTTTAAGACGTTAATTGTAGCCTCAAGGGAATCGTTACTTTTGAAATGTACAGTAAAGGAAAATGAAGAGAATCAAACATACACAAAATATTGATGAAATACCCCAGAAAGGCAGTAACGGAGTAACTGAAAAACAAAACAGGGAAGACGTACAGAAAATAAATAGTTAAATGGCAGAAATCAGTCCTTCTTTACCAGTAATTACTTCATTTTTTTTTTTAAAGATTTTATTTATTTATTTGACACAGAGAGAGACAGCCAGTGAGAGAGAGAACACAAGCAGGGGGAGTGGGAGAGGAAGAAGCAGGCTCCCAGAGGAACAGGGAGCCCGACGCAGGGCTCGATCCCAGAACCCTGGGATCACGCCCTGGGCCAAAGGCTGACGCTTAACGACTGAGCCACCCAGGCGCCCCTACCAGTAATTACTTTAAATGTAAACGGATTAAACTCTCCAATTAAAGGCCAATATGAAATTGGCAGAATGGATTAAACAACGAAACAAAACATGATCCACTGTATGTGGTCGACACGAGACTGACTTCAGATACAAAAACACAAAAGCCTGTTAAGTAAAAGGATGAAAAGAGCCAATGCAAAGAGCAACCAGGAGAGCTAGGGCGGGGTCTAGATTATCATTAGACAAAACAGATTTTAAGCCAACAAGGGTTATATCAAGAAGACATGACAATATAAACATCTATGTACCTAACAGAGCCCCAAAATATATGAAGAAAAAATGGACAGACTTGAAGGGAGGCATGGCAAGTTCTACAGTGATAGCTGGAAATGTCAACACCTCCCTTTCGATAATGGATAGAACAATAAGGAAATCGACGACTTAAATAACACGGAAGCCAGGCACCACTGTGGAATTCAACAATGAACAGACAAACACCCTTGCCTTCAAAAAATGCACAAGATTTTAAAAGCTGCAGAAAGTAGCATACTAGGAGAAAAATTCAAACAGGGAAGGGGAACGGGGATCGTCAGAGGCTGCAGATCTTCCTCAGTGGGGCTCGAGAGGACCCCACAACCAAGATGACCCTGAGTCAAGAGGAGTTCTCCTGTCCCTCAACTATCAGCTATGACACTACCTCAAGAATGCGTGTGTTCGACAAACCCACTCCCCCCAGCTGGTGGCTCCTCGTTGGCCCGGACGATTCCCAGCTCCCAGCACAGAGCTTCCACAGCGGGGCTGTTGAACAGACTCCGTGAACTCCCAGCGAGCACCAGTCCGGGGGCTACGGCAGCTTACGCACCGCTACGGAACTGTACTAACATCTCCACCCTCGGTCCTCCACGAGAAATTAGTTTCCATGTGGTCAGTCCACCAGTTCCGCGGGCTAGGTGAAAAGTAAAAGGAGTGTGTTTTTCCCAACACTGGCCTCGCTAACCAGAAACTCGGGGCGTCTCCTACGTCGATCATTAATAAGGAAAGTCTCTCAGGGTGACTTGCTCTGGGAACTGCATCAGCGTGCCCCGAACACACACCTCACACACACAGTAGTCCCCTTCGCCACGGTTTTGCTGTCCAGACTGTGGTCCAGAAGCAGGCGATCTCCCTCCTGGCTTGCTGCCGGAAGGTCAGCAGCAGCCCAACCCTATGTCACACGCCTGCGCCCCTCGCCTCCTTCGTCCCCGCATGTGGGCACCTCCCCATCTCACATCCTCACCAGAAGACGGCGGAGTGCAGGACAGTGCGATGTGTCGAGGGCGAGACTGCATTCATGTAACTTCTATCACAGTCTATTGCTCTAAGTGTTCGAGTTTAACATGAGTTACTGTCCATCTCTTATGTGAATACTTTGTAAATTCACCTTTCCCGCAGGCGCGCACGTACAGAAAACACGTGGCACGTATAGGGTTTCGGGCACTGCATCCCCCCTGGATGAAGGGGGGTTACTGTAAAGGCCTTGAGGGCTCAAAATTCTAGTTAAAAGACAGCAGTGTTTGCCGTGACTCCCAAAAGGTCACTGTGCTGAGACCTACCAGTCCTAGGGAGGAAGGCAAGCTGGGGAACACGCCGCCGCCTGACCTGCACCAAGCTCATCTCCAGCTGCAGGGCGTCTCTCTCTCTCCGAGCTGTGTCCAGCTCCCCCTCCAGCCGCCGCGCCTCCGCCTGCGCCCGCGCCAGCTGCTGCTGGGCCTCCCGCGCCGCCTGCGCCTCCCTCTGGGTGTTCCCCTGAGAAAGGAAGCCAAACTGGAGTGCGGGCCTCCTATCCCACCTCCCGGCTACCTCCTTGCACTCCCTCTTCACACGTGACTATCTGCTCGGCTCCGGGGAATCTCCCTCCTCAGCCGTGCGGGTACTGGCCGTCCCGGCCCTGCCTGCGGGCCCCGCGCTCCCCGTCTTGCCCCCACAGATGGTTCTTCACTCTTCAGCCCAGTCCCTTCCAGCCCCCATTCTGCCCTCCCGTCTCATGTGGGCATCTCCCCGTTCCCCGACGGCCGCTCTTACTTTCTCCTTCTCCAGCTGAGCGCGCAGCTCCTCCTGCAGGGCCCCGTAGTGCTCCTGCAGCTGGCGCTCCTGCTGGGCCCAGGCCTGCCGCTCTTCCTCGAGGGCCAGCGTCAGCGCCTCCAGCTGCCGACGCTCGCTCAGCTGCGCGGCCCGGGCCTCATCCCGCTCCTCCTGCAGGGCCCGGCTCCGCTGCTGCTCCAGCTCCAAGCTCAGCGTCAGAGCCTGCCTCTCCTCCTCCTGGAGCCGCAGAGAAACCCAAGATCCTCAGCAAGCCCGCGACAGACCAGCCATCTGGCCCCTCACCCCCATACAGTGTACCCGCTGACAACTATGTCCGCTAAAAACATAATCGTTGACGAGCCCACAGGACTGTGACATGGTCACCGGGAGCTTCCGTTCCAGAATTCGGTACATCTGGGTTCAAATCGGTTTGCATCCCAGCTGTCACTCGCTATGTGTTCTTAGGCACACATCTTTCTCTGCAACGCTGGCGTCGTATCTAGGGCCTGCCTTGTGAGGATTACGGTAAAAATTCACAGACAGCAATTAGCAGAGTGTCCGGCACATAGTAACACTCAGTACACGACAGCGGTCACTACCATTATCAAAAGAAGCTCCACGGAGACTAGAAAATTCAGCCTCCGGTCATGAACCAGCCGACCAGTAACCACGACCGGCGCTGCAGGATAAGACCTGTGAGGATGACAGGTACCAGCATGCGCGGCGCGAGCAGGCATCACCCACACATCGGAGCTCCAGGCCTGGCTGCTAATTCATACGGGTCATCTCGTCTTATCACTTCAGCAATCACAAACCCGGCTGAGTCTCATCCCACGCCTTTCCTGGCTCTGCCCTAGAGCAGACTTCCCAAACCTGGCTGAACAAAACCACCTAGGAAACTGCGGAAAATATTTCAGCTCCCCAGCCCCGTGATATGTCTACCGAATTAAAACCCCTGGCGATGGATGGTAAAACAATCCCCCGATGATTCTAACGAGGCAATGATTTGCAGAATCTCTCGAGCCAACTTGGCGGCCAAGCCTCGTTTACAGAGGATCTAGCAGAACGAGTGTTCTAGGGACACACTTGGGGAGACACGCCCGTGGTGTGGCTCCCACAACCCACCGACGGCCCGCAGCGCTCTAGAATGAGCTGGCGGCCTCTACTGGAATGGACCCAGCCTGGCATTCTCACCAGTGTCTCTCTTTCCCGTTGCTGCAGTCTGGCACTTTCCTGCTCACGATTCAGGGCCTCCATGGCCTCGGAAAGGCTCTGCTCCAGATGGGTCACTGTCTTTCAGGGACAGGGGAACACAGGACAGACGAACAGAGGGGAATCCCCGCAGGTTATACTGCAGAAAGCTTCAGCGACATAAACTTTAAAAGTGAGACCTAACTCGATGACTTGGGGGCCCAAGAGAAGGCTACGTGGTGTGGGGAAATCTCAGAAAACATCGATGATGCAAGTCTGGCAGCAAAAACAGTGAAGGGGCGGGGGACAAGGGAGAAGAACGGTCAGGCCAGCGGCTCCGAGACTGAGCTCAGTCTGCTGGGAACCTGGACTCAGAGCTATTTGGGCTCCCTTCCCTCTATCGGTCTGTGCCCTAGGCTCTCATGCCGTCCGATCCAGGTTGCCCACCTCCTGCTGCTTGCTCCTGGTGAGTTCGGCGGCCTGGCGTTCCTCCTGCAGCCCCCGCAGCACCTCAGCCCGCTCAGCCTCATGCCGGTTCCAGCCCTCCACCACTCGGGCCAGGGTCTCAGGAGAGGAAAGTCAAATGGAATTTCACAGTAATGTTTTTGCCCTCTTCCTGCCCACAGGGGTGGGGTCAACAGCCACCTTCTCCCAGGAGCTGATAAACCCACCCCCAGCTCCTGGCATGAACAAAGAAATGCTGGTTGGCCACCCCCTTTATACTATTCCTTGGCAGCCCCCACGGAGAGACCCACCCGCGTTCTGCTACCCCGGCACCTTGTCCAACTGTTCGATCATGATGTCTTTCTTGCGGTCGGCAGTCACAGCCACGGCTAACTGTTGTTGCAGCTCTAGCACCCGGGTCTGCAGGCTCTGGATATGGCGCTCACAATGCTGGGAAGGAGGATGAGAAGTCTGGCTGCTCCCATCCCTACTTTGACCAAAGCATCAAACTTCCCAGTGCCTCTCGGCGAAAATGGGCTGGAGGCAGGGAGCCCACGTCCCAAGAACAGAATAGGTTTGGAGAAGGAGAATCAGGAATTTTGGAGCAGGAATCTTGAGGCCCAAGACCTCTACCAGCTCAGGAGACAGGGGCTTAGCTTCCAGGCTATTCCCTTTCCCGGATCTCCAGAGAGAAATTTCCACGAACCTTCTGGCAGGAGAGCAATAGCCCACACGGCACAGAGTGGGAAGGGACCCGTGCTTAAGCACCTCATTGGGCACAATGGTTAAACATGGCAAGGAGAAAGGATTCAGCCTCTCATTCAGGCCCAGGCAGTTTCAAACAAACAGAGACGGTTCCAAAAATTACAACACAACCAATGACTGTAACCTTTCCCCTGTCTAGTCCGCATCTCTGCTCCCTTCAGATAAGCTGAGGTTTGCAGAGATAAAGTCCATTGTATCACCAGTAGCTGTAAAACCTTCGCGCAAGCCAGCAAGGCGTGTTGTTCATTCACCACACGCTTCTGGAATGTTTCCTTGTGTCAAGCACATTCTCGACCTTATGAAGACAGTGCTGCACAAGATAAGGTCTGACCCTCATGGTGCTTAGATTTTAGAGGGGAGAAGCAGACAAGATATCTGGGACTATGATAAGCTCTTATGAAGGAAGCACCCGAGGGACCTGAATGCACATCCAGAGGAGAGGCGTGCATCTTCGAAGGCATGGTGGGTCGACCTCCCTGAAGAGCCATCTGAGCAAAGCCTCAGCTTGCAGGCCCTCAACCCTTCCCAGCACCCAGCCTATTTCTAATCTTTGCTGTTTCAAAAGGAAGCCTCGGTGACTCACCTTGCGACGGGTGTGCTCAGAATCCAGTGCATCTCTCAGCCCCTGGAAATCCGGGGGATTGAGTGGGGGCCCCGGCCGAAGACTGGCGTAGCGGGGAAACAACTCCTCCAGGGCTTGGGCTGAGCTAGATGGAGATAAGTCTTGCAGGGGCCGGGTGCTGAGCAAAGCAGACAGAGAATATCAGGGTACGGAAAGCTTTCGAGAGCCCCTAGTCCAACTGTGACATTTTACAAACAAGGAAACAGACACTCAGAAAGAGCAAGACACTTGGCCAAAGTCATAGAGTTAGACACCACTCAGGTTCTGTGATTCACTCTACAGTGCTCCTTCCTGTCTACCACACTCCCTGCAATAAGTTTTAGCAGAAACAAGCCCACTCTTCCGGGGGAAGAAGGACTAGATGTTGGGAGAAAGCCAGGTACGAGGCAGTAGACGCCCACGTTCCTGAAAGAGTAAAGGGGATAAATGATAGAAAAGAAAGGATGAAAACTGAAAGCTAAGGGACAAGCATCTTAAGTCCCGAAGAGATAGAAAAGCAGGAAAGAGCAGAACTCAGGAAGAGAACATTGGCTTTCCAAGAAAGCAAGCAAGCAAGCTAGGAGAATCCCAAGGGGAACTCACTTAAGCAAAGTGGCTGTGCTGTCACTGTCAAAGGAGTCCTCTTCTCGTCTCTCTGAGCCAGGACCTGGAGTGATGGGATCCCCTGCAGGCAGCCAGAGGGACCCCACAGCCAGGGTCAGGTAAGAATAGGAACAGGACCACTTGAAGGCGAAGAGAGGAGAGGTCCTTTCCTTTCAACTTCACCCACTCCTCCAGCCCCTCTCCCAAAGAACTGGAGCCTTTCCTCCTGAACTCTCTTGTCTCAGACGCCTTCCATTCTCCGCCTTCTCCCACCCCTTAAATCTGGGTTTAACTCACGATAGGCTGTATCCCGTGAGGTCTGGAGCATGCTCTGGAGTTGACCCCGAACACTTTCCATCTCAAAGATATGCTTGGAGCCATCCTAGAATAAAGAAGCATGAAAATCAGATGCAACCTGAATGATCTACGTTCTACCTACCGCCAGCGTATGTGGCATCTGGCACCCCCTAAAACCCAAGAATTTTTACTCCAGCACCTAGGACAGCCAAGAAAACCGGAACTGACTCAATAAGGGTTGAACCTCAAATGTCTACAGAAGCCAGGCAAGTAGTGTAAACAAATTAATTGGCCACATTAAGACAAGCCTGGTGAGGATCCTTGTCAACTAGAGAGCAAACATCTTGTGTGAAGACGGTATAGTCCGTTTTTCAAACTCTGGAAGACCTAACGAGTCTGCAAATTGTTTACGACACTTTTTCTGTCCAAGGCTAATAACCAACCTCTCTGTTACATGTGTAATCAATTAGACCATGTTTTAATGATTGACATGCCAAACTGTAAACCATACAATCAAACTAGCTTTGAGCTGGAAGGAACTTAGCACATTTTGCTATCTTTAAGCTCCTAGTTCCCTCCTTAGCTGAAAAAGCCTTATCCTCGCTTAGTGCCCAAGTCCCAGTCAAAGCACTGCAACCTGTCTCATGGTGCAGGTGTCTCTGACCACAAAACCCTAGAAGTTTCACAATTTCCCAAATTATGGCATCCCAGGCCACTTCCTCCCTCATAAACATTTGCTCCCAGGAACAAGCATAAGGGACTCTGTTGTTAAAAGGAATATGAAATCCAACAACAGGAATTCAAATCTCAGCAAAGCAATCTTTTCTTTTTTTTTTTAACACCTCCCATTCCAAGACCCTAGAGGTCCCCGAGAGACACCTCTCTCACCTTTTTCTTCAAGTTGTTCTCCAAGCCAGCCGACAAGCTGCGACTCAGCTCTTGGGCCAAGCCATCTAACATCTCATGGGGAGATGGGGAGGTGGTGGGGAGATACAGCTGGGCTCGGGCAGTGGCCTCCGCCTGACGACTGAGGTGTAAAGAAGCATAGAGCTGGGAGGTCACCTCAGAGGATACTTGGTTCAGCCCAGGGCCTTCTGATGCATCACTCAAGAGATCCTCAGCCCGGAGAGGTGAACTGGGGCTGGTAGCTGATGTCGCCATGAGTACAAGCACGAGACAACTGCAGACAGCAGAGCTGGGAACTCCTGGTCCTGAGTTAGGAGACCCGAGGGGGGGAAGTGCACCGAGAAAGACGATTTGGGAGAAAGGAGAAAGACTCCAAGCCAAGGATCCTTGGGGAGTAACGGTAGGGAGGCTTTCTGGTTAGAGGAAAGGTTTCCAGTGGTTCCAGAGGCCATGGGAGAAGGCAAAAGCATTTCCTTCCACAATGCCTGGGACCGTGGAAAAGGAGGGTGCAGCAAGGCGGGGGTGGGGACAGAAGATGGAGGGGCGACAGCACCACAGGAGTTCCCCTGGAGTGCTACAGACCAACTTCTGGCACAGGCTCTTAAATTCTCACACCCAGAACGTGCAAACTGAAACGGATCCAATCCAATAAGGGTCTGATTTCCCTCCAGCAGTCTTATTTGGCCCTCACCTGGCGCCGGTCGCAGAGAGGCAGGACCCTCCCTCTCCCCACCTCCTCACGCCTCTCGCCATGCACCCGTTCCACCCACGGTCAACCCTCCTGTATATCCCCTCCGACCGCTCCTGGCAAGAAAGCCATAGCAAGGCTCCCCAGAATCCCTCCCTCCGTACTATACCAAGAGAAACTTTGTGACCTCTCGGCCACCCAGTCAGACCTCTCTAAAAAGTCCACCACCTTCCAGCCTAGCCTCAGATCCTCTACCCCGACCACCCCTGGAGACTCCTCGCCACACCGCCAGACCTCAGTCGTCCTCAATTTGCCAAGGTGTGGACCAGGGATTGTCTCCCTCCCCTGAGCCCCGGTCCGGAAGACCAAGGACCCCTGCACACCCAACCTCGCCTCCTTCCCTACACTCAAAACCGTTGGCAGCCTCCCGCCCACCGTCCGCAGCCCCGCCTCGCTCGCCTGGATGACGTCACCAGCCCAGCGCTCTCCCTCGCAGCCGCCCAGACAACTTCTGGAGCCCGGGAGCCCTAGACGCGCGTGCGCGGCGTCGGCGGCACGGATTGGCTGAGGGAGGCATGGGGCGGAGTTACTGCGCGACCACTGCCGTTGGAGGAGCCGGTGGGGCGGGCTCTGCGGAAACCGGAAATATCTGGTGACGGGCACTAGGAGCAGTTCCGGTGAGTCCCGGGAAGGGCTCCCGCCCGGTTGGGGGAGTCAGGGACTGGGAACTGGAGCTCCCGGAGTGTGGGCGAGGCTTACACTCTCTGCCTTGCAGATGACTGTTCACAACCTGTACCTGTTTGACCGGAATGGAGTGTGCCTTCATTACAGCGAGTGGCACCGCAAGAAGCAAGCGGGGATCCCCAAAGAGGAGGTGACGAGAGGGCCCCGCGCAATCCGGGTGACCTCGCTTCTCCAAACGCACATAGTCCCAGCCTAGCCCTTCCTCTCCAAAACCCGTCTGGTTCCCACCCCTGTCCCATCTCCTGCAACAGCCAAGAGCTAACTGTGTCCCTCTCCCTCCAGGAATACAAGCTGATGTACGGGATGCTCTTCTCTATCCGCTCCTTTGTCAGCAAGATGTCCCCGCTAGACATGTACGCTGAGTCAGAGGGGATGCTGAGGGAAGGAGGGCTAGCCTTGGGAACTTGGGGGGCGGGGGAGACTTTGTGGAGTGGAAGAGACATTGGCCCCCAAAGAGAGGGGAAGGAGACAGACAGAGGCTGAGTCTGGAGCGACAGTGCTGGAGCTAGCCTGAGCGGTGAAGGGGAAGATCTGAATGTAGAGAGGTTGGGTGCGGGGGCTAAATTGAGGAGTGAAGATGGGAGGTGTCTACTTAATCAGGCTCCTATGAACGATGTTTAGGGAGTCAACCTAGACAGGATCAGAAGTATCTCTATGGAAGAGCTTATGCTCCCATTCCTTAACGTCCTCCTCATCTCTGCAGGAAGGATGGCTTCCTGGCCTTCCAAACTAGCCGTTACAAACTCCATTACTACGAGACGCCCACTGGGATCAAGGTTGTCATGAATACTGACTTGGGCGTCGGACCCATCCGGGATGTGCTGCATCATATCTACAGTGCGGTCAGTGCCAGCCCCTGGGACCCTTCCTTCCCCTAAAGCTCCTCCATAGCCATGGCCACTTAGAGCCTCAAGACTCCTTGAGCTTCCCTGCCCTAATCTTAGTCTACCTTAGCTCTGTTGAAGTCAAGAGTTTTTTCAGGACGCTTTATGTCCTGAAACACCACCACTCTCTCCTCAGGGAGGCTTGCCTCCCAGCCCTTGATCCTTGTGCATTTGCACACCCCCGAGGTTACACTAGGTTTGGGGTTGAAAACAAGAAGTGTCCAAAGCCTGGCTCTAACACCCTTCCCCTCCATAGCTGTATGTGGAGCTGGTGGTGAAGAATCCCCTGTGCCCGCTGGGCCAAACTGTGCAAAGTGAGCTCTTCCGCTCCCGGCTGGACTCCTACGTCCGCTCTCTGCCTTTCTTCTCTGCCCGGGCTGGCTGAAGGAAGCACCCTACCTCACCCCTCAGGAGAATCCCTGTCTGCCTGGGGCCCTCCCTAACCTGTTTCATATGCAGGCCCCCACTGCATGCCCCTCTTATGCCCTCCAGTTCCCCAGCAGCCCTCCCAGGGCAAAAGCCTAAAACCCGCCCTGGTGTCCTCCCTGTCAGAGGAAGGAAGCCTCCAGGAATCCCTACGCCTCCAAATCAGGCTCTCTCCAGTTTTATCCCCTACCTGATGCTGCAAAAATACAGAATAAACTTTTTATCACCCTCTGCAGCCTAAGCGTGTCAGTTTGTCAGCTTGAGTGGTCCGTCGGGGTCCTGCCCCACACACGAAGGCATGAACCAGGGTGGCCACATCCCGTGAGCCTGTAAAGAGGTTTTGTCCATGGATTTCTCAACAATGACAGCTCTTACTCGACTCACAATGGGGTTACATCCAGGTAAACCCATCATGAGTTGAAAATACAAGTCGAAAATGCATTTAATGCACTTGATCTACCAAACGTCCTAGTTTCGCCTAGCCTACCTTAAATGTGCTCGGAATACTTACATTAGTCCACGGTTGGGCAAAATCATCTAACATGAAGCCTATTTTATAATATAGTATTGAATATGTCATATGATTTATTGAATACTGTACTGAGAGTAAAAAAAAACAGTATGGTTGTAAGTGTATCGGTGGTTTACACTCAGGATGCAGGGGCTGACTGGGGGCTGAGACTCCCTGCCACTGCCCAGCATCAGGAGGTATCATATAGTATATTGCTAGCCCAGGAAAAGATCAAAATTCAAAGTACAGTTTCTATTGAAAGCCTATTGCTTTCACACCATCAAAAAAATTAAAAAAAAAAAAAGTAAATCAAACCAGAAGCAGGGACTGCCTGCGTTGACATTTTCGGGGCTGGAGTTGGGTGGGCTATCCTGCGTTTTGTCCTGGCCGCCACTCACGAGCTGCTGATAGCACATCTCACCCTCCAATCCCAGTCGTGACAGTCAAAAGTGTCGCCAGACCTTGCCACATGACCCCTAGGGGACAAAATCGCCCCCCCTCAACTGAAAACCACGTTGCAGGAGGAAGGCCGACCTGCTGTGGGTCCCAGGAGGTAACGATAACCACCCTTCCAGGTTCTGCGCTCCCGGCTTGCCCAAGCACACAGAATACTCAAGCTGCGGAACCCTCGAAGGCGGAGCTTATGCAGATGAGCGGCGGGTTTGGCGGGGAGGCGGGCGGCTTTATGCAGATGAGG
>NW_024423786.1:60674636-60692585 GCF_017311325.1 Ursus maritimus | reverse complement strand
GAGGCGGGCGGCTTTATGCAGATGAGGGGGCGGTGCCTGCATGTTGATAATCTGGGCCCGCTGCCGACGCTGCTGGGAGCCTAGCGGTCCCGCTGCGGTTTGGGCTGAGGTGGCATCTTTCTTCCACTACCACCCCTCGTCCCTAGGTCCCTGTCCTCCGAGGAACGCCCTCGACCTTTACCTTCACCCATTTCCCCCTCCTCCTCCCCGCGCCAGGGACCCCGTATCCGAACATCTGCACTCGTGCAGCCCCCCGCGTTTCGCCCCTCCCGCCGCCAACCCTGCGACCTCCAGCAGCCCGCCCCCGCGGGCCCGATCCTGCCTGGCGGCTCCCGCCGCAGCCTGCTCAGCCTTTCCGCTCTCAGGGCTCGCGCCACTACACCCCCCGCCGTCCGCGCCCGGGCTTCCCTGTTCCCAACTCCTCCCGCCCCCTCGGAGCCCCCTCCTCCGCCCTGGCCAGCTGGCATGCAGGTGTCTATCGCGTGTACCGAACAGAACCTTCGCAGCCGGAGCAGTGAGGACCGTCTGTGTGGACCCCGGCCGGGCCCCGGGGGCGGTAATGGAGGGCCTGTCGGCGGGGGGCATGGGAATCCTCCGGGGGGAGGAGGGTCGGGCTCCAAGGCCCGGGCCGCACTGGTCCCCCGACCCCCAGCGCCCCCTGGGGCCCTCCGAGAGAGCACCGGCCGAGGCACTGGCATGAAATACAGGTATGGGGGTGGCCGAGCAGCCCACCCCATCTGCTCCCCTTTCCTGACCCCTGAAGCTTCCTGGGATGCCGCCAGGACTCCCTCAATCTTCACTAAGAAGGTCCCAGCTCATTCCATCTCTTCTTCCCATCACCCGGGTACTCCCTTACTTGGTCCCTCTCTTTGTCTCTGTTGATACCCCTGACTAGGAGAAATCAACTTTACCAAGGTTGACTGATCCTGTCAGAGCCAGGCAATGCTTCTGAGCTTCCCTCCTTAACCCCAGGAGGGCCAGGGATGCACGGCTCTCCAGGCTGGGCCCCGTCTGGGATGGAGTGTCCTTGGGTCGGTGTCCTGGGAAGGGGGGGAGGGAGGAAACAGCTTCTCACTCTGGCCCACTCAGGATGCCTGACCCAGATACTGCCCTCACCTGCCCCAAGGGCCAGGTCTCCTGCAACCTTTCTTGGTGGGGAGGGGAGTGGAGCTCTTGGAAGCATGGACCAAATCTCTCAGCCCCATGCTGAGAGATAGACAGGGGCCTGGTGGAGAAGGTAGACTGAGTTGTCATAGACTTTCTCCGAGAACCGCTGGGCTCTCAGAACTTGCATAAGGGAGAAAGGGAGGGGCTCCTGCTTGAGAGTGAACAGAGGTCCCTGATCCGACCTGACTCTTGTCACTTGAGAAATTTGATCTCCTCTGTGTGTTGGCTCTGACTGAGAAGCTGAGCCAACTACCTGGGTGAGGAAGCCATGGGAGGAGGGGGCTCTCTGGGTCAGAGACAGACTCCACAAGCCCACAGGAGTGGAGGGAGCAGACAAAGAAAGAGGGAGAACTGGCCTTTCCTGTCACACTCCCCACCCAGGTGTCCTACCTGCCTTTGGGGGGCCCATCTGCTTACCCTGCCCAAGGAGCCCTGCCTGTCTGAGTGCCTAAACCTGACTTGGTTTACCCCCCTTCCACCGCAGCGTCTGCCCTTCAGTGTAGCACTCTTTATCTGCGGGTCTGTTTCCACAAACTCATCACCATCAGCCTGTCACATTCCTCCCAACCCCAGACTCCACACATCCCAGAGATGACTCAAACACAAAGACCCCACCAGGAGAAATACAAACCAGGCAGCAACAGAGGCTCTGGACGTTGTCTCCAGAGTCACTTACGCTCGGGCCGTAGCACTGCCCAACTTGGTAGGCCCACTGGGTCTAGTTCCTTTGGACTGAGCTGCCTAAGGGCTTCTGATTCTGGAAGGAGAGGAGCTGGGGGCTGATTATCTCTGTCTTTAATGGAGGTTCCACCCCTTCCTGCTGCTTCTGTATCCTGCAGGAACCTAGGAAAGTCTGGTCTTCGGGTCTCCTGTCTTGGCTTAGGTGAGTTGGAAAGCAGAGGGATTAAGGGAGGGGGCATTTGTGGCTTCCCCCCCCCCCCCAGTGGTCACGTGCCTGGCTTCTCTCTCGCAGGCACCTGGGTCACGTTTGGTTCTCAAATCTCGGATGAGGTATAAGTGATGGGCCCTAGAAGCTGGGTGAGGGGGTGTGAGGGAACCAGAGAAGAGGGGAGTGGACTTGGAGAGGGGTTTGGACCACAAGCACGGGGAATGGCGGGCCTGAGGCTGGAGGGTGGCGCCGGGGCCAGGTGCAGTGGGGCTGGGCTGCAGAGGGAGGTCACCGAGGGCAGGGGTTGGTCTTCAATTCTTTCTGTCACCTCCCTAGACAGCAGAAGACGTGCTGACAGTGGCCTATGAGCACGGCGTAAACCTGTTTGACACAGCTGAAGTGTATGCAGCTGGGAAGTAAGGACTGGGGTGAAAGAGCCAAGTTACATCTGGAAGGCTAAGAGAACATCGGGGCTTCTTATTTTCTCTCTAGAGAACCCTGGGAACTCTGTGAACGCTAAGTTCCAACCTTTCGGCTTCAACCTCGAAGCACTATGGGAATTGTAGTCCCAACATCAGTCCCTCTTCAGTGTAGAGCACAAAGGGCATTCTGGGCAGTTCAAATAAAATAAAACCAACAAACATATCCTGGGCATCAGTTATATGCTGCAATGTGAGGATTGCAAAGCTGGATTTTCACACATCACATACCTATGGCTTCATGCTGGGTCCTCCCAAACCTAGCCCAAGCCTAGGATGACCTTCCCCCCCTCCTTCTTCATCTGGCAAATTCTCCTGCTCATCTTCAAGGCTTGGCCCAATGTCACCTCCTCCGAGAAGCGTTTGCCCAGCTCCCCAAATTGGCCACCACCGACCTCAGCTCCCAAAGCACTTTATAGTGCCCTCTGACCCACCATCTGTCAATTACTGGTTTACTAGCCATGTTCGCTGCTCAACTGGGGGGCTCCTCCTTCCACGGAACTTGTCTTGCTCTTGCCCATGTCACCTAGGTACCTACACAGAGCCCAGCCCAGAGCAGACACTGCTCATGGGATGACAACAGGCCCTCCCAACGCTCATGGTCAAAGTGGTTAAACAAACCAAAACACAGGGAGATATGAAACGTTAAGTAACAGGGAAACTTCGGTAACCGCCCGCCGTAACAACTTAAGACCTGTCACAGGTTAGCGTATAATTACGTGCCAAAGAATTGAGCCAGTAGGAGCTACGGAAGGAGACGGAGAAGGGCTGAGCACAGACTGTGGCAATCAGAGAACATTTTCAATAAATTGAAGCGGAATCCAAGCTAAGCTTTGGAGGATTGGTGGGATTTCGCAGAGACTCCATGAAGGGGGAGGGCAACGCCAATGGTTGGAACCAGAGCAGACAATGGGGCGTCCTCCCCACTTCACTAGTCTGTCCTGTCCCCTCATATTCTATCCCTTCGACACCCAGAACAGAGCTTGGTACATAGTTGATGTACAATTGATATTTGCTGAATGAATGAAAAGTATATGACCACACCCCAAGTTCTGGGAGCCCTTCTTATTTTGTCCAGGATGGAGCTGACAGCCTAATGGGCACCTGGTCCATGGTCCACTTTACTAGAGAGGAAATGGGTTGAAGGGAAGGGTGGGGGAGGAGGGGAAGGAACTGATCCACCTCGGAGGGGTCAGTGTTTCCCACATTGGCTTTCTTCTAGTGCTGAAAGAACCCTTGGCAACATCCTCAAGAGCAAAGGATGGAGGTGAGACCGTGCGTGGAGGGGTTGCTGGGGAATGGTCATCCAGAATCCCTTGTCTTGCTTCACACTTCTTCTCTTTTTCCAGGAGATCAAGCTATGTCATCACCACCAAGATTTTTTGGGGAGGACAGTAAGTGGCTACCACACTCTATTTGGGGAGAGCTACAGAGAACGTGTGAAGGTGCACGGGAGAGGTGTGGGTACAGCTGCCACCCGAGGTCTGCAGCCTGCCCGTGAGGACCTGTGCAATCCCAGGAACTCGTGATGCCAGGCCTGCCCTGCTCCCCTGTCTTTGTGACACCTCGTCTTTGACTTCCCTTTTCCTGCAGGGCAGAAACCGAGCGAGGCCTGAGCCGCAAACACATCATCGAAGGTGAGAGTTAGGGTCTGGGAACCCAAAGTGGCTAGGTACAGAAGCCAGAAGAGTTGGGAATATCCTCTGAACCTTTGAGTTGGAGGCTTTGAATAGGGGAGCTGGGAGTAAGGTGGCCACGGCAAGGGGGTAATGTCTGAATCCTGAGCAAAGGGAAGCTGAAGTACTTACCTTTGTCCCCCCATCCCTGCCCCAGGCTTGCAAGGATCCCTGGAACGCCTCCAGTTGGGATATGTGGACATCGTCTTCGCCAATCGCTCAGACCCCAATAGTCCCATGGAGGGTAAAAGCAGCACCCCCACCCTGGCCATCCTTCAAAACGGCACTTCCTCAAACTCCCAGCAGGAAGCCAGCCCCTGCTTAGGAGGCCTCCCAACCTCCACAGTAGAGGTTCAGACCCCAGGTCTTGGACAGGGGGGGAGATGAAGAGCAGATACCAAATTCTCTGATTACACAGAGACGCCTGGGGTCTTGGTGGGGCAGGCAGAGGTCCACAGATCTGGGGCCCTGGATGCCAGGGGTCTGACAGGGAGGTTCTGTCTCTCCTGTGTGCCTAGAGATTGTCCGAGCCATGACCTATGTCATCAACCAGGGCCTGGCCCTCTACTGGGGGACATCCCGGTGGGGAGCTGCGGAAATCATGGTGAGTGTGGTACCCCACTTCCCGCTGTCCCAGGACAGGTGCCCCCTTTTCACATGGCCACCCCCAAACCCACTCTCCTGGAGGAGCGGGAGTGGAAGAAAGTGGGAAGAGTGCTCTGACCCCGGTCTCTTCCCCGCCCCAACCCAGGAGGCCTACTCCGTGGCCAGACAGTTCAATCTGATTCCTCCAGTGTGTGAGCAAGCCGACCACCATCTGTTTCAGAGAGAGAAGGCGGAGATGCAGCTACCAGAGCTCTACCACAAGATCGGTTCGCAGCCCTCCATCCCTCCCTTTCCCTTGGCCCGTCCGTCGCCTAGATCCCTATCCCCACATCCACTCCTCTTGCCCTTAGGTGTTGGCTCGGTCACCTGGTCCCCTCTGGCCTGTGGCCTCATCACTAGCAAGTATGATGGGCGAGCTCCAGATACCTGCAGGGCCACCATCAAGGTGAGATCTGGGGGCTCAGGATGGCAGGACTGAGCCATCTGGGCAGCTCCAGGCAGTGCTGATTCTCCTCGGCCTCCAGGGCTACCAGTGGCTCAAGGACAAAGTGCAGAGTGAGGGCGGCAAGAAGCAGCAACAAGCCAAAGTCATGGACCTTCTTCCCATCGCTCACCAGCTGGGCTGCACCGTGGCGCAGCTGGCTATCGGTGAGACACTGCCAGCCCTGGACCCCGCGGGGGTCCTCACCTCCTGCCCGGACTCCCCCAAACCCAAGACTGGTTTGTCCCTAGGGAGGACCCTCTTCCTCAGAGACACTTCTCAAGTGTGGGTGCTGAACTGTGGGTGTTCCCCCAACAGTTCTCTTTCTTCTCTCCTCCGGCCCCAGCGTGGTGTCTCCGCAGCGAGGGTGTGAGCTCGGTCTTGCTGGGGGTGTCAAGTGCAGAGCAGCTGATGGAACACCTGGGGGCCCTGCAGGTGAGCTGGGGACTCAGAGGCAAAGCCCATCTCTGTTCCCTTCCTCAGGAGTCAAGGCCTCACCGTCCAACCCAGAATGGGCTTGGGAGGTCAGCCACTACAAAGCCCTCTCACTTCGCAGAGGAGAGAGGTCCCGGGGAGATAAGGCGAGGCTCTTTTCCCGCCACCTGGCTCCGCTGCGCTGCTGCCCTGCCCCCCCCCCAACCCCATGCCCGTCTTAGGTGAGCCAGCATGTATTGTCCCCTCCACCCCTGCCTTCCCCTCCAGGTGCTAAGCCAGCTGACGCCGCAGACGGTGATGGAGATAGACGGGCTTCTGGGGAACAAACCGCAACCCAAGAAATAGTCCGTCGGGGGCGCAGGCACCCGCCGGGAACCACTTTCCCGCCACCGCCTCCCTCCTGCCCCGGATCCCTCCACGCCGCGGCCGCCGCCAGGGAGGCCCCGCCCCCTAACGAGTCCCGGCTTCGAGTAGCGATGCGCATGAACAAAGCCATATCCTCCCGCAGTGGGGCTCGAGAGGGAAAGTAGTGCGCAGCCCCCCCCGCGATGCGCTCCTCCAGGCCTTCTTGCTAATCCCGGGCATGAACCACCGGGCCATCCCCTCTCTGCCCCTTGGTCTCGCTCCCTTCTCTTCTTCCCCTAATCGCCAAGGCCCAGGGGAAAACAATAACAGGGCAGATACAGGAAACATGCAAATTACCTCAAAAGTGGCCCTTGAGATGTCATCAAGGGGTAATAACCTAATAAGCGAGCTGTGATGTCATTTGGGACAAAGGAACTGGGGCTCTTCCGTTATTCGGTACAAAGGAAGCCGGGCTGGTCCTGGCAGAAGTAAACGATAGTCTTTGAGGACCCTGCCTCCCAGCAGAAAGGGGAGGGGCTCAAAACTAGCACCAGTTTCAATACTTGATTCTTGCGGAGAAGGGGGGGGAGATGCTCTGACACAGCACTGACGCGGGTAAGGGGAAGTGTGCTGGTAAAGGGGTTGGGGCGGCTTTGGGGAAAAGTTGGGCTGTGCTTTGCAGGACATGGTGACAGCCTTTAGGTTATGGCGCAGACTGGGGCTGGGATACAAATGTCTGGGGATAGACTTCGGAGCCTGGAGCAGGATTTCCTACCTAGCAGTGGAGGACTGCAGTCTTCCTCCTGGCAATAATCTTAAAGCAATAATACCGGCCCCTCTTCTGTAAGACTTTTCCCAGGGAACTGTAAATAAAATCTCAGCTTGATCCCCACTGCCGGTGTCCGAAATTGCGGGGTTGGGAGGGTAGGACCTCAGTCTCAGATACCTGGCCCTGGCCTAGCTCCCTGCCTTTAGAAAGCCCCAGGGCTTTCTCGCCACCGACTAAGGCATCGTGCTGCTAGTCACTGACAGTCACTGGCCTCACCGAGGACCCAGGTCCCGGATACCCCAGTCCCTGGGTCCCCAATTTTCTTCCTTCCTTCAGTCACCACGTGTCTTAGAGCCCAGAGATCTGGCTTCATAGTTTTGTTGCTCCTCCCTCCGACACCCTTGCCTTTGTTTTGTTTAAAGTTACATTAGCCACACTTCTTGTCCTGTGCTTCTCATTTCCCTTTTCCTGATACCCACACATACGCCCAGGAACTCTCTGGGTGGTTTTGTTGTGGCCGAGTGGGAGGGGCCAATCTGAGGTTGAACTATTTGGCGAACAAGAGGTAAGATGCAAACTGGCCTATGGTTGAGATGACATGGAGGGAGGGAGGGAAAGGAGTTATCATAAAGGAAAAAGGGAAACCAGTTAAAGATCAGCCGTGAGGGTGGCAGAAAAGCAGACTGAAATGCGATCATGTCAGACACGACCCCTAATCTTCCTCCAAAGGACTCTGAGTTCCCTGGGACACAAAGTGGGTGGAAAGTTACAAGCTTTAAAGATCACAACACAGGGGAGGATGGGCTCTGTCTTCCTTAAAATACAACCTCCCCATCTCCCTTCTACCCATCCTCACCCTTCCTTGATCCTGAAGCTGAGAGAGCAGCTTAAAACCAATTTCCAAAAAGAGAAAAGTCAGCAGCCTGCCATTCACTGGCTAGCAGCCAACCGGATCAACTAATGAATACTTCCATCCACTCCTCACATCTCCCACTCGTTTGGAAGGCTGCGGAGGAAACAAGAAGGTAAAATGTATGACTAAACTATGATTAGTTATTCTGTAACAAACATACAAGAATTCATAAATTCAAAATAGTATTCTCTTTAAATGGTTACTTTGGAGGACTCCTCCTTTATTTTAATAGAAACGTCTCCCCCCCTTGTTCAAAACATTAAAAAAATAAGTCCTCTTACGCGTTACCTTCAGAGGCTGTTTGCAAAGCCCTCGTAAGAAACCTTCCCTCATCGTCACACCTCATTTACCATATTTATCACCCACCTCATTCATTAACTTAACAAGTATATTTATTGATTGAGTCCCACTCTGGTACGGGGATACAGTGGTGAACAAAACCGGTCTCACAACAACCTTTGTGGAGTTTACACATGGGAGAGACAAATCTGCAAACACAGGTTGCAGTTGTCCAAAGTCCAGAGGCAAGCGCGGGCTGCTACCAGAGTCTATAGGGGGCATCTGGCAAGGTGAGGCTACACTCAGCGGTGAAGCATCAGCGGTGTTAATAAGGTGAAGGCAAGAGGGCTCCGGGCAGCGTGCAGAAGGGAACATGCACGCAGAAGGTCTCCAAAGCCAGAGGGTGCAAGGAGAGCATGGAAGCAGAATGGGAGACATGGGTAGTTCAGAACATACAAGACCTAATCGGGCACCTTGGAATATTATTTTTATCCTAAGGGCAATAGGAAACCATCCATATCGGTTATTCAGTGATATATATAAATCACCCCCCCCCAATTTAGTGGCTCGAAACAACTTTTTAAAACGTTATCCCCCTGCCCCCATTATTCTGTGGTTTGCCTGGTTCCTCTGCTCTTCTCACCTGGGCTCACTCGTGTGGCTGGATTGAGCTGGCAGGTCAGCTGAGCCGGGACATCAGCTGGCCTCACGGCTACATCGGGCCATTGGCTGGGACTCCTCAGTTCTCCATGTAGCCTCATCTGCTAGTAAATTCCCTTACATAATAGACTCAGGGCAGGGATCCCAAGGGATGAAGGCAGAAGCTGCAAGGCCTCTGGCGGGCCGTGCCCCAGAACTCACACAACATCACTTCTGCCACTTTCTGTTAGTCACAGGAAGTCACGAGGTGAGCCCAGATTCCAGGGAAAGGGAAACAGACCCCAATTTTTGACGGGAGAAGCAGCAAAGTTGCATGGCATAGGAATTCGGGGCTACTATGCTAAAGGAATGGCAATGGGTGGTAGGACCCCATTGTGGCAGGACCGGGTTGGGCTTGAGATCTGGAAAGATCAGTGGTGATCTGGTGAAGAGGCTTCTACCAGGGTCCAAGCAAGAGATGATGGCAGCCTGGACTGGCATGGCATACTGTAGGTGGAGAAAAGTCGGTGGATCAGGGAGATATTTAGGAGGCAAAATGAACAGGGCTTGCTGAGAAGTTGGTAAAGGAAGGTGACATTTGGGGGGGGGGTGCATCAAGGATGACACTTTGGTTTCTGGAGCTGGGTAAAGAAAGAGGTGGGAGACGCTGCAGATGTGGACTTGGGACAGGGAGATCATCACTTTGGGTTCCTGAAGACAAACAAGAAAGGAAGGTCTGGAGCTTAGAGAGACTTTGGCTGTCAAACACTTTGGGAGCATTCATATAATCACATCTACCCTAAAAGTTTAAGATGTAATCATCAACCAAAGATATTAAAAGATGTGAGAATGGGGTGCCTGGGTGGCTCAGTTGGTTAAGGGTCTGCCTTCAGCTCGGGTCATGGTCTCATGGTTTTGTGGCCTCAGGGTCTCAGGATTGTGGGATTGAGCCCCAAGTCGGGCTCCCTGCTCAGCAGGGAGTCTGCTTCTCCCTCTCCCTCTGCCCCTCCCCCTGTTCATTCTCTCTCTCTCTCTCAAATAAATAAAAGATCTTAAAATAAGTAAATAAAAGAAGATGTGAGGAGACCTCTGAGCAACATTCCAAAGAGAAATTGCCAAAAAGTTTTGAATTATGACAGCATCTTTGGCATAAGTAGATAGCTTCCCCCATGTGACCGTGAAGACAACACAACTCGGAAGTTCTGAACTATTTGTTTTCAAATAATGGTATACCTCCTTGCAAAAGATTATCCATTAGGGTTGTAGCAATCTAGTTAAATAAACAAAACCAGCTCTACATTGCCTGTTAAAGCCAGCAAATGCCATGTGCATAGAGAAGCCCACCTTGTATTGACCCAAAGAGACAAATGTTGGGTACTGAGGAGCGAACATAATATAGGCTGGGGGCACAGGATAAAAGCATCTAACACACCCTGTTTTCTGTGGGCCAGGCCCTGTTGTAAGCACCTTACATATAGAAGCTCATTTAGTCCTATTATTACCCACATTGTATGGATGAGGAAACCAACCAGCCCAGAGGAGTTAGGTAACTTGCTCGGGGTGTCACAACTCCTGAGAGCTGGAGGCTAGGATCTGACCTCAAGCCAGCTGGCCATAGAGTCTGCCCTATTACCGTCTACAACAGAACCTGGGCTACAGGAGAGGAGGGTGAGGAGGCAGCTGGAGGTGGGTGTGGTACCACGAGGGAATGTGGGCTGTGTGTTATGTCCTGTTTACCTGTGGGGCAAGTCAGACCCCTGAGTCAGAGCTCAAGTTGGGCTGCTTTGCTGAAACCGTCATGGTGTGTGGGTGTCCAGGCCTGACTACTCCGGAAGGAAAGGATTCCCAGCATTCCTGGGAGGAAGGCCATCCATGGTCCCAGCATCTAGGTGCCTCCATAGGCTGAGATGTCAGCTGAGAGGTGAGCAGTTTGAGAATGAGTTTGGGAAGCTGGCCTTACGAGAACCCAGGGAAGGCGTGTATAATAAAGCGAGTTGAGGGCTGCATCCGTGCCAATTTCCAGCAGCCCACTAAAGATTGGGCAGAATGGGCAGTGCCATCGGCTTAGGCGGTCTGTCTGGGTGGGCCTGTGAACAGAGAGTGCACAACTAAACCCACAGGCCGGGCGGGCGGCGGAGACCCGAGGGCTGGGGGGCTGCAGGGGCCTGGAGATTTGCACACAGACTCAAGGAGCGCCAGCTCGGTGTTGGGGGATGAAGGAAGGCGCGGAGCGCGCGAGGGGCGGCGAGCCTCCCACCAGCCCGCTGGGCAGTCGCTGGCATCCCTGGCTTCGCGCCTCCACCGCCCCCACGCGTGCCGCGGCGGGGAGCGGCCTGACGGCAGCGTGACGCCTCGAGGGGCGGGCTCTCGCTATTAAAAGGGGTCAGAAGCCGCGGGGCCCGCCCCAGGAGCCGACCCAGCCACGAGGAGGGCCGGCTCGTCCGCCGAGTTCGCAGCGGACACCATGCAGCTCCTAGTGAGGGTGCCGTCTGTTCCGGAGCGGGGCGAGCTGGACTGCAGCATCTGCTACCGGCCCTTCAACCTCGCGGGCCGCGCGCCCCGCCGCCTGCCCGGGACGGCGCGCGCCCGCTGCGGCCACACGCTCTGCACCGCGTGCCTGAGCGAGCTGGCGGCGCGCGGCGACGGCGGCGGGGCGGCCGCGCGCGTGGTGCGCCTGCGCCGCGTCGTCACGTGCCCCTTCTGCCGCGCGCCCACGCCGCTGCCGCGCGGCGGGGTCATGGAGGTCTCGGTGGACCCGGACTTGTGGTCGCGGTTGCAGGAGAGGGCGCGAGCCGAGCGCAAGCCGGATGAGGCGGGCGGCCCGGTCCCGGGAGGCGGCGACGCCGACGATGAAGAGGAGAGAGAGGAGGGGGCGGGACCCAGGAGCGCGGGCTGGCGCGCGCTCCGGCGGCTGTGGGAGCGGGTGCTAGCGCCGGCGCGCCGCTGGCGGCGGCCGCTGCCTAGCAACGGTGAGGGGCCGGCGGAGGAGGCGGCGGGGTAGCTGGCGAGGTGGGGGGGTGCCCGGGATCGCCGGGGGACGGTGGGAGGGGGTGCTCGGGATCGCCGCGGGAGGCTGTGGGGACCGGGAGGCGAGGTGGGACCGTGGGGGAGGCTCTGGGGGCCGGTGTGGGGGCGCTCGGGGAGGTGGCGGGGTGGGGGGCGCCCGGGATCGCCGGGGGAAGCTCCGGGCGCCGGGGAGTTGGCGGCGTGGGGGGGGGGGCGCCCGGGATCGCCGCGGAGGGCTGCGCGGGCCGGAGGGCGAGGTGGGGCCGTCGGGGGATGCGGCGGGGGGACTGCGGGGTCTGGGGTTGGGGTATGGGCGCCCGGGATCGCCGGCCCGGCCGCATCGTTCCGCTGACACTGACCCTCCCTGTTTCCCGCAGTGCTGTACTGTCCGGAGATGAAGGACCTGGCTCGCATGAGCCGCTGCACGCTGTGACCGCGGAGCCCGAAAGACGCGGCGGAAGGAAGGTGGGCGCTGCATTCTCGGGTCGCGCTGGAGTGCAGGGGTGAGGCCAAGGCCACCCCGCGCCTGTCCCGGGATTGGCGCTGCTGCGGGAGTTGAGCCTAAGGCAGGAGGGGCCGCCCTAGCGAATGGTCCCCGCACCCGCTGAGCCAGCCTCGCGTCCCCAGGGGGAGAGGCCCCGGGATGGTGGAGACGGGTCCGCATTCCCGTGGGAAGGACAGTGTGTGTGTCCTTAGCTGTGACTTTGGCTTTTGTCCAGGGCAGCTCTGGCCAGCGGGAACAATAGGGCCCATTCTAGCAATTCTGTGTCAGTGGTTTGAAAATTTTTAAAAGAACGGAAGGGAAGAGGCCGATTTTTGTGTCCTGTTACCATCACTTCTTCAGCACGTTAGAGAGTTGAGAAAAATAAGTGTTTTTCTTTTTTTCCAGTGCTGGTATGCCTGTCTCCCCAGACGGGTAATGTGTTCCTAAAATGATTGAGATGCCTCTGTGCCTCGCTTCATTTCACAATCTCCCTTCAACCTGTGAGGGCAGGTATCACAGGGTCCAAAAGGCATTCATCTGAGGCACCTAATTAGGGCCAGTCAGGGATAGGAAAGCCATTTGGCACAGGCACCACATTTTAATCTTTTGATATTATCTACCCTCTTCACAATCACAAGGAGAGCATGGTCACTACTGAAGAAAGATGCATATCCTACAGTTAATTTTTTTTTTTTTTTTTTTTTTTTTTTTTGGTAGAGAGAGCACTCAGGGCGGGAGGGACAGGAGAGGGAGAAAGAGGAGCTCAGGCAGGCTCTCTGCTGAGCACGGAGCCTGACCTGGGGCTCAATCTCAGCCCCCTGACATCCTGAGCACAGCTGAAACCGAGTCAGAAGCTTAATCCACTCAGGCGCCCCTTATCATACAGTTTTAAACTCGTGCCCCGTAGCTGGACATCTTCTCTCGTGTGCCATGGATTCTGTTTCAAAGTCCTGTAAGTACCTTAGGCCGGTATAGTTGTAGTCCGGCAGCGTCAGCAGCATCACTGGAACTACAAAATCTCAGGATTCCACCTCCGACTCGGGTTTCAACAAGAACCCGAGGGGATCTGTATGCTCGTAAGCACTGAAACAGCACTGACTCAGGTCCTGGACTTGCTAGGATGTCACCTTCTGCGGGTGGGATGTTTAAAACAGTTGGGATAAAGGATGTAAATTTTATTGGAGGTCGTAAAGGGACGTTCTGTTGCTGAAGAAATCTTTGTGTGTGTAGTTTATTATGTGACATTTTCCAGAGTTAAAATGTGAATTTATGGAGTATAAACCTCAATTTTTACAACCATATCTTGGCATTTTCCTGTGCTTGTCTCAGCTTCAATGTTCCCTCCTGGGGGAGGCCTTTCTCAGTATTCCACCGAGCGTAGCCCCCTCCCTCACAGGTGCCGTTCCAGAATGCCTTCGTTTGTTTTCTGGGAGGATGTGTTTTGTGGGTGTCAGCGCGGTGAGAGCCGTGACTGCCTTGTGACTTGTATCTCCCGGCTGAACAGTAGTGTTTGGTGTGTACTATGTACTCAATAAACGTCTGTTGGATCTCGCTCTCCGGTTTGGGTGTGATAGCCTCGACAACTAAGCGTCTGGTCCCCACCGCTGAGAAGCTCTGGTGGGGAACACCTGTCAAGGAAGTATCTAGCAGTACAGATATGAGCCCCTACCGCAACTCTTCAAAAAAAAAAAAAAAAAAAAAGGTGCTCTGCTGCGTCCTGGGGACTGCACGTGCGGAGCTGTACTGACCTCTGCTGACTCTTGGGGGAACTAGGCAACTGGAAAGTGGAAAAGATCCCAAAGGGATGAACAGGAGGCTGTTGAGAATCTTGCCAGGCACCCTCCCACCTCACCTCTGTCCAGTAAGCCCTGCCATGTCTCGGATCTCAACCTGAGGACCGTGTGGGCGTCCCGAGGCTCAGCCTCCACCTCCACATTGGGTTCTTCACGTGCGGGGTGGGGCTGGAGAAAGAGCCTCGGAGTCTTAGTTGATCCAAGAGAAAAAAAAAAAAAAAGAAATAGGAAGTCACGAGATTAAAAAAAGAGAGGAAGCTGGATGACGTGGAATGTCAGAAAGCAATCCCCTCTCTTTCCTTATCCCTCCCCTCCACCAGAGAACCCCCGCACTCAAAAACAACAGAGCACACAGAAAGGAAAGTATAATTTATATGTACAACCAATACACCTGATACAGAAGAGGGGTTGGGACAGCCCAGGAGTGGGTGTGAAGAGACCGGGAAAGGGGCAGCGAGAATGTGAAGGGGCAGCGAAGAGGAAGTGGGGGGTTCGCCATGCAAACTGCCACTCTCCCCGGCCCCTCCTGGGGAGGAGGACGTGTCCATGACTCCCCAGCCTGCCCTCCACTATTTTGTTCTGGTCCCAAAGGCAAGGCAGTCCCCCGACTACACCCCCTGCCTGATGCACTCAAATTCAGTCCGTATCTAGGCCTTCAGGAGGGAGGGTAGAAGTGCTCCAAGGACCTGAGCCCCAGGGCTGGGGGCTCCCCCACTTCTGGCCTGTAGCATTTTCTCCCACCCTTTCTAGGTTACCTGGGTCCCTAGAACAGATTGGGGAGCTCCTCTTTGGCTTGAGGGAGTGTCGCCCAACCATCACGCTCTGTGGGGGGGGGGGCCTTGGTCCCTGGGGAGGGGGCAGATCCCCAACACAAGATGCTGGTACGCAGGAGGTAACTGAGCCGGCGAGCGGCGCCTTTATTCTGAGGCTGAACAGCAATTGACTCCCTCCCTCGTAACTGCTCCCCCCTCCTTTTGGGGAGAGGTAGGGGAAGGAAACATGCAGCCCCCCTCCTCTTCCCTTCCTCCCTCTCTAAAGTCCCGTCCTCTCTTCAAAGCTCTTTTCCCCACCAAGGTTCCTAAAGGCCAGGCGGCTACTCCGCCCTCTGACGGAGCTCGTATTGCAGGAGTAATGACGGGGGAGGCTCCACCTCTTCCCTCCCCCCAACCACTTCTTGGGAAGCCGCGTGTGTTCGCCGGGGGATAAAGATACTTGGAAGACCCTGCTTCACCGCCTCCCACCCAGACCTCTTCTCACCAGCACGGTCTTCAAAGCGCGGTGGGAAAGGTGCATGGGAGTGGAGAGAGACAAAGGGCCCTTCTTGAAGAGAGGAGTCGCAGAGAGGGGCAGAGGGGCTCCTAGCCCAGAGGTGGCCCAAGGGGTGGGGAAGGTGGAGGACTGGCAGCAGGTCCCAGAGCCGGAGCTGGGGGTCGGCCTCGGGCACGGGGCCTGGGTGATGCGCAGGCCTGGGATCCGGTCAGTCGTCTATACAGATCACCTCCCCGGCTCGGGGCTCCTTCCGATCCAGCCCGTCTGACACCAGTGCTCCCACCATTTCCTTCTCCTTCTTCACCAGCACTGGAGGGCCGTTGGTGGCGGCTGTTCAGGAAGGGGGTAAGGAAGTGAATCCCGGCTTCACTCCCAAACGTTGCCTCCTGACCACAGCGTGTTAGTGCTAGGTTACCTCCTGCCACTGCTAGTTCCCAGGGCGGCAGGGGTGGGAGGAGCAGGGCGAACCCCAGTCCCTAAGAGTCCCCCGTGCCCATGATAGACCCCCTGTGCCGACTCTCACCATACCCCCCTTCCTGATCTCTGATTCTCTCCCCCCGAGGTAACACAAACGGGGGAGACTGGGGGGAGAGGTACCTAGCCCCAGAGCCACTGACACGCTCGGTGGCACTTTGGACAGTGGGAATGGAAGAAAAGTGAGGGCGGGAAGAACAAAGCTCAGCACGACTCCGTCCCGTAGAACGGTAGACACTTTGCAAGGACATGAGATGGGCAGTTAAAGGGGGGCTGGGCAGGGCCGGATCTCGGAAGGGGGAGATGGGAAGAGCAGGGAGTGGGCAGTCCCCAGCTGACCTGTGATGAAGGAGCCTGCAGGCATCTGGCTGTAGTTGGCGCCTGCGGCGGCCAGGGCCCCGACGGGGGCGGCGCTGAAGGCCGCCCCGTACCCCGGAGGCGTAGCGTAGGGCCCCGGGGGGAAGGCCTGGAGGAGAGAGCAAGCCCACGTGAGAGGCTCCGAAGTCTAAGAGAAAGCAGCTGAGAGAAACGGGTCACGCTCCAGAATTCCCGAGGGGGTCACATACAGGCAGGGAGACTCGAGGGTGAGGAGTGGGTCCCAGCAAGTCGTTTCTGCACACCGTCTAGAGCTGCCGGAAGCGTGCGTGTGGGGGCCGGAGGAGGACCACCAGGGACCACTGGAGTTAGGGGGAAAGAGGGTTACCGGTGTGGGGTGAGGCTCCGTGCCCTTGCTGGCCAGCCGGCTGAGGATGCTGCGCTCGGACATCTGCAGGCGGGCTGCGATGGGGGGTATTCGGGACAGCGTGGCCGGCAGGCGGGTCACGTCCGCCTTCATGTCGCTCAGCAACTCCTCCAGCTGGTTCAGAACTGGGGCCCGGGCCACGGAGAAAGAAGGGCAAGAGAAAGACAGGGAAAGGGAGAGATGGAGCCAGGAAACGACGAGGCGTCAGAGGGACAGACACAGTCAGAAAAAGGGAGAGAAAGAGGGGTGGGGAAGAGAGTGGGGGGGAGGAGATGGGGAGAGGAGGACAGAGAAGTCAAAGAACCAGAGGCCAAGAAAATGACAGAAGGAGACAGAAAGAGCGACTCAGGGGAGAAAAAGAAGAGTCAGAGACCAGATGAGCAGAGGACAGATGGAGAAAGAGGACAGGACACGGGAGGCGGGGGGACATTGGAAGACATGGGGCGGGGGGTTGTCAGAACATCCCATACTGCAAGAGTGACATTTTTTGGGGGGGGGGGATGATGGGGAGGAAATAGTCAGGAGACGTGGGAGGTGGTAAGTGGTATCAAAGATTTCAGGAGTCAAGGTTTTAATATGTGAGGGGGAGGGAGGTTAGAGGGTCAGCATTCTAGATTCAGGGAATTGGAACAGGAATCAAAGGGGCCAGGAGTCAGTCACTAGTCAGACAGGATTAGATGGTTAGAAGGCTCTGGAGTCCAATCTATCATCATCAGGGGAAGAGGGTTTGGGAGAAAGGGTTGGAGGTCAAAGGGAAGTTTCAGGGGGTAGGGTCACAGGGTGGGACGGGGGGTAGTTTCTGCCTGGTGGGGTGAGCGAGACGGGGAGGGGGACATGATTTGTGGGATCGGGGGTAAGGATTTGGGGGACTATATGCAGGCCACGGCCCCGGAGAGGGTGCTATTAGCAGTATGGCAGGCGTGTGGGTCAACGAAGAAGTTCCGCCCTGTGGAGGGGACGCGGCACAGTCTCACGGAGTCTGGGCAAGGGGGGCAGGTCCCTCTACTGGGCGCTGGTGTGAATGCCCTTAGGCAGATGAGGGCCGGCTTGCACAAACCCAAGAGGCTAAAAACCATGGGGTGGCCGGGTGGGTCAGGGTGGGGGCAGAGGTCAGAGGGGGGTGGTTCAGAGGGTAAAGGGGTCAGAGGGGTGGGAAGATTTTGAGGGGTGCGGGGTGAAGACTTACGCAGCGTTGTGGGCCCTCCCCCGCGCGGGGCCGCCGCGGCCCTTACCCTTGTGCAGGACGGCGTTGGCCGGCTTGTTCCCCGCCAGCGACTCCTTGGAGAGGTGCTGGTGGCTCTCGGCCAGGCATTCGGCCTCGGCGAAGCGGGCGTGGAGGGCCATGGCGGGGTGCGCCGGCTCCTGTGATAGGTTCAGGTAGGCCGCCCGCCGAAGCTGCTCCTCGATCACCAGCGCCTGCTCCAGGAGCTGAGGGCCCGGCGGGAGGGGAGGGGGAGTGTGGGCATCTGCCAGGGCGGGGCCAGAGAACCGGGGGGGGGGGGG
>NW_024423786.1:60657364-60674626 GCF_017311325.1 Ursus maritimus | reverse complement strand
GGGCCAGGGGCAGCCCTGGAGACCCGCATTGCCCTCCCTGCCCGCCCAGAGCACCCCAGCCTCACACCATAGTGACACACGGGTGGGCCCGGCACGGACCCCGACGTACACCAGTCCCGGACACGAGGGTACACCCCGCTCTTGGCCTCAAGCACTGCTGTCACCCTCAAGGTGTCCGCCTTCCCCACATTCCGACCACACCTGGTCCCCTCTCTGACCCAAGCCCCTCTTCAACGCTGTCCCTTCTCTCCCAGATCCCCACCTTAAATCTCCGGGCCAGGAACTTATTTTTCATCTCCAGAAAGTTCCCCTTATTGGCTTCAGTTTTAAACGGCTCATTGATAATGGCAAACTGAGCATCATTCTGGATGTCCTGCCACCGTGCGTAGCCATGGCTGCGACGCAGGAAGGGGCTGTCAAGGAATTTAACAGGGAGGCGCTGCGCTACCCACACTCATTTCCTCCTGGCCCGATCTCCCCAGAGTGGGGTACGACCCCCTTTCCCTGGGTGTGGACTCGGCCCCTCTCCAGATTGAGAAAACCACTTTTTTCTTGCATTTGTATCGAAGGATACAGGACAATGCCAGCTAGAAGCCAATAGTCATGTCTTCGGTGCCAGATCTCATTGAGTTTCCCCGAGGAAATAGCTGCACGTTCCTCATTCTGCCACAGTGTGTGAAGCTCTGAAAAGCAGGGCGAAGAGAGAGATGGGGCGTCAGGAGTCTGGGACCCAAGGCCAGCTCAATGAACAGGCAGAGATGAGGGACCTGAGTAGCGCGACAGGACCAAGGGCTCATTAGGAGGAAGAGGGAAAGGTTAGGTTTGCGGTGAGGAGCAAAAGGGGTTACAAACAAGGCTCAAGTTCGGACCAGAAATAAAGGGGGATGAAAGAGGGTTCTGGAGTTAGGAGTGAGGCCAAGGAGGACGGAGGGCGGGGATGCGTGCCCGCCCCACTGGCAGCGACTTGGAACGAAGGGCAGCGGGAGGCCTCAGGCACCACGAGCAGGCCCGGGAGGGCGAGCACAGCCCAGTGAGGAGCCCCCACCTGTGAAGCCTCCGTCTGCAATGTTGAACATGAACCGGGGCTTCTCCGCCTTCTCCTCGCGGCGCCCGTTGGGCCGCGGCTCGTCCCGGGGCAGCCCCGGCCGCAGCTCCCGCTCCCCTTTCATGTCTTCTGCTAGGACAGACGGGGCAGAGCTCACTCCTGCGCGCGGGCTCCTCCCAGCCCCCAAACTACGCCCTGTACTGGACTAGCCCTGGAACAGCTGCCCCCCAGGACCCAGGCGTCGGCTCCCCCGGACTCCGCCTCCCAATTCCCTCAGGGACCCGGGGCACCAGGGCTGCCACCCATTACCTCTCTTGCCCAAATCCCCTGTTTCCCCCTCCGGCCTCTCCCTGTGCTCCTGTCCATCCAACGGCTTCTCCTCCCCCCTCTCTCCTGGCGTCGACTCTGTGGCTGTGGGGGGGGCAGGGGACAGGAAGGGAGGATGTCACCCTCATTCCCTGACCCCAGAAGAGGGAGCTCCCAGATTCTAAGCCCCTCGTCACCCCTAAGCCCATGCACCCACCTGACTTCTCTCTGTCCCCCCGGTACCCAGGTTCAGGCTCCATTTCTCCAGGGACTCCCGGCACCTCGTCCTCTGGAGGAATCTTTCTTGGCTCCAGCCGCTCCCCAAGCGATGGAGCTGGGCTAGGGACGTCGGCCTAGGGGTCGGGATGGAGTCAGGATGAAGCAGAGAAACCCCAGGCACCTGGCCTTCACACTCTCCCCTCTGGGGAGCCGGGCAGCCACGCACCTCCGTCTCCATCTTCTCCCCGGTCTTGCTGTTCTTCTCGGGCTTCTCCTCTTGGTTTTCCGCTTCATCCTTCTCAAAAGGTGTCCTCACACCATCTCCTTTCTCACTTGGAGCTGGAGTAGCTACGAGGGTGGAGACAGAGTGAGGAGGCAGAAACCCCCACCCTGACTCCAATCCCTGTTTGCGGGGCACCAGCCCCATCCCCACCTCTCCTGCTGTCCCAACCCCCATTACCAGGTTTAGAAGTACAAGGACTGTTTGTAGCAGAAGCCTCAGGGGTTGTGGGAGATGTTTTGGTAGGAGAGGAGGCTCTGGAGGAACGCTTAGAGTCAGCACTGGGGTCGGGCATCAGCTCGGGCATCGACCAGCGCCCATTGATGTGCTCAAATTCCTGTACCTGAGAGAGGCAGGAGGTGGTAGGAATGGGTCAGCTGTAGACACTGAGAAGGGCAGGGGGTGGTAGGGACAGGTCAGCTGCAGGCACTGAGAGGGGCCGGGGGTGGTAGGGACGGGTCAGCTGCAGGCACTGAGAGCACAGGGCAGGGGAGTGTAGGGAAAGGTCAGTGCAGGCACTGAGAGAGGCAGGGGGGTGTAGAGACGGGTCAGCTGCAGGCACTGGACACAGAGGAAGCTCTAACACCAGCTTGAATCCAGAACTCGGGATACCAGGCGGGGGGGGGAGGGGACAGGGCCTGGGTGGCCAGCTTGACACTGGCTGAAGGACAGACTGGTACCTTCTTCTTGACTAGAGACATGACTCCAATTCGGGTCAGCACTTGCTGGCGACTCAGGCCCTCCCGAGGGACGCCATCAGCAAAGGTTTCCGAGCCGTCCGCCCCAGGCTCACAGAGGTGGCGCATGAACAGAGACACATAGGCCCTGAGAAGCGTGGGGGGGTGCAGGTTAGGAGGGCCTCAGGGGGGAGGCGAGGTGGTGAGGGGGGCACAGGGTTTACTGAGGCCCCGAACCCTACACTGCCCAGGGCCTCCCAACCTCACCACGAGCAGCCCTCTACACCCTGCCGCCTCTGCCCCTGTCTCTCCCCAGTCTCCTTGGCCTCGGTCCTTCGTTCCTAGGCCCCATCAGTCAGCTCGTCATCCTGTCCACCAGCTCCCTTGCCAGTAAATGTGAGGCGAAGACAGCCCAGGAGAAGGTGCCCGTCTCAGGTGCCTCTCCCATGGGGGGGAAGCCAGGCCTCTGTGCTCTAGGCTCGGCTGAGGGGGGGTGGGGCAGCTGAGCCCACGCCCCAGGAAACCGAGCCGGAAAATGCCACGTAACGCCGCGTGGCCGGGAGCGTGGTGGTCAGTTGAGTAAGGTCACATCATGTGGCGGCCGAGCGGAAGACGTGAACGCCTGAGCTCCCACCCTTCCAGCCAGCTGGGCCCGGGGCACCCGCGCTCACTTGAACTCCTTTTCCGTCTTGCCCCTCAGGTCCCGCACCAGCCACTGAGTGGTGAAGGCGTCCTGGGGGGGCATCCCCCAGCGCATCACAGCGTTGAGGAAGGCCTTCCGCTGTCGGGTGTTGAATCCCAGCACCTGGGGGCCGGAGGGGAGGGCGGTGTCTCAGTGCTGGGACCGCCCTCAGTGACTCGCCTCGAGACCCCACCCCCGAGGGGGACACGCGGGGCCTAAGGCCGGCTCCCACCTCAATGTTGCCCCCAACTCGAGCCAGCAGTGGAGGGAGCGGCTTATCCTTCTCGTTCCGAAGCTGCCTCTTTGACTGTCGCCGCCCTGGGGGGGGGGGTGGCCTGGTTAGGGGAGAGCCCCCACCTCCTCCACCCCTCAGTCTGCCTCCACACCCCAAGACGCAGCACCCAGGGGAGGCCTGGGTCACGTCTGAGGCACTCCTAATTTCCTTTCAAGTGTTTTCCACCTACGCACGCACGGAGCAGGTCTAGAAGAAACGGTTCCCGTTAAAGAACTAGTAGCCAGACCACCAGGGCGAACGTAAACTGTAAACTCTCCCGATTTTTCTTCTAGGCATCTCAGCCTGTATGATTCTATACTCCCAATTTTAACAGTGGAGAAATTATGGACATTTCGTCCTTTTTATCTGGGACCTCTACTTAATCGACAGAAAAGCACGTTTGTAGAAAAACGGGACTTAAAGGACATCAGAGAGAGGACCGGGAAGAGCTTTGGCAGGAAGTCAGGGAAACAGGTGCCACCTTCTGGACGCTCATCGAAGTCCTCATCTTCCTCCTCTGATCCCACGGAGTATTCGGACTGGTTATCTGTGGGGAGAGGGCGCTGCGGTCAGGGACGGCTCCCGTGTTAGCCCGCGTGGGGGCCCCTTCTGCCTAGAAGCCCCCTCAGATGCTGTCGGGCTCGGGGCCACATATCCTGAACGGGTCCACTCGCCACGCAGCCGGTCCCCGGGCACCGCCCCGCGCCAGGCGAGGACCCTGGGTGTCCCGCGGGCTCTCTGCGGCCGCCGGCTGGTGCACCCAGCCTCCGGGCAGCTCCTGCAGACCCTTCCTAAGCTCCTGGCCCTTCAGCGGCCGAGACCCTGACCCCGAGGCCTCCCTCTCTCCCTCGACGTGCCCCGGGCCTCCAGGCTCGTCGGCAGCCTCCCCTTCCGGGCCCTCCCTCAGGCGGTCCTCACCTTGGTCCTCCTGAGCCGCGTCGTTGTAGTTGACCTGCTTGCGCACGCGCTTGCCCTTGCCCAGGTTGCGGGCCAGGTCCTCCTGCTGCTGCTCGTAGTGGTGCCTCAGCAGCTTCTCCCAGTAGTCGGGGTCCACGTTCTCCTCCTGCTTGATGATCTCGCGTTCGATCTCCTCGATCTGCAGGGCAGCACAACGCACGTTCACGGCCTCCCTCGCCGCCGCCCGGCGCTCGCAGCGCGACCGCAGCCCTACTGTCCTGCCGCCCGGCCTCCTCAGCTCGGCTTTCTGGACGCCGCACGTCTTCCTTGTCTCTTACCCGCAACGAGCTTCTCCTCTCTGCTCCCACGTCTCCCCTGAACCTGTCCTCTAGCACCCTCCGCGCCCCTCCCGCTCTGACAGGCACCCTGTGTGCTTGTCGGTACTTTCTCCGCCCAGGTTCCCCCCAAAGGCTGGTCTCACACCTCAGACCAAGGAGCTGTTTTGCCTTGGTCAGAGCTCAGATGAAAAACGAGAGCGAAGGGGGGGATTCTTCCCCTTCAAGTCTACGGACACCGCCCTGCAGAGGTGGCCCGGGATAGACGGCATCTGGCCCCCGGCCTCTCACCTTGTCTTCCTCCCGCACCACGTACTGGGCCACCTTGAAGGAGCTGAGATACTCGTTCATGTTCTGCACGTCCGTGTCCTCCGTCGCATCCTGGTTCCGGTCCAACAGCCGAGCGATGGCCTCGTTGTCGTAGTGAATCACACTGCTGTCCTCCTCCTTGTTCTCCCCTGGTGGAAATAGGGAACAAGAGGGACTCTGAGTTCCAACTAGAGCCTCTGCCGGAACTTGAGGAAGGTCATGGAAAGCCTTCTGACTTTGCTTCCTTCTCACGGGAGTGCTGGGGGGAGAAGGCCCTTCCCCGGGGAGTCCGTGGAGAACTGTTCTGGCTTCCAAGCCTCCTCGGAAGAGAAAAGGCCATCCTTCCTCCATGTGCCGCACAGGAAAGTTTCTCTTTGGGGGCTCCCGAGGACAAGCGTACCCGGGAGAGCAGGGCCCTGCCCTCAGGAAGCTGCGGGGAAGGTTCTCACCCTCGTTCTCATCCTTGAACAGCTCCTCGGTGCCGAATTTGAGGATGTCATCCAGCTCCTGCTTGGACATGGAGCCCGCCTTGGAGCCCAGCCCGGGCCGGACCACCAGGTGTGTCAGCATCATCTTCCTCTTGGCCACTTGTGTGATCCGCTCTTCCACGGACGCGCGAGTCACAAACCGGTAAATCATCACCTTGTTGGCCTGGCCGATGCGATGAGCGCGGCTGAAGGCCTGCGGGGGCAGGAGGCGGAAGTGGGGATGGGCCAGGGCAGTAGCTTGGAGACCGGGCCCACGTGCTGGGGAGAGGATGCTGGCAAGGAAGGGTCCTCTGCCCCTGGAAAGCCATGACCCCCTCCGCGGTGAACCCACATCTCCCTGCTAATGGGGGCGGGGGCTCCAGGAGGTGAGCTCCCACCTGGATGTCGTTATGGGGGTTCCAGTCAGAATCGAAGATGATGACCGTGTCGGCAGTGGCCAGATTGATGCCCAGGCCCCCGGCGCGGGTGGACAGCAGGAAGCAGAACTGCTGGGCCCCAGGAGCTAGGAGGGGAGAGCCAGATTCGGCAGCCGTGCTGGGCAGCTGACTCCCAGCCGCCCCCTGGACGCACACCACAATAAGGCCACCTCAGTAGCTAGGTGGCAAATCCCTCCGTGCCGGGGACCTAGGCACAGGTGGCTCGGGCCTTGCACACTCCCCCTCACCGTTGAACCGATCGATGGCCTCCTGCCTCAGGGCGCCCGTGATGCCGCCGTCAATGCGCTCGTACTTGTACCCTTCGTAGTCTAAAAAGTCCTCTAGCAGGTCCAACATCTTGGTCATCTACAGCGGGACAGAAGGACGGAGTCTGGAATGACGAGGCAGTGGGCCAGGCCCGGTGTGTCCTGACCATCCCTTACCGCCACCGCCCGCCTCGGCTGTGACGCGGGCCCTGGCGCCCGCTCCCTGGCACTGCTCGCCTGCCCCAGCCCCTCCTGGCCCCACGTTCGTGGCACACTCGCTCGACTTTTCGCACCACTTCTCCTAAGGCAGAGGTTCCCCGCTGAGACCCACGAGAAGGTTTCGGGGACATCTACGGAGGCTCTGAAAATCTGTCCAGGGCAGACCCACTGCTTCCATCAGATTTCCAAGAGCTCCGTGCTCTCATCTCCTCTCCCCTGGTTAAGAAACACCACTGGTCCTGGAGACGACCCTGAGGGGATGACCCCGAGGGGATGACCCCGAGGGGACACGGGCTCACCCTCCCCCTGCTACCCATTTGGCTTCCAGAAACTGGCCTGCGGCTAAGAACAGGGCTCAGGGACCAAGATGAAGGCCGTCGGACCAGAACCTCCCAGGAGTACCAGCTCCCTGCCTCTCACGGCACGGCAGCCACGGCAGCCAGGTGGGGGACCGGCCTAGGGGTGGCACCAGCCGCGCGCGGGTCACCTGCGAGAAGATGAGCACTCTGTGTCCTTGCTCCTTCAGCTTGCGTAGCATCTTCTGCAAGAGCATGAGCTTGCCGGACGCCTTAATAAGTGCCCCACCCTCGTAGGCCCCACTGGGGAGTTTGGGGGACTCCTGCCAAGAAGGGCGCAGAAAGGAGGCGGGGGTCAGGGAGCGAGCCCAGAAAGCCAGGAGCCCACATCCAGCCTCCGCCCCTTTCACGTCCCGCTCCCCTGGGCAACCCCGTGCCTGGCCACCGCCCAGCTCCGGGCCTGCCTTGCGCCCCCCCCCATCCGACCCCGTTTTCAGACAGCGGCATGTGGGCAGCCCCCAGCCCGTGCGTCACCATAGCAGCCACGGGGAAGAGGTAGGGGTGGTTGCAGCACTTCTTAAGATCCATCATGATGTTCAGCAGCGACACTTGGTTCCCACCACCTCGTGAGTTCAAGGCCTCGAAGTTCCGAGTCAGGATGTACTTGTAGTACTTCCTGGAGACCAGCGCGGGGGCGCGGAAGAGACAGGACAAAGGGAGCAGTGAGGAGGCTGCCCCCCGCCCGCGGCCCCCCGTCCCGGCGGCCCAGCTCTCGGCTCACTTCTGCATAGGGCTCAGCTCCACCCGCACGATGAGCTCCGTCTTGGCCGGCATGTTCTTGAAGACGTCCGCCTTGAGCCTCCGCAGCATGTGCGGCCCCAGCAAATCGTGCAGTTTCTTAATCTGGTCTTCTTTGGATATGTCAGCAAACTCCTCCAGGAAGCCCTCCAGATTGCTAGTAGCCAGAAGGAGACAAGGAACTGAACAGGCCATCGGGTTCTCTGGCCCTGGCCTCGGGCTCCCTTCTTCACTTAGAGGAAGCCTCCGCCCGCTGCCGTTCTCCGCAGGCCACCCTGGCGGGTCCCTTACTTAAACCTCTCCGGGGTGAGGAAGTTTAGCAGGTGGAAGAGCTCCTCCAGGTTATTCTGCAACGGAGTTCCGGTCAGCAGCAACTTATGGTCTATCTTGTAGCCATTGAGGACCCTGAAAAACTAGAACATGGGGCAAGGAGACGCAGGAGAACGGGCCCGTTACTGGCAAGTGGCTGGGCCACAGTGCCTGCCTTTTCCCGTTCCCTTTGGGTCTAGAGGCCCCGAATCTCCAGTCCTCTCTCTCCCCCAACCTGGACTCCTCCCCTTTCCAGATTGCGGGAAGTCCAGAACCTTCCTTCTTGGAAGCACGGCCAGACTCGGAGTGTGGGCCTCTCACTCACCTTGGACTGGTTATTCTTGAGCCGGTGGGCTTCATCCACCACGAGGCAGGCCCAGCGGATGGATCCGAGCGCTGCCTGATCGATGGTGATTAGCTCATACGATGTTAGGAGAACGTGGAACTTCACCTGGGCCTCCCTCTGCCAACACAGCCACTGTCCGTGAGGCTGCCGCCCGACCCACGGGCACCCAGACTTCCACCCCCGTTCTTCACCCAGACCCCCCATCCCGACTGCGACTGCCAAGGGGGGCCACACACCCCACCCTGCTACGTGGGGTCCACACGGGGATGACTGGACCTGGCCCCCAACCTCTACCCCAAGTCCATTACAGACAGAAGTGTACATTTCCAGGACAGGAGGGCAGGGGTGGGGCAGGCGGGGGGAGGAGAAAACTCAGAGGGGAACAAAGGAACTGAAATCCCAGTGGGGGGCAACGAAACACCAGATCTGGGGGTCTCCAAGAAGACGAAGTCGAGGGGCCTACCTTCATCTTAAAAGCTTTCTTGCCACCTTTGATGGCGTTGTCTTCGAAGGAAAACTCGTTCTCACGGATGATGGCCCGGCTGTCCTTGTCACCCGTGTACGTCACCACGTAGAACTTGGGTGCCCACATCTGGAACTCCCGCTCCCAGTTAATGATGGTAGAGAGGGGGGCACTCACCAGGAAGGGACCCTTTGTGTGGCCCTGGGAGTCGAGGTTTGGGGGGACCGTTAGTCGGGGCTTGAGGCAGTCGCCCCAGTCCTCTGGCTGCCGCCCTCCCCCTGCACTCCTCCCACGCCCTCAGCCTCCATCCGCTCCCGCCTTCCCCAGTCCCTCAGGGGCCCCCTCGTCCAGCACCTCCTTATAAAGCGAGTAGAGAAACACGATGGTCTGGATGGTCTTGCCCAGCCCCATCTCGTCAGCCAGGATGGTGTCGGTGCCCTGGGCCCACGAGAAGCGCAGCCAGTTCAAGCCCTCCAGCTGGTACATGTGCAGTGTGCCCCCGGTGGCCGTGATAAACCGTGGCTGGGTCTCGTATTTCACGGTAGGCTGCAGAGTCAAGAAGTCCGAAAGCTGAAGGGAACGGTCAGGGCTCCTCCGCCCCCTTGCTGGCACTGAGATCAAGTTGGATCACGGTTCCCTCCGCGAGGCCTGAGCTTCAGTCCCTCCCCCTCACTCCTTAAAGCCAGACGCAGCAGCAGCAGCAGCAGCAGCAACAGCAGCAGCAGCGGCAGTGCCACGAGGAAGGGAGCTGGTGGGGAGGGGGCCTGGGTGCTGCTGCTTCGAGCTGCTCTCTGGCCCTTTAGCCAGAGTTCCTAGCCACGCTTGGGGCAAGGCTGGACACTGTTCAGGGAGGGTGCTGAAACTCGGGGAAGTCCTGTCAGTAGCCCCTGGGCAATCTGCCATGGTTCTAGAAACGGGAGAGAGGCTGAGAGGAAGGACTTACATCGTTAGTAGGAGAACTGGGGGGCCCGTCTCCCTGCAGCTCCTTCTTCTTCTTCTTATACTTGCGGGGCTGGGCAGGGTCCTCCCCCATAATCAGTTCTCTGGGAAAAGAGCGGGTCTGAGCGAGGCCTGCTCCTCGGGACCTCGCTCTCTCCTGAACCCATTCCAGAACTACCTCCCACTCCCTTAAACTTGATTTTCTCACGTTTCCTTCCTCCCAGCCTCTTTACCTTCACCCCTGGATTTTCACCTGCAGAGCCCACCCTCCCCAGTCCTCAGCATCCCCTTTCCCCGTGACTCCAGCTGGACCTGACGTCTGTCCCTCACACAGTCTCTTTACCAGTCCCGCCCCAGACAACCTAGCGCCGGCTGCCACTGCCCTGGATTCCAGGGCGGGTCTGTCGCTACTGGACCTCCTCTTACCCTGGAAGGGTGGCTTTCGCCCCCGTCCTCAGACTCCCTCCCCCCAAGGGCCTGGCCCCTCACCGGTGTCTCCAGTAGCTCTGCTTGTGGTCTTCGTACTCGGGGATGTTCATTTCGTCCTCCTCCCACGTGGATTGGTCATAGGGCAAGTCCCTCCACTTCACTAGATAGTGGTAATTCCCCTTTTTATCCACACTGCGGGGCAGAAGACCAAGAGAAGGAGCAGGAGGAGAAAAATAACGTGGACCACGAGACCGAAAAAATCGTCATAAATGCGATTATCAGCAAACAGATAGCTTTTGTCACCTAATCCGCAATGGGGGGCCCCTGGGAGGGAACTTAGGATGGCTGAAGTACCGCCCCACCCTTTCCAAGACCCCTGCTTAAAAATCAGCGATCAGAAAACATCCCTGGCTTTGTCCAATCAGTCTTAACTAAACACCCGTTGGGTGCAAGGCCCGTTCCAGGCGGTGCTGATTCAGTGATGGATGAACAAGACAATGGACCCCGTGCCCACGGAGCTCACGTTCGACTGCGGAAGGCAGCGACGAACCAGGCGGGCACGCGCACGCAGAAGAACGTTCGGTGGTAACCAGTACCACGAAGAAAGAAGTACGACAGACACCGGCCTGGCTGAACCGTGTTTCTCACGTCTGCCTTCATGGCCCGATACCCACTCGCGAGTCATTAGATCAGAGGCGGGGGTGAAGGGGTCGCGCGGGCCGGCCGCTCCGCCTGGTTTCTCTCCGCCCCCACTGGGGAGACGGCCCGAGGGCTGGCGGAACAGGTGCCGGGCGGTGGACACAGCCCGACGCGGGCCGGGCCCAGGCGGCCGAGCCGCGGCCGGGGCTCACCTGTGGTTGATGATGCGGTGCACGGTCATCCACTCGGGCTTGATGCCGAAGCGGTAGTACTTCTCCTCCATCTCTGCGTAGTGTGGGTCCTTCACCTTGCGCTTGTCGCTCTTCCCGTCGTCCTCGCCCGAGCCGTAGTCCAGGGGCGGGGGCTCGTCCATGTCGTTCTTCCGCTGGTAGTTCCGGTACATCACCAAGTGGAAGATCTCCAACTGACGGGGCACAGAGGGAGGGGAACGAGATGGTCCGAGCATCCGAAGAGGACCGAAGGGGACAGGGGACTGTGGGCAGGAGAAAGGCAAAGCGAACTGGGCGAGCACGTAACAGGCTAAAGGAAGCAGGGAACACGGAGAGACTGATGGCAGAAAGCGAAGGGAGGCTGGCGGAGAGGAGTGGAGGCCGAGAGAACCTCCTGCAGAGACTAAGGACGGAGGGAGGCTGTGAGGGCCGGAGGTGGGAAGCGAAGGCGAGCGCAGGGTCTGGAACAGCAGAGCCAGAGGGATGAGTGAGAAGAGCAGAGGGGGTCACAGAGAGGGGGAAGGAGGGGCCGCATACCTGAAGCTCCTTGGCCCAGGAGCAGTGCCAGTACGACAGTCCTACCCACTTGACAAAGAACTCTCGCTCCGATCGGCCTTGAAGAGGACGGGGCGGCGGGGCATCGGGGTTCCCATCGGCCTGCTGAGGGGCTGGCACGGACACGGGTGGCTCCCCCCACCGCCAGTGCAGGATCTTCTGCACACGGCCTTTGAGCACGGGGCACTTGGGGACAGGCGCACACGAGGAGGAAACGGGCAAAAAGAGCCCATTATTAGAGGACGAGGAGGACGGGGGTCCCATGAGGGAGTCAAAGACCAAGGGAAGGGACGGGAGGGGAAGGAGGAGCCGGACGATGGGATCCCAGAGATGGGAAGAGTGGGGGCTGCCAGGAAATCCGGCGGGAAGGGCCGACTCACCGTGCAGCGGGGACACAGCCATTCCCCGTTGGGGATGTCGGGCAGGGGCGGGTTCAGACAGTGAATGTGGTAGGACGAGATGCACGCGTCGCAGCACAGGAGCTCGCCCCCGTCCTTGCACACGCGGCAGTACTCCATGTGGTCGTCTTCCTCCTCCTTCTCCCCTTCGTCCTCTCCCTCCTCTTCGTACTCCTCCTCCTCCTCCTTGGCCTCCCACTGCACCCCCTCCTTCTCCTGGGAGCCCAAGGCCAGACACAGACACAGATGGAAGGAAGGAGACGGCAGTGAGACCGGGAGACAGGGACAGAGACAGGACACTAGCTCCTAGAAGCGCCAAGGAGGCGGGCGGGAACGAAGGAACGGGACACCACTGCTTCCAAACGTGTTGATGAGGGGGCAGAGGGACGGGGGAGAGGGGCCAGGATCCTGGACCCGCACACGCCGGCCACTGAGAAAGCCAGGCGTCTGGGGGCAGGAAGCGGACAGTGGGTCCCCGGGGGGCAGCAGGTACTCACGCAGTGGGGGCAGCTCCATTTGCCCTCGGGAGCCCGGTCCAGCTCAGGATCAAGGCAGACGAGGTGGTAGGCACGAGGGCAGGTGTCGCACAGAATAATTTCCCCCCCCTGCTGGCACACCTCGCAGTAATCCTGATGATCTGTCTCGTAGCCGTCAACCTCGTCCTCCCCGGCCACTGCGGGACAGCCGAGGACTGTCATACACACCAGCGGAGGCGAAGGGCACAGAGAGAGAGAGAGAGAGGGATGATGGGAGAGGGAAGGGCCGAACAAAGCAGTCAGAGGGGGAAACAAGAGGGGCCCCGAAGGGACGAGAGGAGGCCAGACGGACAAGGTCACACACAGCTGGCACCCCTTACCCTTCCTCTTCTTCCTCCCTGGCCGGCCTCTCTTGAGCTTCTTGGTGCGGACAGGCCCGTCAGGCCGGCCCGAGGCGCTGTGGNNNNGCTGCCGCTGTCCAGGTCTGACTCCTCGGCCTCCGGCTCAGGGCCCTCATCGCTCTGCAAAACATACTGCCCATAGCCCCGTGGTGGTCAGGGAGGCCGGCTTCGTTCCACTCCCGCCCCCGGCCTCGGGCTCCTGCTCCAGCTTCCCGCACGGACCCCTGCGTCTGGACCCCTGGCCCCTGACACCCCCGGGCGCTTAGCAGACGGGGAGGGGCCGCTCACCGAGCCTCCCTTCTTCCTCTTGCCACCCAGCAGCCCTAGTTTGATTTTGAGCGGTGCCATCTTCTTCCCCCGAAGCTTTTTGCGTCCATCGGGCACTCGGGGGCTCTTACTCCGCCGTTTATGGCCTGGACCTGAATGAGTGGGGTGAGGCAGAAAAAGTAGACGTCATGACGTCCCAGAATAACAGAGCTCAGAGCGGCCTCTGGACCCTCCTGTGGGCTGTGGCTTCCCCGAGACCTCTTCCCGCAAAGCGTTTCCCCTACAACAATCGGGGCTGAGAAGACAGAAAAGTTCTAGACTCTGACTTGAAAACGTGCAGTTTGGAGGGCGGGGCGACAGTTGTTCTAAGCAGAGGGTTTCTCACCTTTGCCCTCTTTGGTTTTGGCTCTTCGGATGGGTGGGGGCTGGGTATCAGCAGAAGGAGGTGGTGGGAGGGTGGGGGGTCCGGAAGGTGCTATGGGGGCGGCCGATGACACAGCAGCTGACACCTGCTCGGCCACAGCTGCGGCCGCTGCGGCCGCCGCCGCCGCCACAGCGGCTGCCGACCCCTTGAAGGGGTTGTTGGCACTGAACTCTCTCCACTTGGCCCCGAGGATGGTCATCATCTTAGACATCGGGATCTTAGGATTCTTCTTCGCAATCAGGGGCCTGTAAATACAGAAGCAGAAGACACGGGACCTTCACAGCTGGTCCGGGAACACTGCCACGTCCCTCTGATACTGCAAGTTGCTAGGATTCTCTGCATTTTTCAAGTAAGTTCCATGGGCCCTGAGGAAGGGTCCCAGCACGTGGAGCCTGATGGGCCAGGCAGGTTAGGCTCTGTGGTGGGGTGTTAAACTCTCGTGAGGACTTAGGCGACCACGGTGCTCACAGGAGCACGGTCCTCAGCAGTGAGGCAGGAAAGACAGGGTACTGATGACAGGTACCGGGTATGCAACACTCGCTGGGGGGCGGGGAGGCCAGGCCTTGAGTGCACCCGGCTCTCCTCACCCCAGCAAATCTCCACAAGACCCCTACGAGGGGCACACCGTGACCATGCCTATGTTACAGATTCAAAAACTGAAAAGCAAAGAGGTAAGGTGTCCAAGACAGTACCAGGCCCGCGGCTCTCTAAAGTGCCTGATCCCCGAAAGGCAGCTCTGCCACAGTCTGCCCTTCTCGGGGAGTCCCCGAAGCCCAGGCTCTGCAGCCAGCAGGGCGTGAGCCTTTACCACGGGGTCCTAAGCCAGGGACAGAGAGGACTTGATAGCCGAGCAAAGGAAATTGGGCAACAGTGATGTTCTCCGGGCTTCAGTCGAGAGAGGAGTCACGCGGGGGGAGCCAGAATGGTTGGAGTGGCGAGGGCCATCAGCCCTCACTGTCTTCTATCACTAGAGATTTCGAACCCAGCACTGGCATTATGACCCTCCCCGGCCCCCTCGTGAAGGGTTCCCGACCGGGGTCCTCGAACCCTGAGGTGTCCAGGAATCCTCTGACATTACGTGCCGAGCGTGGCGGGTCTGTGCTGTGCGCTTCTCTGGGGAGCAGCGTCTGAGCGTTTATCCGATTCCAGAGGGGTTCACCACCCCCCCGCCCCCCAAAGTAAAGTGTCCGCTGGCCTGTCCTACCTCATGAACTGGCTAAAGGCTTTGTAGTTGGTGAGTGTGTGGTAATCCTCCTCGGAGAACACATGCTCCACGTCCTCCAGGCCCCAGGTCAGAAGTAGAGTTGCCGATGACTTCTGTTCTACCTGCTGCGAGAGACCGGGTGTCAGGGGGCTTTCGGGGGCGGGGGGTGGACTCGGGGAGGCCGTCACTTCTCCAGCCCCCATCCTGGGCCCCCACATGCCTCCCTCTCTACCCACTAACTTCCCCCACCCACAGCCTCTGCAATGAGCACCCCTCCTTGGGATGCTCCCGCCCTCGCCAGGCCCGTCTTCAACACTCGTGTGTCCCCCCCACTCCCTAATTCTACTCACCTTTTGCCCCCCGTCTCCCTCCCCCTTTTTCCGCCGCTTTGTCTTCTTCTCCTTTTTTTCTCTGTGCTTCCGCCTCCGTTTCCGACCTGGTCCGGTTCCATATTCGCTGCCTCCGCTCTCTGACTTCTCCCGGTACTCATCTCGCTCGGAGCCAAATTCCTCCTCACTGTCCTGAGGGAGAGAAATAAAAATAACATTTCTTCAGTCCTACCATGTGCCAGGAACCATTCTTAGCCCGTAACATATATTACCCCTTTTAATCTTCACAACGGTGCTCTAGAGGTAGTAACTCATCTATTTTGATCTGCTGTTTTTTGCAGACAAGGAAACTGAGGCACGCAGAACTAAACAAACCACCAAGGAGACGGGGCTGCGAGGCTCTGAAAGCCTGTCAACGGGGGCTCACTGCTGCTAAGGTGAATCACGTGGACAGCGGGGGGGGGGGGGGCTCTTTACTGGGTTGTGGTGACTGAGGTTACGGTCCCAGATCCAGCAGCTACGGGCCAGCCAGAGGGGGGAGGGGGCGTCAGACCTCCCTAACTTCCGGATGCCCCCTCATCCTCCACCCTCCACCCTCGATAATCATCGGGACCGGGACTGGAGAAAATGCGGGTGCCTGGGAAGAGGTCTGCTGAGCCTTGCCATGGAGACAGGAGTCCTTAACACTTACAAGCTTCTTGCGTTTTCGGGGTTTTCCTGGCTTGTTCTCCTTCTGCTTCTTGGGTCCTCGTTTTCTCTTCTTCACACCCAATGCTGAAGGCAGCAGCCGGATGTCATCCTTATCTTTGGAGCAGAGAGCACCAGAGAACCTAAGCCACTAGGTTCCCCGACTCTACGGCCCCTGGGCCTCAGGCCTTCTCACCTCTTCCGTTCCCACTCTCTAGGAACTCGGGCATTAACTCCTCCAAACCTCGCCTCCCTTCACTGGGTGCAAACAGAGAGTGTTTCGAGTACTCTGGGATGCTTGGGTTCTGAATGGGAGGTCAGGGGTCAGAAGGGAAGCACAGCCAAACCACTCCCTCCTCTCCCCTCCTACTAACAAGGGAGCAGGCTCTAGGCCATGGGCTCTGACTGTGGCAGGTCCTTTCAGTCGCCGCCAGGGCTCCTCCTGCCTTCCCCCTCACTTAGCCAGCTGGCATCCTGCCCGGGAACTGGGGAAGCCATGCCCAGCTGCTGGCCTGGCCTGACCCCAGCACTTGGAGTGGGGAGACACAAGCTGGCAGCTCCCTAAGCCAGATGCTGAGAAGGGAGAGCCAAAGGTGGACACCTGGGATCTCACACTAACACCCGGGGCCCTCACATCCTCTCTGCCACGAGGGAGGCCTCTATTTATACTTCCTCAGATGATCGCCAAGCCTCCTGTCACCCCAACACAGCCCTGGAGGAAAAGAAGTCCTTGCCAGTCATTTTCACATCTTGCCCACAGGACCACAGCGTCTGGCTCGTCCATCACACCCTAACCCTACGGGAGCAGTCTCCACAATTACCTAAACATTCCTCCTCCTCCCAAGCAGCCTGGAACCTTCCCTCAAAGCTATTTCCATACCCCTGCTCCCTTTGAGAACTCAGGGGCCCTCCCCTTTGTCCCCTGCTCTCACCCTTTGCCTCCAAATTTAGTCCCATTGATCCATAAGCAGCAGGGGAGACCCACACAAAGCTAGAGACAAAGACACACCCAGCATATGCATTCTCGGCCGCACAAGTCTGCACATAGTCCTGAGCACAAATCCAGAGGACAGCCTGTACCTGCTTCCAGCAGGGCTGGGTCCCTGGCTTTCTCCCCAGATGTCTCTGTCCGGGGCCGGGGCTTCCCTGATGTGTCCCCCCCCCCATTCTCCATGATCCCCACCGGTCCGGGGAGGACACGGATGCCACAGACCTGGGGCCCTGCTTGGCCTCCCTCCCTCCATTAGGCAGTAGACTAACCAGCCAGACCTGTCCCGCTCGGGCAGAGGAGGAAAGCCTGGGCCTGGCCCAGCCCCTTGCTCTAGGACACACAATCCTTCGGCCCAAAACAGCGAAGGGAAAATTAGCCACAATTAACACTGCTTCCACTGCCTCGGGATCCCGGCGCCCCCTTCCTCAGCGCTACCTGTCCTCAGAACGCCAGCATACAGTGTCCTCTGGTGCAGGAATACCCTCTAGGACGGGGCTGGGGTGGGGGGCGCGCGAGCAGCCGGCCCCAGGCGTGCAAAGAGAGCGTGCGGACTGGAGTAGGAAGTCAGCAAGACGCCATGCCCCACCCCCCCGCCCCCAGCAGCCGGCTCTCCCCAACCCCCGGGACGTCGCTTAATGTGAACATGGAAACGGAGGCCGCCGGGGCGG